>NW_027507789.1:51971220-52445334 GCF_037356315.1 Lithobates pipiens | reverse complement strand
TTGATCTCCGGAGCGAGCAAGTCAGAGGAAATTTACCTCCGCTGGCCACGCCCACCTGTCAGCGCTCCAGCACACCTATCTGCAGGATGTGCAGAAGACCAAAAGCATTTTCCGCTGGCGTTGTGTGAGCTGATTCCAGCATCCTCGGACCTGTACTGGACAGGCTGACACTGCTCACCTCCCCTGTGTGTCTGTGATTAATGGTGCGGCTTTTTTTCAGGAGTTATAGCAGCATGGGGCCACTGACTCACCCTGTACAGCCCAAGCCTGTGAAAGAGATGAGAAGGCGGCGGGGGAGGGTGTTAGCAGACAGTGCAGAGTCTCGTGTTCTAGATCGATCCCGCCCATCCGTGGGCAGCACAATCCTTTCCGATGCTGGGCTCTACTCCTCTCTCATTGTCAGGCAAATTAGACGGTTGCGAGGCCCCTGTAAGCGCGAGGCCTTAAGCAACTGCCTAATTTGCCCAATTAGAGAGCCGCCTCTGCCCTACGTCCTCTAGTGGATCCTGTGCTCACTGCCCAGCATTGTGGAGCTTGATTTGCATTTGCCATTGAACATAAGAATTGGTAGGTCTGCCACTGGTGTCCTGTGCTTTTCACAGATGAGAGCAGGTTCGCTGTGGGCGTGACGGCGGGTGCACCGTGCGCATGACGTCAGTTTTGGCACCATTGCTCCGACGCCTGCCTCCGACATCCTGTGCTCTGGTATGGGGAGCTTGCGCGCCTGTCACTGAGTGGTTACTTGGTTCAGGTGCGGTTGGTTCTCCCCCATTGGTCCACTGATGTGGCGTTGGCGGCATATATTCACATCCCCCAGTGTAGTGGGCTGTTCATTTGACTGGTCTGCCGCTGGGGGACTGCACACCGGCTATGTTGGTTGCTGGTGGTGCTTCTATGCAGCATTAGGGTCAGCTTTTCTTTTGGACTAGATTCACTTTTTCTTGCCTCCCCTTTTCCTTTATTCACTTTTAAGTTTTACTCCTTATCACCTTCCCACCTGTTTTAGATTTTTTAGATTTTTCGTTTTTTCTTGCTTTTTTGATTCACATACTTGTCCATCACTTTTTTACACTGATACTCTCACATTTCTCTTATATTGTCCAAACCCCTTATGGCTTTTTACATTTTCACACGTTCATAATCTCACACTTTCACTCGTACAAAATCATTATTTAGAACATGTCACCGTTACAATTACACATATCCCTTAAACATTTTGTTTTTAGATATCCTCGCTGCACGCAGTAGACCCAATTCTTTGCCACATGGAGATTCTATTCATACTGCTCATGCCCTGATACCATCCTATGCTGCATTCTTGTTTTTATGCCGCCTCAGCTCCCGCGGTGGGGTTTGTATTCTCGCCTGACCCTTGGCTGGCCACTCCTAGCTGCGGTTGTGGACAGGTTTGGTGAGTGGCTGGTTAACCATTTATACTTTTATAATTATTTTGAGTATTTTTTACTTAGAATTCAGTTCTTTATATCCCTTTTTATATATATTCCA
This sequence comes from Lithobates pipiens, assembly GCF_037356315.1. Classification (NCBI taxonomy): domain Eukaryota; kingdom Metazoa; phylum Chordata; class Amphibia; order Anura; family Ranidae; genus Lithobates; species Lithobates pipiens. The sequence continues at coordinate 52,443,828 of NW_027507789.1, read as the reverse complement.
TAGGAATGTCCGCCGCATCTGCTCCTGACGATTGGGAATACCCATGAAACGCGTAGAGCTTTACTTGATGCTGCAGTTACACCTCATACGAACTGATATTTATTTATTACTACTAGACTTTATGATGTTTTTATATTTTTTGACAGATGTACACATACCATGTAGGTGTACATGCCAGCATTGGGCATGGTGCTATTGGCATATACATGCCCTCTTGTATCAATCTGTATATTTATTACTTCGATCATGTGTTGTATGTATGTATTTTGTTTACTATGTTCAGTTTTTGTGCACACTACATGTGTGTGTATATATATATATATATATATATATATATATATATATATATATATATATATATATATATATGATATGAACAATGATTTAATGCTTTGAGAGTATTTATAAATAAAATACATTATATTGTAACTCACCTCCACTATTTACTTGCTTCATTCAAAGTCCCAATTCCCTTTTCCTTTTTTATTGATAACACTGAATGGCCCCTACATTCAGCTGACCCAAATCCAATAGAACACCTCTGGGACATTATGTTTTGGTCCATCCAACGCTGCCAGGTTGCACTTCAGTCTGTTCAAAAGCTCAGTGATACCCTGGTCCAGATCAGGGAGAAAATACCCCAGAACCCCATCCGTCATCTCATTAGGAGCATGCCCCGACATTGTCAGGCATGCATACAAGGATGTGGGGACCATGCAAACTACAATCCAGAAACGCACTATAATGCATCAAAAATGCACCAGAACACTTCAATAACTTAAAAAAACGTACATGCAGAAAACGCATCCAGAACAGATCTGGAATGCGTTTTTGTGGTGTGAACCAGCACTAACTGTGCTTAAAATTCTTTAAGTATAGCAACTACAAACCAAAAGTATGGGGACATCTGTCTATACACGCAGATGAACTTTAATGGCATCCCAGTCTTAGTCAGTAAGGTTCAATATTGAGTTGCCCCACCCTCTGCAGCTATAACAGCTTCAACTCTTCTGGGAAGGCTGTCCACAAGCTTTAAGAGTGCCAATGGGAATGTTTGACCATTCTTCCAGAAGTGTATTTGTGAGGTCAGGCGCTAATGTGGACGAGAAGGCCTGGCTCGCAGTCTCCTCTCCAATTCATCACAAAGGTGTTCTATCAGGTTGAGGTCAGGACTCTGTGCAGGCCAGAAAAGTTCCTCCACCCCAAACTCGCTCATCCATGTCTTTATGGACCTTGCTTTGTGTGCTGGTCCAAATCATTTGGTGGAGGGGGAATTATGTTGTGGGGGTTTTTTTTTTTTCAGGGATTGGTCTTGGCCCCTTAGTTCCAGTAAAGGGAACTTATAGTACGTCAGCATACCAAAGACATTTTGGACAGTTTCATGCTCCCAAATTTGTGGGAACAGTTTGAGGATGTCCCCTTCCTGTTCCAACATGACTGCACACCAGTGCACAAAGCAAGGTCCACAAATACATAGATGAGCGAGCTTGGGGTGGAGGAACTTGACCGGCCTGCACAGAGTCCTGACCCCAACATGGTGAATTGGATGAATTAGAGAGAGACTGAGCCAGGCCTTCTCATTCACATCAGTGCCTGACTTCACAAATGCGTTTCTGGAAGAATTGTCAAACATTCCCATAGATACACTCCTAAACCTTGTGGACAGCCTTCCCAGAATAGTTGAAGCTGCTATAGCTGCAAAGGGTGGGCCAACTCAATATTGAACCCTACAGACTAAGATGGAGATTCCGACGGAATGTGTCCAATCGGAGCATTTTGTCGGATATTCTGACTGTGTGTGGTCTGCATCGGACTGTTTCTGTCGGAATATCCGTCGGACCAAATTTTTCAACTTGCCGGAAATATTTTCCGACAAAATGCTCTGATCGGACATACTCCGATCATGTGTAGAGAATTCCGATCGGACAAAGTGCCACGCATGCTCAGATCAAATTCCTACATCAAAGCTATTGGCTACTAGCCTGAACGTAGTCCCATCGTAACGAAATTACGTCATCACGTTCTGAAAGATCAGATTTTCCGACAACTTTGTCCGACCGTGTGTATGCAACAGTTTCGGACAAGATCCGTTGGACAAAATCCGACGGATTTGGTTGTCAGAATCTCCGACCGTGTGTACAAGGGCTAAGACTGGGATGCTATTAGGCTGCATTCATACCTGTGCCTTTTTAGTTTGTAAATGCTCGTAAAAACGGCTGAAAAAACGCACATCTAGCAAAACCTCATTAATTTCAATGACCCCTGTTCACATCTGAGCATTTTGTCACCTGAAGCAAAGTGCCTGAAAAACGCCTGAAGCTCAAAAACGTACATGAGCTTCTGTTTGGACAGATCACAGGCGACTTTCTGTTTTTACATTGGTGACCTTTTGACCTGTACAAAATCGTGGCAAAAACACGCAACTTTCTGCCTGAAAACGAAACACCTAGGGGTGAACAGAGCCTAAAGCCCCATACACACTATCAGATTTTCTTCAGATTTTTTACTTCACATTTACCAAAACCATGCCCTAGCACTTATACTGCTTGCATTTAAATGAAAAAAATGAAAATAAAATTGTAAGATTTTTTATTGAACACGGAGCATGAATTTGTATCTTTTATATCCGACAAAAGTTTAACTTTAAAGTGGTTGTAAACCCTTACAACACACTTTCACCTACAGGTAAGCCTAGATTAAGGCTTTCCTATAGGTACTGTAAATACAGTGCCTTGCGAAAGTATTCGGCCCCCTTGAACTTTTCAACCTTTTGCCACATTTCAGGCTTCAAATATAAAGATATAAAATTTTTATTTTTTGTGAAGAATCACCAACAAGTGGGACACAATTGTGAAGTGGAATGAAATCTATTGGATAATTTAAACTTTAGCAAATAAAAAACTGAAAAGTGGTGCGTGCAAAATTATTCGGCCCCTTTACTTTCAGTGCAGCAAACTCACTCCAGAAGTTCAGCGAGGATCACTGAATGATCCAATGTTGTCCTAAATGACTGATGGTGATAAATAGAATCCACCTGTGTGTAATCAAGTCTCTGTATAAATGCACCTGCTCTGTGATAGTCTCAGGGTTCTGTTGAAAGTGCAGAGAGCATCATGAAGACCAAGGAACACACCAGGCAGGTCCGTAATACTGTTGTGGAGAAGTTTAAAGCCGGATTTGGATACAAAAAGATTTCCCAAGCTTTAAACATCCCAAGGAGCACTGTGCAAGCGATCATTTTGAAATGGAAGGAGTATCAGACCACTGCAAATCTACCAAGACCTTGCCGTCCCTCTAAACTTTCAGCTCCGACAAGGAGAAGACTGATCAGAGATGCAGCCAAGAGGCCCATGATCACTCTGGATGAACTGCAGAGAACTACAGCTGAGGTGGGAGAGTCTGTCCATAGGACAACAATCAGTCGTACACTGCACAAATCTGGCCTTTATGGAAGAGTGGCAAGAAGAAAGCCATTTCTCAAAGCTATCCATAAAAAGTCTTGTCTAAAGTTTGCCACAAGCCACCTGGGAGACACACCAAACATGTGGAAGAAGGTGCTCTGGTCAGATGAAACCAAAATCGAACTTTTTGCCCACAATGAAAACGATATGTTTGGCGTAAAAGCAACACAGCTCATCACCCTCAACACACCATCCCCACTGTCAAACATGGTGGTGGCAGCATCATGGTTTGGGCCTGCTTTTCTTCAGCAGGGACAGGGAAGATGGTTAAAATTGAAGGGAAGATGGATGCAGCCAAATACAGGACCATTCTGGATCAAAACCTGTTGGAGTCTGCAAAATACCTGAAACTGGGACGGAGATATATCTTCCAACAAGACAATGATCCCAAACATACAGCAAAATCTACAAAGGAATGGTTCACAAATAAACGTATCCAGGTGTTAGAATGGCCAAGTCAAAGTCCAGACCTGAATCCAATCGGGAATCTGTGGAAAGAGCTGAAAACTGCTGTTCACAAACGCTCTCATCCAACCTCACTGAGCTCGAGCTGTTTTGCAAGGAAGAATGGGTAAGAATTTCAGTCTCTCGATGTGCAAAACTGATAGAGACATACCCCAAGCGACTTGCAGCTGTAATCGCAGCAAAAGGTGGCTCTACAAAGTATTAACACGAGGGGGCCGAATAATTTTGCACGCCCCACTTTTCATTTTTTTATTAGTTAAAAAAGTTTCAAAAATCCAATAGATTTTGTTCCACTTCACAATTGTGTCCCACTTGTTGGTGATTCTTCACAAAAAATAAAAATTTTATATCTTTATGTTTGAAGCCTGAAATGTGGCAAAAGGTTGAAAAGTTCAAGGGGGCCGAATATGTTCGCAAGGCACTGTATCTCCTAAACCTACATGGTTTAGGAGATATTTACAATTCCCCCGTACGAGGATTTCTTCTGTGATTACATCAGCGAATGCCCACTTTAGAAGGGTCACGGCGTGCCGTTTTCATTAAACGACATGCTGTGACTGGTGGCTCCCGTGCGCATGCACGGGAGTGACGTCACACTAGGGTGACCAGATGTCCCCGATTTCAGGGGACAGTCCCCTGATTGAGGACACTATCCCCGGTTTTGTCCCCGGATTTGACTGGGGCAATTTTCAAAGACAGTTATCGCTTCTCGGCCTTTTGGCTAAGATCAAGTGTAGTATCTGTTCTTATCAGTTGCCAATGGGTGGCGCTAGTTTACCATCCCTGCTCTACGGCGAGGTGGAGTAGGGGTGGCGGTTGCTATGCAAAGCCTGTTGGTGTAAAGGTGACCCGGACTGGTTTGTAGCCGGTTCGGGAAGCCTCCTGATGGGGGCGGAGAACCACTGGTCGGCGCCAGGGGAGGGGACCCTGGCAGACCGGCTTGGATTGTGGCAGCTTTAGCCCCAGTCAGTTTTTCGGGAGGGAACGCTTAGCTCTTCTGTTCCAGCAGAGGGGCGGCCGGTACCTTTCGAATATAAATTAGGTAGGAGTGACGGGAGTGAGGGTTTGACCTGATGGCAAAGGGTCTCACTAAGCTCGCTGATCTTCATGCCTTTCTGGCTGTGGTGGGGGCTGTCGTGGTCTGGGCTGTCGGGGATGCTTTTGTTGGAAAGCCCATGGTGATGTGCCCCTGGAGTGGCAGTCCAGGGGTGCCTTCTTTCACTGTGCGTCAGCACTTTGATTTAGGCACCTAGGTCACGTCACCATTACACGCTTTTTTTACACCTGCCTCTAGGGCCCGGCTTTTTGGCTAGGACCAGAGGAATTTTTGATTCCTGGCCGGAGGGCCCGCCATTGTATTGCACAATGGCCACTTTTCACTCTCCTCTTCACTATCCCTTCCTCACTTTTTATTTATTTTATTTGTGTGTGTCTTGTCACAGTCTGTCACTGCACGTTTGATGAGTAGGGTGTCGGTCCTCGGACCAATCCTGAAAGTCTCTGGGAGAGCGGACATAGGCCTTCTGGCTTGGTCCAATCTCCATGAGGGGGGGCCTACCTTCGGGGAAGCCCCCACAGTACCAAGTACCTAGGAGGTTCTGTTTCGGCAGTCCTCCCGGGGAAAGGAGGTCTTCCGGTTTCGTCCGGGGACCACTTGTTGAGTCTGGTACCTCAGTCCCCGTCTGGAGCTTAACGCCCCCGGGGATCAGGGTATGGTCCTTCTTTTGGAGGACATCAGGCACCCGTCTGCACTTTTTAGTGTTTCACTCTTTATGTGTGTGCACTTTTTTTATGCACCGGGTGGAAGTTTTTTGGGTGTGTTTGCACGCCATGGGCTTTTTCAATAGAAAAAAAAAAATTTCAAAGACAGTGCACAATAATAAAAAAAAAAAAAATCTGAATTACACACCCCCGCTCCTACTAGCTTAAGGGGGTGTATTTTTTTCCATTTTCTGTGTCCCTTTCTGATGATGTGCTGGTCGGAGCGGATGGACCATTTCTTCAGTTTCCGGCCCATTCAGCTCTGCTCACATGTTATTCTGCCTTGGCTCAAATCCCAGCCAGCCGCCTGCCTGCTTATCTCCTTGCCTTCTTCCAGCAGAGTTATTTTCCTCCGCTCCCCGCCCAGCAGTAACCGGGGCCTGTAGAGCGAGACCTGAGAGGCTGGGAGGCCGGCGGAGGAGACGGGCAGAGAGAGGCAGCTGTGGGGAAGCAGATCCAATCGTGGCGCCAGTGCCTTCAACACAGGTGTGCTTTAGGGGTGTCTGTGAATAGACTACATTGCACCGTGTCTGTCTCTCTGGCATAATGGATGGTATCAGAACTTACAGGCAGCGGGGGGCACTTATTGGTCATAAGTTAACAAAATCAGCACCCAGCAGCCATGTTATGTGACACACTGTGACAGAGCCAGCCATAGCCATGATAGAGTGCCTGCTGCCTGTGAGTTATCATAATGCTGATAATCTTAACCAGTTGCCAATCACCTGATAGCAGATTTACGGCTATAGGGTGGTCACGCTGCACAGGATCACTTATATACGTGATCCTGCATTTCTGGGCGTCAAAGCCAATCAGCAGGTCCGATAGACTCGCCTAGTGGTCTGCCTATGTAAACAAGGCAGTTCGCCATTCTGTTAGTATGGAAGACATTGATCCCGTGTTCCTGCAAAGCAAGTACAGGGATCTATGTTTTCCCTTAGTAAAAGAACCTCCCCCACAGTGAGAAAACACTTGTAAGGCACACATTTAACCCATTGATTGCCCTAAATGTTATCCCCTTCTGAGCCAGTGTCATTAGTACACCAACAATACATATTTTTAGCACTGAACACTGTATTAATGTCACTGGTTTCCACAAAGTGTCAAAAGTGTCACTCAGTGTCTGATTTGTCCACCGCAATATTCAGTCCCACTAGGAGTCGCTGATTGCTGCCATTACTAGTAAACTAGTAAAAAAAAAAAAAAAAAAAAAAAGCGTCCCCGGATTTCATTTTAAAAATCTGGTCACCTTACGTCACGCACCCCCGGCCAGTCCGTGACCCCGGAAGGAACGCTTCCAGCTGGCAAGGAAAATCGGGAACATCGCTGGCTCCTGTGTCAAGTAAGTGACACATAATGGACTACTATGCGATGCATAGTAGCCCATTATGCTTTGCCTTTGCAGGGAAACAGAGGAAGTAAACCCATCAGGGTTTACTTCCTCTTTAAGCTTTACTTATAAATATGTAGGCATTGTTGTTCCGAGTTAGAGTAATGAATGACCATTACCATAAACTGCTTCTAGTTACTTCATGTGCATGGGCACAAGTAGAATACAGTATTTTCTGAACTGAGATCAACTGTGTGCCAACATCACTTAATGGGTAATTGTGTAAGTATTACCTGTTTTATTACTATTCCCCTTCCTAAGCAAGGACTTTGAAGGATACATGTGCTTGCTCCATATTATTGTAGGAACTATTCCACTCGCTCCAGTAATAGCTCACAGACACTAGAGGGAGCAGTGATTTCAGTGATGGAGTACTTGTGTCCTTTTCTATGAGAATAATCCAGTCTTCTCTTTGGATGCAGTGTACCACCTATTTGAAGGACCACAAGTGGTCCGCAAACCAGTTTCAAAACACTTGACGTGGATGAAGAAGTTCCCCCAGAGTTGTTTAAAATTAGATTGTCCCTCATCCTGTATTATGCACATGATGTGCATTGTTTCTAGTCCAACCCAGAGTATCAATAAAAGCTGGTTTGTGACATTTTAATTATTACCGCATCATAAATAACACTATTTGGTTCAAAGTGAATGCCTTCTAAATTACAATTTTTTAAAATATAAAATTACGTAAATTCTTTTGGGAAGGGAGAGCAAGCAAGTTGTCAATGTGTTGTGTTTTGTAAGCCGACAGAGCGAGGTAACCTGGGGTCTCAACTGTCATTAGTTCTCAGGCTAGTGATTAGTAGCAGCTTAATAAGGCTGTGAGTTTTGCATTCAGATGGTGTCTGTACACAGAAAGCCTTCCTGTGCTCATACAATGGGACTTTGTGTAATAAAGTACTCCTCTGAAAGCTGACCATTAACCATTTCTGTTGCGCTGGTCAACTCTTTAATTAAGGAACACAGGCAAAAAATGACATTTTAGTTACTCGACAACTAGATCCTAAAGCCACTATTTACCAAAAGTCATTATAAAATATACTGTATGCATGAAAAGATAGAATGTCATCAATGTGATTCAATGATGACAATAAAAAGCTATGTATCACAAATATAGTTATACAGTATATGCGGTAAGCAAATATATATATCAATTGTGCAAAGATAAAAACACGAGTGTATACAGACTCTAAAAGCACGCGTTTTTTCCCCCAGAGACAGATTGGCCTTTAAAGAGGAAGTAAACCCTGATGAGTTTACTTCCTCTTTGATTCCCTGCAAAGGTAAAGCATATTGCATAGTGTCACTTACCTGACACAGGAGCCAGCGAAGTCACCGCTGTCCCCTGTAGTCCGGAGCATCCATCATCTCGGTGGGTCTCGCTGCTCCAGCGCTGTCATTCGACGGAACCGCAATGGCGTCACTCCCGCGCATGCGCACGGGAGCCGCCACTCGCGGCATATCGCCGTTGCCAGCGGCACACTCAGTGCGCCTGCGTGCCGCTGTCTACGGCGCATGAGCCGTAGACAGCGGTGCCTGTGTTTTGGCAAATATCTCCTAAACCGTGTAGGAGATATTTCTTGGATCTACAGTTAAGCCTTAAAGGGGTTGTAAAGTAAAAAATTTTTTTTTTTTAAATAACAAACATGTCATACTTACCTCCACTGTGCAGCTCGTTTTGCACAGAGTGGCCCCGAACCTGCTCTTCTGGGGTCCCTCGGCGGCTGTCTCAGCTTCCTCCCGCAGGTGCTTCTCACGTTAATGCGCGCTCCCTCGCATTGGTGAGAAGCACTGCGGGCGCGCTCCCGTGATACAGCGAGCGGCTATAGCCGCCGGCTGTATCACAAGGCCCCGCCCCCCCGGCGCGCTGCGTCATTGGATGTGATTGACAGCAGCGCCAGCCAATGGCTGCGCTGCTTTCAATCCATCCACTCCAGCCAATCAGCGGCCAGGCTGAGCGGCGAAGGAGGACGGCGGGGGCGAGCGCGGGATTTTCGAGGGGTCAGGTAAGTAAAACGGGGGGACTGGGGGCGCCGGCAGTGTGAGATGTTTTTTCACCTTAATGCATAGAATGCATTAAGGTGAAAAAACATTTACCTTTACAACCCCTTTAATCTAGGCTTATCTGTAGGTCAGAGTGGTTTGTAAGGGTTTACAACCACTTTAACAGCCAGGGGGAGATGATGTAAAGCTTTGTGTTGTCCCATTTTGACAAATCTATCATAGGCATGCCTCCCAACTGTCCCTGATTTGGAGCAATGTCCCTTTGTCCCTCATTCCTCCTCATTTGTCCCTCATTTTGGTCTGATCTATATAGTCATATATAAAATGCACTTTTTATCTTTCAAAAATTGTTTTCCCAGTGCTAAACCTTTCATCCCATTATTAAATTGAAAACTTAAAAAGCCAATATAAAGGAATAGTAGTGGTAAAAAATAAAGCACTTTTGGATTTAACTAATATTTTTTTTTTGTACAATTCACCTTTAAGGGGGCGTGGCAGTGGGTGTGTCCTATACCTACATACATTTTCTAATAGGTGTCCCTCATTCCCATCTCAAAAAAGTTGGGATGTATGCATAGGGAGTATATGTGGATTAAAGGGACACGATTACCCAAATAAGATAAATACCAGTTATATATAGACTTTAGTATGTGTATAACACAAAGCACACTTTACCACAAAAGAATGTATGGCTCAAAATGATTTTATTTATTTTTTGCACAGTAAAAATAAGTTAGCTCTAATGATGCAGCAATTTTTATATACACTATTTTTTCAAAAGTATTGGGACGCCTGCCTTTACACACACACATAAACTTTAATGGCATCTTAGTCTTATGCCCCATACACACAGTCGGAAATTCCAACGGAAAAAGTCTGATCGGATTATGTGCTCTATTAGACTTTTTGCGTCAGAATTTCCAAACAGAAAAAGTTTGAGAGCTGGATCTAATATTTTCCGACAACAAAATCCAATCAGACTTTTTCCAATCGTGCGTAGAGAATTCCGAAGCACAGAGTGCCACGCATGCTCACAAAAAATTTGGAGGCTAAAGCTATTGGCTACATTGTACATTTTGTATGTCACCTCGTTCTGAACGATTGGATTTTCCGACAACTTTATGGGACCATGTGTATGCAACACAAGTTTTGGCCAAAATCCGTTGGAAAAAATCCGATAGATTTTGTGGTCACAATGTCCGACCGTGTGCATACCAAGACATTTTGGACAATTTCATGCTCCCAACTTTGTGGGAACAGTTTGGGGATGATGCCTTCCTGTTCCAACATGACTGCACACCAGTGCACAAAGCAAGGTCCATAAAGACATGGATAAGCGAGTTTGGGGTGGAGGAACCTGACTGGGCTGCACAGAGTCGTGACCTCAACCCGATAGAACACCTTTGGGATAAATTTGAGCAAAGACTGTGAGTTAGGCTTTCTCATCCAACATCAGTGCCTGACAACACAAATGCGTTTCTGGAAGAATGGTCAAACATTCCCATAGACACACTCCTAAACCTTGTGGACAGTAGGGAGGAGCCAAACACCCCCCCGGTTCGGTTCGCAACAGAACATGCGAACAAGCAAAAAATGTGTTCAAATATGCGAACACCGTTAAAGTCTATGGGACAAGAAAATAAAAAAAAATCAAAAGTGCTAATTTTAAAGGCTTATATGCAAGTTATTGTCATAAAAATTGTCAAAAGGCTACATCCGGCCCCAGGACCACAGTTTGGTGACCGCTGGTCTAAGGGATTGGAGAAAGCTTATACTCACCAGGCCCTCCACTCCACCTGCAAATAGTGCCCCCCCACGATCCAGCGGTGGAATGTTCCTGGAGCAGGGACCGGTCTTGTGCAGAAAGGATTAGGCAAGTATATCTGTTCTCTAACCCCCTAGATAAAAGCAAGCAGTTGACCCGGGCGGTGCGGGCACAGTCCCACTGCATAGGAAAACTTTTATTTTTTTTTGCCTGGAGTTGGACTTTAAAATTAAGAGCTCATTTGAATCTGTGTGTGTGTAAAGGTGTCTTTTTGTAGCAAGTGGTCATGCGTTAATGTGCATTCACATGTGTTATGAAAAGCACTTTAGTATTTAAAATGACTAGAGTTAGCAGCCATTTAACCAAGGTTAGTTAATACCTGTTCCCAAAGCATCAAATCCTATGCAACATATGTTTCGATATGTTGCCATTTATATCTATGGGCCTACCAACGGTGTAAACATGGAAAAAAAACTGACATGTGCTGGGATGGGAACGGACTACATTTTTTATGGGGAAGTTGGACACTGAAAAAAGGTAAATCCTTTTAAATACAGATTACAAGTAGTGTACAAATCTATAAAGAGAAAGAAGAAAAAATAGGGACATGTGCCAGCTATGCAACCACTTTATGTACAACACAGTGCACTATAAAAAAATAAATAAAAAGGGCACAGTATTAGGCTTGAAATTTCAATTACATTTAGTAAACCAATAACATAGGTAAGAAGCATAAACTGGTGTATTTAGGCTTTGTTCACATTTAATTTACAGTAATATAGTTTTAATTATTTATGTTCAATTTGTAACATATGTGCGGTAGTGCTCTACTGCAGTCTAAATCTGTTGCATGCAGCAGTTTTAATGCATTCTTCTTACAAAATGTTCTATAAATACACAGAAAACCAAGTTTCAGACTCTATATGTAGTTCCTATAGTAGAGTAGAATGAACAAACCACAAACTATTAGCTTATACGGGTATAAAGCCAAAGTATTAAGTATCCCAAAAAGTGACATGCATTTATGAAAAGCTTCTAAAATGAAACAACCAATAAGCAATAGCCAATTTATGTTGGGTTGCCACCTGTCTGGGATTCACCCAGACAGTTTGGGTTTTGAGTCATGTGTCCAGGTTTCAGGCGGACTGAAAACGAAACATTATTCAGACCGGACTTTGGCTCCCCAAGTAACCAAGATGGTCACACACAAATCTATTGCCTTCCCGGGAGCTGCAGGCAGCTGTCTGGGGGCAGGTGCGATGACGTCAGCAAGAGCAATTTGGCCACACCCACTGTTCGTTGTGGCACACTATGCGCACCACATTACTACTCTCCCTGGGGCACCCAAAGGTGTCTCAAGCAGCTAAAGTGTTCGGGTTTGGCTTGAAGAAAAAGGTGGAAACCCTAAATTTATGCCTGGTGAGAACACACATGCATTAAAGCACCATACAAACATAAATGGGCCTTAACTAGTATTTATAAACATGCAGCACTAATAAGCAGTAAAAGGTCAAAGAAATGAGCAGATCTAGGTATGAAACCTGTGCAGGCCAAAATTTTCAAAGACATTACTTCATTAGTTATAATAAAGAAACACACAAATGAAAGAGAAAAAAAAAAGATTATATATATATATATATATATATATATATATATATATATCACACACACACACACACACACACACATGCCAACCTTGCAACAATAATTAATAATTTTCTAACAATGTAGTGTTTTCATGTTAAATTATTCACAAATACCAGCATAGAATCCTCAATATGAACAGCTTCATAACAAGAGGAACATTTTAGATGATATTTTGGATTATATGTACTACACACAGAATTAGTCATATTAGCACAGTACCCAATCTGTGGAAATGTGGCCAGTTCATCATCATCGTTCCAGCCGCTCCAGAAGGCTCTCCTCTTCTGATCTGTCCTCTTGCCGATTATCTTTAGTGACTTCCAGACCCTGCAATTTATAGATACTCGGGTCACACATCTTCCACTTCTCAAAAGCATACAAAAGAATGAATAAATTAATTTACATGTGTTCTTCACACCTATTAAGTAACTTGACCAGAAACCTTTTTTAACCTTTTTCAGGTCCAGGTTCATTAGCATTAGCAGCGACACGTCTGGTTTATATTTAAATGGTCCTTTGTTGTCTGAGAGACACAGGTACTGTGTATTTTGTAGATTGACACACTTGGGTAACTGAGGCATAAATACAGTGCCTTGCAAAAGTATTTACCCCCTTGGCATTTTCCGTGTTTTGTTGCCTGGAATTCACATGGATTGTTTGAGGATTTGCATCGTTTAATTTACAGAACATGCCCACAACTTTGAAGATTTATTTATTGTAAAGCAAACAACAAATAGGACAAAATAACAGAAAAAGGCAATGTGCATAACTATTCTCCCCCCTCAATACTTTGTAGAGCCACCTTTTGCGACTATCACAGCTTCAAGTCGCTTTGGATAAGTCTCTATGAGCTTGCCACATCTTACTGCTGGGATTTCTCTTCACAACCATGCACATAGCATAGCTTGGAGCATCACACAGCTCTTCACAACCATGCACATAGACAAGGAGGATTATTAGGCTCTTCACAACCATGCACATAGGCCAGGAGGATCATTAGGCTCTTCACAACCATGCACATAGGCCAGGAGGATCATTAGGCTCTTCACAACCATGCACATAGCATAGCCAGGAGGATCACAGCGGTCTTCACAACCATGCACATAGCATAGCCAGGAGGATCACAGCGGTCTGAATCACAACCATGCACATAGCATAGCCAGGAGGATCACAGCGGTCTTCACAACCATGCACATAGCATAGCCAGAAGGATCACATAGCTCTTCACAACCATGCACATAGCCCTAACCAGGAGGATCACACAGCTCTTCACAACCATGCACATAGCCCTAACCAGGAGGATCACACAGCTCTTCACAACCATACACATAGCATAGCATAGCCAAGAGGATCACGCAGCTCTTCACAACCACGCACATAGCCAGGAGGATCACACAGGTCTTCACAACCATGCACATAGCCAGGAGGATCACACAGGTCTTCACAACCATGCACATAGCCCAGGCCAGGAGAATCACACAGCTCTCCACTGTTATGCGAGTGTGTGTGGAGGTAAAGCAGTACCTGGTTTACAGGTAGATTAGGTACACCCTAATATTCTGTTCCCTGTGTGTTAAACACTAGTCTTATTAATGTTCTGCAATGTTTAATACAAACTATAGCAGAGATTTCTTAACAATTGTGTGACCATAGCGACTAAAGATGAGACCCACTGGAGCCAGACCCAGCATGTCTACTGCCCGGATGACACAGGAGGGGAGGAGGAGGGGGAGTTGCTAGCTTACAGGGCCACGGGGCTGGTGACGAAGAGGGGTTTACATCAGTGCGGCGCCACCCGGAGGGGGGGGTAGTGCTGGTTGTTTGCCACCCCCTCAGAAGAAAAGCCCACCAGCCGCCATTGGTTTAGGTCTAAACTGGTGTTATATAGTTTTATTAAAGCTAAATGAGATTGTAGCATATGGTTAGCTTAAAGGGGTTGCATGGCTTTTCACCTTAATGAATCCTATGCATTAAAGGGGAAAAACCTTCTGTGATACTGCAGCCCCCCCCCCCGAGCCCCCATTTTACTTACCTGACCCCAATCTTTCTCCGGCCGGGAACAAGCACACCAACACTAGCTGGGGTCTCGTGTCCTGATTGGATAGATTGATAGCAGCGCAGCCATTGGCTCCCACTGCTGTCAATCAAATCCAATGAGGCTGCGCCGGGGGGTCAAGTCCTGCATTCTGTGTGAATGGACACAGATGTGGGACTCAGGAGCACGCCTGCATGGGTGTTTACCAAGGAGAGTGCTTCTCTAATATGGACACTCGATGTGGGGAGGAGCCACCAGCACCGCTGAGGGACCCCAGAAGAGGAGGATCGGGGCCACTCTGTGCAAAACAAACTGCACAGTGGAGGAAAGTATGACATGTTTGTTAAAAAAAAAAAAAGCGCAAATGGAGGGTTTATAACCCCTTTAAGACTACATAAAAGTGTTTGCTAAACCACAGGGTTTTACTGTCCCCTCCCCCACTGTTAGTGTTAAGAAGGTGAAACAAAGCAACAACAAAAAGAGTTTCATTTATTCATACGCATATAACTAAACAAAATAATCTGTCTACATCCCTACAAACCATATACAGTACAGATTCTTTATATTTCATGAAGTCTATAGACATGCAAATGTGTCTGAATGAAAACCTCAGGCATTCCTAAAGTGTAACGACCAAGTCAGTACATTATAAGACTAATTTGACATTAACTTACACTTGAATAGGCAATATGTAACTTCTTTGTTCAGTTTTGACCAGTTTAGATATTTTTTGGGGTGGGATGGAAACTGTGGTTTGATGACTTTCTGTCTGTGAATGTGGTCATTGTGCAACCGTATTTTTTGTTATTGTCAAGGTTAAGACATCCAAACGCAAACTAGACTGTTTAAATATGGCTGCAGAGCCAAACTATAGCAAACAGATTCAACTCAGAAAATACTAATGCTGCGTACACACGATTGGAATTCTTGTCGGAAAAAGCTCTGATGGTTTTCCCGACGGAATTCGGCTCAAGCTGCTTTGCCTACACACGGTCACATCAAATTCCGATCGTTTATAACGCGGTGACGTACAACACGTACGACGTGACTAGAAAAAGGAAGTTCAATAGCCAGTAGCCAATAGCTTCTGTCTCGTAGTTGAATCTGAAGACCCCTTTCACACTGGAGCGTTTTGCAGGCGCTATAGTGTTAAAAACAGCGCCTGCAAAATGCCCTAAAATGGCTGCTCCATGCACTCCAGTGTGAAAGCCTGGGGTCTTTCACACTGGAGCTGTGCGCTGACAGGGCGTCAGAAAAAGTCCTGCCAGTAGCTTCTTTGGATCAGTGAACTTACCGCTCCTCTACCACTGCTCCCCATTGAAATCGGTGGGGCAGCGCTGCGATACTGCCGGCAAAACTACACTCTGGTGACGTTTTGCAGGCGGATTTAACCCCCTTTCGGCTGCTAGCAGGGGCTTAAAAGTGGGGGGCTGTCCTGCTAGTGGCCGAATAGCGCAGCTAAAACGATGGTAAAGAGGTGCTAAAAATAGCCTTGCTTTACTGCTGCTCGGTGTGAAAGGGGTCTAAATCATAGATAACTATATTTATTGCTTCTTACTGTGCAAGCTATTCTGAATGAGTCCTCCTAAATTAAAATGTAAATTTGCGTTCAGCAACATTTTCCAAAAAGCCCCTTTGCAATTCTATATCCCCTGCAGCACCTGCTCCCATTCCACATGCAGCCTCTCTGCAAAAAACACTGGCCCCTCATTTCACATTGAAAGGTGCACAGGACCAGAAAGTGGTCCAAGGTCTCCAATGGCTCCTCTGTCACCTAGGTTTCTGCATTTGAGACTTGCATGAAGAGTGTTGTCCATAGAACAACCTCCATGCAAGATCCCAAAAGGTCCTCGAGGGGATGTAGAATGTATAGATGTACAGATGTAGAAACAGGACCTGTCAGAATTTTTTGTCAGCACTGAGAAGGGCAATTGGGTGCCAATTCTCCACCACAGTCGGATCTTTTTCCTTTGACAGCAGAATTAAAGGCCAACCGTCTCACTGAGGGAGGCAGCAGGTCTGTGGCCTAACACTCATTAAATACCTCCATCAAATGAGGAGCCAATAGACCCCCTAAAGCAGAATTTCACCCAAATGGGGAAGTCCCACTCTTCCTCCTCTTACCTCCCCTCCGGCACTTAATTTTTTTTTGGGGGGGGGGGGGGCGCTCCCCCACAGCCTTCTGGGACATGTCACAAGTCCCAGGAAGTTGCAGGGCCAATCAGATAGTGCAGCACAGCTTGAGCATGTGCAGTGAGCAGCCAGCTGTGAGGCTACATACAGTCACAGCCAGCTGCCCACAGTTAGTATGCCAGGGACCGAAGCCCGATGAAGAAAAACGGACAGCTGAGGACACCACTGAATCCTGGGGCAGGTGAGTGTCTAATTATTAAAAGTCAGTAGCTACAGTTTTTGTAGCTGCTGACTATATATAAAAAAAAATGTATGACTAAAGAACCCCTTTAAAGGTCTTATAAAATTCTACCAACCATCAGGTCCAGGTGACTTTTTGGAGGACAGAGTCAATTGCCTGCTCTGCTTCTTTCACCGTCAGGTCTGCAGTTAGTACTCCCTTGGAAGTGTAATCTCATCAAGGAATTCCTTTATCCTATCCATGTTTAATTACATCTTATTCTGGAGGCCTGAAAATGGTCTTTGACAAGATCCCTGGCTTGGACTGAACCAGGGTCCCCGAGGCATCCCCTAAACCAAGTACAACATTTGAACTAATCTCTTCACTATAGTTCTTACAGGGGTTAGGACAGCAGAACTACCTATAATCCCTCTCCCTAGGGCCCCCCCAAAGATACCAGATAGTCTAGCTGCCTACGCAACTCCGGGTAGGAGCGGTACTCTGAGACTGCCCTTTACCTTGAGACCTCGCAGAAAAAGTCCTCTGCAGCCGATCTCAAGGAGTGAGGTTTGATCCATGTACAAGGTGCCCTGTGCTTTGGCCTAGTGATGGTATTAAAATTACCACTAAAGACCACCTGTTGGGATGCAAACAGATAGGGCTTGGCCAACGGAAGAAGGTTCCTCCTCTGCCTCTTGGATAGAGGACCATAGAAGTGTATTAGACAGAGAAATTAAATTAAAAACCACTGCTAAAAGAGGTCCAGGTATATATTCCATTAAAAGTCAGGGGTACAAGCTAAAAAAGTAGTCAACTCAGTTCAGGGGTCCAAGTGCCCCCTTCATCATGGCTAGAAAGAACATAAAAGAAGATTTCCATATTGATCTGATTTCAATACAATATCGCCTCCACGGGTTTATAATTAAAACCAAATAGTCAATCATGAAGGGATTGTCAAAATGTATAAACAAAAATGCAAACATGAGTGTTGAAGCTATATCGTTTCAAAAAAGAGAAAATGCAGATAACCAAATAATAATAATCATAATTTATGATGAATAAAATTGATACATTCTGGGTGATATGTTAACCTAATCATAATTAAAAAAAAAAAATTGGTAAAATATATCTCAAAACAGGTATGTGTAGAACTTGAACCATACATTATATGAGCTGATTATATAATAATACAATCACTATTATTAAAATGATACATTCTCTGTAATAAATTTACCTAAGACTAAATGTATAGAAAAGGAGTAAAATGATATGTATATAACTTGAACCATACTTCATACGGTCTGATCTTAAAGCGATGGGAAAAAAAAAAAAAAAAAAAAAGAGAGAAAGACGAAAGAAGAGCAATAATAATTACCATTATTAAATTGATACATTCTCAATAATGTAAGCGGTTGTGAAGCCACTTTATAATAAACATACCATCCCCTCTGTTAGCCAACGATGTGTGTCCCAGTGTCTGTGCTAAAACAAACAAAAAAATTCCAGATTTCTACCTTGTGTCAGAGCATCGCTCAATGCTCACGTGAATCCTCGGCTCTCTCCTCTCCCAGCCTGACAGTTACAGCGAGGCGGAGAACTCCCACCAAAGTCAGCCAGGAGGAGAGAAGGAGAGAGCTGGTCAGTCAAGTGAGCGCCAGGAGCTGCGCTGATATAAAAAAGGTATAAATCTGCATTTTTTTTTTCAGCACAGACACTGGCACACATTTCGTTGGCTAACAGAGGGGATTGTATGTTTATTATACAGATATCATATTATAACAGGAAAGGGCAGAGTGCATGTGAGTGTGGAGAGGACAGGGGGAGAGAAGAGAGGAGAGCTTCGGCTGACGGAGGGACATAAACTGACCACAGTGTCAGGGCTCAGCAGCCATGATAAACCGTGGTCAGTTTACAGGGGGAGGGCAGAACCAGGCAGGATCAGCCAGGTTTTTTTTAGGTTAAACAAGGGGAAAAAAATTACACAGCACAAGCACTGTGCTGTTATACATGCTTTAACCCTTTCACCGCCAGGTTTGAACGTTGTACAGACCTAACAGTGAGGGTATCACACAGTCTGGTGGCTGAAACCATTGGGATTGTGTGCGACACTGACAGGCAGACTCCTGCCTTTCAGGAAAGAGCATTCAGGTGGCTTTGTTGCCACCTGATTGCTTTCACACCCCCCCCCCCCCCAGGGGCTCCACCAGGCTCCACTTGCCCAAAGTGCATGTCCACTTGCCCGAAGCTCCATGGTGGGTGCCCATGGGGAGAGGGGATGGAGAAGAGCAGACACACACACGTCCGCTCTCCTCCCCTTCTTCTTGTGACCCAGAAAGCAAAGTCTCTGACGTCACTTTCGAGTCAAGCTCTTAGTGTCCCCACTCGCTTTGCCGGGACAGGATGTTTTGTAATGCGATCTGCATTGAAACACATTCAGTGGAGTACAGGGGAGACATGCAGGGTCTTTTAGACCCTGCATATCTCAATAAAAAGAACTAGTCACCTAAAACTCATCACATAGGGGACTGTTTAAAAATAAACAGACAAGTTCTTGCTGGGAAAAAATATTTTAAGCAACAGACAGCATGGATTCATGAAAGACAGAAGTTGTCAGACAAACCTGATTTCTTTAAAACCTTGGACAGAGGGATGGCTGTGGACATGGTATACCACGGCTTCATTGGTAAGGTAAAGTCTACACCCTTAGAAAGATCAGTTTGTGTGTGGATAGAAAACTGGCTAAAGGACAGAATTCAGAGAGTAGTGGTTACTCTGAATGGTCTAAGGTTATCAGTGGTGTACCCCAAGGTTCAGTGTTGAGAACCTTACTTTTTAATATCTTTTTAATATCTTTATAAATGATATTGGGTCTGGGATTAAAAGTACCATTTCTGAACCCCTCCCCCCCCTTTTTTTCCCCCTTATTTTCCCTATGTATGTTTATTTTTTGTGTTGTTTCTCCTTTTTGTTCAATTTTGAAAATAACAATAAAATACCAATTATAAAAAAATAAAAAAAAGTAAAATTTCTGTTTCTGCAGATGACACCAAGCTATGCAATGGAATAACATCCTTACAGGGGGTCTCCAATGTACAAGCCGACCTCAATGCACTGTTTAATTAGGCAACTCATTTGCCACTGCAAATGGAGGTTTAATGTTGAGAAATGTAAAGTTATGCACTTGGGGGCTAAGTATATGCATGCATCATACAGACCAAGGGAAGTACAACAACTGGGGGAATTAATGGTGAACAGGGCTGGTACAAGGCAGGGGCGGAAGGGACACGTGCCCTGGGCGGTACCATTTGCAATAGAAGGGGGGGGGGGGGCACAGCAGAAGTTCTGCCACAGCCGCCACCCGCCATTGTGTGCAAGTCACCTATGTCACCACCCAGTGGCACTGTACAAATTGTGTGTGCCGAGTGCGTGCGTTCCTTCATCCTCCCTTCCATCAGCTTCACTGTTTACTGTCTCCTACTGACACTGTTTACTCCCCCCTAGAGGAGTCTCGTAGTCCCTGCCAGCGGTGTGACATCACTCACGGCCGGAGGCGAGGTGGGAGGACTCAGAGGAGCGCAGGGAGATGTGTCGAACTCATCGCTGTGACCTAGAGGAGCCAAGGAGCTGCAGCCTGGCTCTAGCTGGAAGATTTGGAAACTGGATTGCAGTGTGACAGACGGTGTGCTACGGTCCAGACTGAACTTGTATAAAAGTAAGCAGAAACAGTTTAATAAATGGCTGGATTGGGGAAGGGGAGGAGGCTGAGGTGAGGTTAATGACCACCACTGCTGTTTAATTTCCACTGTGACAGATGGGGAAGTGTGTGGTGTGTACAGTGTGTGTACCCTCTCCTGCATGGATTTTGGCTGGAAGAGGAGAGCTGCCTTGTAGTGGAAGTGTGCTGTGCGTGAGGTGTATTGTGATGTCCAGGTTGGCATAGCTGTATGACAGGTGGGAGTATATGTAATGCAGCATGGACAGGGGTCGGCAAGGTGTTGCATTGAACCTAATTGAACTTGTATTGCTTTAAGTATATTCTTGTCTTGAAACTAAATTGATTCTTTCTTAAAAATGGGGGGGGGGGGGGGGCACAGTTTGCTGTCTTCACCCTGGGCACCAAATGGCCTTGTCCCAGCACTGGTGGAGAAGGATATGGGGGTTTGGTAGATCATAAGCTCAATAATAACATGCAATGCCAAGGAGAGGGAGAGGGGGAGGGATAAAGAATTTTGCCCCTGTACAAATCATTAGTAAGACCTCATCTGGAATATGCAGTTCAGTTTTGGGCACCAGTTCTCAAAAAGGATATTGGGGAACTAGAGAAAGTGCAGAGAAGGGCAACCAAACTGATAAGAGGCATGGAGGAACTCAGCTATGAGGAAAGATTAGAGGAACTGAATTTATTCACTCTTTAGAAGAGGAGATAAAGGGGGGATATGATCAACATGTACAAATATATAAAGAGGTCCATATAGTGAACTTGGTGTTGAGTTATTCACTTTAAGGTCATCACAGAGGACAAGAGGCACTCTTTACGTCTAGAGGAAAAAAGGATTTAATCTCCAAATATGGAAAGTTCAGTTGATTGCTTTAAAAAAGGCCTGGTTTCTTTCCTAAACGTACACAATATAACTGGGTTCTAACATGTAAAGTTGATCCAGGGAAAATCCGATGGCCTCTCAGGGGATCAGGAAGGAAATTTTCCCCCTGCTCTAGCAAATTGGATCATGCTCTGCTGGAGTTTTTTGCCTTCCTCTGGATCAACTGTGGGCGAAGGATTGTGTATATGGGATTGTATTATTTATTTTTTTGGTTGCACTAGATGGACTTGTCTTTTTCAACCTGACTAACTATGTAAAAAAAAACAATTTTGCAAACAAATAAAAGTTACACCCAAGCACATAAAATCCTCCACCAAAAATCTTTTCAGGGCCCCCCCCCCCCCACATATACATACGCACATAAATGCAAGCGTCAGATTGCGTACGCATGAAAACGGCAATTGCGATACACATAACATACCACCGCATACGCCAGAGTGAGAGCAATAATTCTAAGACCTCCTCCGTAACACTAAACTGATACCTATAGGGGGCTTTTGAAGCATTGCCTATTAAAATCATAGGGCGCAGATAAATTTAAAGGTTTGACATGTTGGGTATTTATTCACTTGGTGCAACCTCATCTTTTATATTTTACCCAAAATGTAGGTAATTCTTCACGTTTGTTTGCCCTAGAATTCATATTAGTGTGTTTTTTTACTAAAATCTTACATTTCCTAGCCCTTTGTGGTAATAGCGTATGACATAAAAAAATTGCAACTACCACTATTTTATTCTCTCGGGTGTCTGCTTTCAGAAAATATACATTTGTGGGTTTTGTGTAATCATCAGGCCTAAAATCATTTTTGTGTGCAGAAAAACGTAAAAACTGCTCTGACAGCGAATGGGTTAAGGGAACAGGATATATTATATATATATATATATATATATATATATATATATATATATATATATATATATATATATATATATATATATATATATATATATATATTTTTTTTAATATATAATTTTATTTTTTTATGGGGGGGGGGGGGGCTTACAAACACTTTAACCTAAAAGAAATAAATGTATGGACACATGAGTAAAATGTATATAAATTCAACCATGCATTATACAATCCGATTGTATAATCAGAAAAAAATAGTGATAATACAAAGAATAATTATACTTATTAGAAAAATACTTATAATAATACTGGTTAAGATTTTTGTACCAAGGTGAGAACAATTGTCTACAAAAAATCCTGTTTGTCAAACCCATTTCTTAAGAGACTGCCCACAAGCTTTCACTGTGCATGACACTCTTTTCAGATGGTCAATCTCAGAAAGAATGTGGTTCTAAAGCAATCTGTGTGCCCCATAGCGATCTGCTTGCTGTGGGGGCACTAAGCAGGAGGGGGAGCGCACAGGAAACTTCTTTCCGGCAAGGTTTGGCGTCTGCCGGGCTTTCAGCCGAGAATCCCCTGTGCGCATACGCCGCTGCAGTCAGTGGCTCATTGCAAGGGGAATATTTTTAGATTTTTTTTTTAGGCTTACCTGTAGGTAAAAGTTAAAAAATAGACTATACAGCCACCAAAAAAACAAACAAAAAACAAAATCAATTTTCTTCTGCTTGCCTTTGCTTGACTTTCACCAGGCTGCATTGCAGTCCAGTCAAACAGACAAACCTGTGTCTCCAAGAATAACTTTTCCTCAGAAGCTTTTTGCTCAACAGATCCCTACAGGGATCACCAGGCTCTCCACAAAAGCATCTTAACACCATGGGTGAGGCACCAGACTTGCCTTCAAATACAGCCTTTTTTTATTTATTAAAAGTCAGAAGCTACAAAAAGTTTCACTGCTGACCGACAGGCACCCCCTACTGGCCACAGGGTGAAGCGGCATTACATAACGTATTTTCGCCCAGCTGAGCCATTCTGCCGCAGTACAACTGCGGTGGCTGGTTGGCATGTGGTTAATGTCTATGTTTTGGAGATAGGAGAAGTGGGATTGGGTGAGCAGTTTAGCAAAAGACATACTGGCAGGGCTGACACCAGGGCTGAATTTCTGTGTGCTGTCAGCCCAAATAGGATATTAGGAGCTGGGTGCATTCCTGGCAGAGCAACAAGTATTTTTCTGCCGGTCCTTTAATAAGATAAAACATGGGAAAATGTGTACGTATTGCAGAAATGTTCTGCGCATTTTTTTCATTTTTATTTTGCCCTGACATGCACTTTAAATCCATACTTGTCAGTGTTTAACAGTGATTAGTTCTAAAGCATATTGTCCTACTTTAAATAATTGCCCAAAAATAACACGCAACTACAAATTTTATGCATCAAACAAGCTGTAACATGCTTGCGCAGATTGCATGTGCAGAACAAGGTTTTTATTTTTGTGTCAGATATTAAGTTCTCCAAAATGCTAGAAGAATCAGAGGAATTAGTAAAATCCTCTTAAAACCTCAAGAATTTCAGAAATCCTGCCTATACATAGCTAAAAGGACATGTGTAATCTGTAGGGAACTCTTTGCCCAAGGCGGGAATCAGAACACACAGCATCAAAGGCAATACTCGGTCTGTAATACAGAGCATACAGAAGCTTTATAAGATATATTACTACGCTGCAGCTTATATATAAATTTGCTGTCTTCAGTACTCTGAACCTATTGGTACTTGGACATTTCCTGGCTCATTAAAACTATTTTATAGATTAGACATGATTGGCACTGGAATTGAACATACATGAGTGGAACATGATTGGGCATATGACAGGACCTCTTATGCCCTGTACACATGGTCGGAACTTCTGACGGAAAAGGTCCGATCGGATTATGTTGTCGGAAAATCCGATCGTGTGTGGGCTCTAGCGGACTTTTTCCATTGGAAATTCAGACGGAAAAAGTTAGAAACATTGTTCTTCCTTGCTTTATTCAAGCAAAGCTAGTGCTGAGATATGTGCTATTCTAACAGCCATGTCACATACAGTAAGCAAGTTTTGATGCATGAGGTTGTTGCAGCTAGAAGGTTGATTCTTGTCTGTGGGGGATTAATAACTGGCTTGCGGCTACAATGGTGGTGCCTAAAATATGGCTTGCCAGTGCTGAGCCCCAGCAGCTCTGGCAGGCTTGAGGGCTGGAACCACAGACTGTCATTGACAGCCACAGTAATGTAGAAAAAATTATCCGCACTTCGGTTGTTGCTCTTAAAATTTGTTCATTTTATTGAATAGCCATTACATCAAGAATGGTTCTCCCCGGAGTCCCCCCTCCTCTCTTCTGTTTTCTTTTCTCACATACCTGGATTATTATTTTCATCTTTTTTTGGTTAATTTTTTTAAAATTTTATGGTGTGCTTTATGCATGTGTCTATACCGGTATAATTATATGCACGTGTGTGTACATACATGTGCATATTGTCACTACAAGGTATATGAAAATTAGTTGCATACACACGGATCACCCTATATGCATTGCATCCATTTCTTTTGAGGATAATTGCCTGCTTTCAATTAAGACAATGGGTGGAGCCTGTGATCTTTAGAGCTACTATTTATTTCAAAGTTTTATGTCTGTAATGTGGTTATGACTAAGGCCTTATAGGCTGAAACACGTCATGTGATTTAATCACTGTTTGTTCACTGTAGCTATTCAATAAAGTGAAGAAATTTTAAGAGCAACAACCGGAGTGTGGATCGTTTTTTCCTACATTACTCTACTCAGCCAACGACTGTGGATCGAGCACCTGGGAGCTCTGCCATCTATGTGGTGTATGGGCAGTAGCACTGACTTTTCTATTTATACATTAACAGCCACAGCCCAGCATTAAAGCTAGGTGTGGAAATGATCAGCTTCTGAGCTTGCCTGGCTCTTGCAGAAACAAATCACTGCAACAGTGAGTGATCTATTGCTTATTGATAAGAGTGAGCAATAGATCATCATTGTTCACTTCACATTTTTGGAGAGTTTTTCTATGCATGTTTGTACCCTTTTTTGGGGGGAGAGTACAAACATGCATACGGTAGTTACTAGGAGCTGGAGAAGCAAGAAATTGCACAAAAAAAAAAAAAAAAAAAAAAAATGCATGTTATGCAAGTTTTTAGGCATTTTTCAGGAACCACTGATGAAGTCTGTAGCAACTAGAAACACGTGGCTCTGCACCAAAGAAGTTCATGCACTTTTTTTGAGCTTTGAGCGACACACCACTCAGTGTAAATGGACACAACTGAATACTGTATAATGGGAACCCAAGGGCTCATGCACAATGCATCTCAAAGAAGCTGCTCCTACAGGCTTTTAAGCTCTAGTTTGTTCTGCCTGGAAACTGCCATGTTAGCCAATGTGTTCATGCACACTATGGCTTTTTCAGGAGTTTACAGGCATATGCCATTACAAGCAGAAAAAACAAACCAAAAAAAAAAAAACACACACCTAATGCTGCGTACACACGACCGGACTTACCGGCAGACTAGGTCCTACGGTCTTCCCTACGGAGTTCCGACGGACTTTCCGAACGGACTTGGACACACACACACACACACACACACACACACACACACACAATCACACCAAAGTCCGCTGGATTTGAACGTGATGACATACGACTGGACTAGAATAAAGGAAGTTCATAGCCAGTAGCCAATAGCTGCCCTAGCGTTGGTTTTCGTCCATCAGACTAGCATACAGACAAACTGATTTTTCGACCAGACTCGAGTCAGTCAGAAAAATTTGAAACACGTTCTAAATCTAAAGTCAGCCTGATTTTGACAGCAAAGGTCCGATGAAGCCCACACACGATCGAATTGTCCGGTAGATTCGTTCTCGTTCCGTCGGACCCTTGCTGTCAAAGTCAGCCGTGTGTATACGGCGTAACTTGCATTTTTGAGAGGAACATTCGAGCAGAAAAGATGGCCAAATCCCCAAAAAAGAGAAAGAAAAAAAAGACAGAAAGAAATAAAGAAAGAAAATAAAGAAGCCTGAAAAAGCTAGAAAATACACACAAAAAAGAAGGAAAAATTGGCTGGGGGGGGGGGGGGGGGGGGGCTTTTGAGGTGGAGTTTGTGGGAAAAAAAACACTTATGTCCAAAAAAAGCTCAAAGAAGATTAATAAAAAAAATAATAAAGAAAAAAATATAAAAAACTTACAAAAAAGTGCAAGTTTTTTTTTATTATTATTATTATTATTTTTTTTTTTAAGCTGTAGTGTTCATAAGCCCTTACTGTTGAGAATTGAAGCACTTCAGGAAATGCACTTCAAATAGCGAAAAGGGTCTTCTAAGTGATCTGTTGCTGTAGAGTTGCATTGTAATGCTGGATCATGGAGGGGGAAACATTTTTAATTATTCAAATTTATAGATAAAAAAAAAAAAAATGAAATAAAAAATAATCACCTACAATAATGCCTAGTTCTCAGCAAACATGTTGGATGCCCTAGATCAGTGGTTCTCAACCGTCGTGAGCACAAGGTATGGTAGTCAGTTCTATGTCCTAACAGTAAAAAAAATAAATAAAAAAAATAAAAAAAAAATGTATACTCATCGATTCTAGAATTGTTATAGATATAATAAGATTATGTAGAGCATACAGTGCACTAGTCAGTACTATGTAATGTACAACATACCCCATGCTGTCAGGGCAATGTAATTACAGAGTGCAGTGGTCAGGAGTAAAGCTGGCCATAGGTGGAACGGAATTCACCAGTTCAGCAGGAACCGGACAAATTTGGAGGACCCACATGCCATTTTCTTAAAAATTTGGATGCAGGGTTCCCCTTAATACCAGACCTGAAGGGCCTGGTATGGATTTTGGGGGGAGACATCCACGCCATTTTTTTGATATAATTTTATTTTTAATTCTTATGGTACTTTTATCTATATTGCCAGGATCCGACAATACATTACAGCCGCAAGCAGTTTTAGATTAAATTTTTTCCTTTAGAAATATAATTTTACTGTGGTTATAAACATGGGAAAGATGCGTTACTTTACAGGCATGCTAAGGACATCCCCAGGCATGATATTTAAAAGGAAGATTTCATTTTTATTGTTTCACTTTAAGTATTAATAAAATCACCGTTCCTGAAAAGTTTTTTTAAACTTGCATATAAGCCTTTAAAATTAGCACTTTTGATTTTTCACGTTCGTGTCCCATAGACTCCAGTTCATCAAGTCCAACTTGTGTGTGTGATTATATGTTAGTATTACATTGTATATCCCTGTATGTTGAGCCCGTTCAGGTGCTTATCTAATAGTTTCAAGAAACTATCAATGCCCCCCCGCTGAGACCACTCTCTACGTAGTTTAAGGTTAAACCTCTTTTCTTCTCATTTTAATGAGTGGCCACGAGTCTTGTTAAACTCCCTTCTGAGTTTTATCCCTATTGTGGGGTCACCAGTATGGCATTTGTATATTGAAATCCTATCCCCTCTCAAACGTCTCTTCACCAGAGAGAATAAGTTCAGTGTTCGCAACCTTTCTTCATAACTAATATCCTCCATACCCTTTATTAGCTTTGCTGCCCTTCTTTGTACTCGCTCCATTTCCAGTACATCCTTCCTGAGGACCGGTGACCGGAACTGGACAGCATACTCCAGGTGCCGACGGACCAGAGTCTTGTAGAGTGGGAGAATTAACCCCCTTTTTAATGCATGCCAATATTCTGTTTGCTTTGTTAGCAGCAGCTTGGAATTGCATGCCATTGCTCATCTACTAGGGCCCCCAGAGGTTCTCCCCCCAGTGTATAGATTGCATTCATATTTTTGCCACCCAAATGCATTATTTTAAATTTTTCTACATTGAACCTCATTTGCCATGTAGTTGCCCACCCCATTAATTTGTCAGATCTTTCTGCAAGCTCTCCACATCCTGCGGAGATGTCATTGCCCTGCTTAGTTTAGTAAATACAGAGACTGAACTGTTTACCCCATCCTCCAGGTCGTTTATGAACAAATTAAACAGGATTGGTCCCAGTACAGAACCCTAGAGTACCCCACTACCCACCCGACCATTCCGAGTACTCCCCATTTATCACCACCCTCCGAACTCACCCTTGTAGCCAGTATTAAATCCATGTACTCACCCTATGGTCCATGCCAACGGACCTTATTTTGTACAGTAAATGTTTATGGGGAACTGTGTCAAATGCTTTTGCAAGATCCAGATACAGCACGTCTACGGGCTTTCCTTTATCTAGATGGCAACTCACCTCCTCATAGGAGGTTAGTAGGTTGGTTTGGCAAGAACGATTCTTCATGAATCCATGCCGATTACTGCTAATGATACCGTTCAAATTTTTTTGCTTTCCCGCCGCTATGTGTCTTTCCTGTTCTATCTTAGCCGTCCTTATTGTGTGTTCGAACAAATTTTTTGTCTGTTCGCATGTTCTGCTGCGAACCGAACCGGGGGTGTTGGGCTTATCCCTACTTGTAACCTTTCCTCATAACTAATATCCTCCAGACCCTTTATTAGCTTTGTTGCCCTTCTTTGTACTCGCTCCATTTCCAGTACATCCTTCCTGAGGACTGGTGCCCAGAACTGGATGGCATACTTCAGGTGTAGCCGGACCAGAGTCTTGTAAAGTGGGAGCATTATCGTTTTATCCCTGGAGTTAATCACCTTTTTTAAATGCATGCCAATGTTCTGTTTGCTTTGTTAGCAGAAGCATGCCATTGCTGATCCTGTTATTTACTAGGACCCCCAGGTCCTTTGCTATCCTAGATTTCCCCAGAGGTTCTCCAGCCCCCCCCCCATTGAGTAGATTGCATTCATATTTTTGCCACCCAAATGCATTATTTTACATTTTTCTTAGGGCTGTGGAAATTAAAGATTAATTCCTCGATTAATCGATACATTTTTTGACTGATCAAAATTCTTTCGATTGGTACTCACCTCTTCGCTGGCTTCCGGGTCTTCAGGGAGTTCCGTCGGAGATCCGGTGGTGTCACAAACATCAACGTCACTGGACTCCTCCCCCCTTCCCCAAGTGCCTCCGTCTGCTAACGAAGGGAAGGGGAGGAGTCCTGTGAGGTTGAAGTTCTGATTGAATGTAACACGTACGGGGGAGGAGCTACACATGACGTCACCCACTGCTGCCCTACGGAACTAAAACGATTGTCGGCTTTACATGTTGTGTTTTATCATCTTTATGTGAGTAGTTTGTGTTTAAACACAAAAATGAAATCTTATACTTAAGCGGTGAGCACTTAGATCTTTTCTTTCTACCCATGACCTGGCGTCCTTGCTGAGATCTAAGGAGACGTGAGAGAAGTTTATGGTCCGTGTTAACCCTTTTGATACCCGCTTGCATTGCATTGCCTTGTTTGCACAGGGGTCCATGCCATAAGGTGAAAGTGATTAGTTAGACTAGAGGTGGAGGGATTGTCACGCTACTGTGGGAAAAAAAAAATAATATAATAATTTACTTACGTCAGTGCAACAGTTTGAATTTAAAACGTATTTGAATGAACTGTGAAGTTAAGTCATGGATTGTGGAAACTAACTAGTGTCAGCTGATTGTATATAGTGTATACCACATTTACCACTGACTAATGCAGAGTTGCAATGCAAGGAGATCAGCTAAAAGTAGTTGGATCTGTACATGCGTTATTAATTGAAATTAGTCAATAAAAAAACAAAAACAAAAAAAAAAACCCACACGATTAATCGAACACTAAAATTTTAATCAGTAACAGCCCTAATTTTTCTACATTAAACCTCATTTGCCATGTAGTTGCCCACCCCATTAATTTTTTCAGATCTTCTTGCAAGGTTTCCACATCCTACGGAGAAGTTATTGCCCTGCTTAGCTTAGTGTCGTGAGATTTCTGCAGCATATTTGGCATGTACAGACAAGTGGTTGGAGGGAAGCTTCAGAATGGCAAAGATGTTTTTATTACAAATTATGGGAGCAGACTGCAGTTCCTCTTTAAGCCTAAACTTACCATTTTATAGGCTTTAAAAAAAAAAGAAAAAGAAAAAAGAAACCCTTGAAATATAAATACTGCTACACTCTGTTGTGTAATAAATATATTGCTTAAATAGTTTCAAAATGTATTTGCAACATCAAACCATATAACTAATACCAATTCTGCTATTTTGGTACCTTCCCAAGTAATAAAGCTCTAACATGTCTTCCTATAGGTGGTGTTAGAGGTCGTAAACCCCGATGGGTTTTACTTCCTTTCTTTTACTCTGCAAAGTAAAAGCATAATGGGCTAGTATGCATTGCATATTAGCACATTATATGAAACAGACTCCGGCTGTGTCTGGCCAGAGCTGCTTGCGCGCGAGAGCCGCCGGTCATGGTACTCGCTCGTGAAGAAACCTGCCACCAACTTAACTATTTTGCCAGTGGTAGAACCAGCATGCTCTTGGCCAGTATAGCTGTAGCCTGATAATTTCTACACTGCTAAGAACATGATTGGTGACCTGTAATGGTGGTCACAGATGCTTTTTATATGATTGAATCTGAAAATAAATCAAATTTACCTTCCAGTCAATTTTAATCATATTCGATAACAGCAAGTCAACTGGCCAGGGCAGAATATTATTGATCATTTTGCATCAATCTGCAGTACCAAGATACTTTATTCATGAACATAAACAGATTTTGAGCTTACATGATGGAAACAGATGCTCTTGATAATGTACGATCGTATTTTAAGTATCAATCGAAATCAACTTTCCCATGTGTGGCATATTAGTGGAATAGGTTTTTCTCTATAGATCATACCATCAGAAGAGATCGAACAGAGAAGATAAAGGCCATTTATCAATGGGTGGTGTACAACCACCATTAAGGCTTTTCATGTTTCTCCTATGGACAATTTCAGTATGGTCGTTTTTCGCTGCTTCACAGGGACACACAATTTTGGGGCTTGACGTATTCGGTATTTATTTACTTGCCATAATCTCATCTTTTGAATTTCACCAAAAATTGGGGATCACATTAGATTTTTGCTCACTAAAATTAAAGTGTATTTTCTATTGAAAAAGTAGATTTAATAAATAGCAGTATAAATATTGTGTGATGTAATAAAAGAACTGCAACTACCACAATTTTTTTTTTCAGGCCTCTACTTTCAGAAAATAAATAGGGGATGATTCAAGAAGACCTATGCAACACATTTCTGGTGGTGTTATGTAGTCGGAAGTCTTGTGCCAAATTCAGGAAAGCCCTGCAAAACTGTAAGGCCCCTTTGCAAGCGCTAAAAATAGCACCTGCAAAGCACCCTGAAACAGCCGCCGCTGTCGCTCCAGTGTGAAAGCCCTCGGACTTTCACACTGGAGCGGTGCGCTTACAGGACGGTCAAAAAAATCCTGCAAGCCGCATCTTTGGAGCTCTGTAGGAGCGGTGCATTTACCGCTCCTAGAGCACCCCTTCCCATAGAAAACAATGGGGCAGCGCTGCAAACCCGCCTGCAAAGTGACGATGTAGCGGCGATTTGGGGGTTAAATCTGCCCCGCTAGCGGCCGCATAGCACTGCTAAAACAATGGTAAAGTGCCGCGAAATATAGGGCCGCTTTACCGCCAGCGCCCGCAACGCCCCAGTGTGAAAGTAGCCTAACTGTTAGGGCCGACATGTTGTCTTGAGTAAGCCGCCGCTGCCACTCTGGATCATGCACTGCCATGTTTTCTTCTGATATCATTGTGGCTGTCTCTTCCTGGCTCACGATGTGCCATGGCGAATGCAGTATGTTGGGAAATTGCCCAGGTCATGCGCAGTGCAGTGGAGACTGCCCAAAGCCTCCTGGGATGTGTCCAACGGCAGAATGCCAGGAGGCTCCAGGCAGGGAAGGGAAGAGAAAGTCGAAAGTGTGGGCCAGGGACCAGGAAAAGGGTACTTTCCTATTTGAAAAAAAATATTGTCTGGGGTGGGAAAATGATATAAAGTCCCTAAAAGGGTAACGCTCCCCAGAAAGGTCATTTCCTGCTTGTGTGATTGGCTCACTTATTTTCCCAGAAGTCTGCACTAAGGCGCCGTTCACATATCATGTAGCGGGAATGAGCATGATTTTCAAAGAGAGATTAATGCACTTATTTGCATGTCGAATAGGACAGCCCATTCACCTGAATGGACTGCCCTATGCATGTTTGTCAAGCTCCTGCTCCTTTTTGGGCAACAAACTCTGCATAATTTTTAAAGGCACATACTTTTTAAAGGATAATGGCACCAAAACGTGTGTCACGTGTTGTGCAGTGATCGCTATGCAATTTGGAATTGCGGGCAGAATCACTGTGCTTCGACTCCAAATCGCGAAGTGTGAATGGAGTCTAATGCCCCGTACACACGTTTGGACATCGATCGGACATTCCGACAACAAAATCCATGGATTTTTTCGGACGCATTATGGCTCAAACTTGTCTTGCATACACACGGTCACACGAAGTTGGTCGGAAATTTCG
Source organism: Lithobates pipiens (assembly GCF_037356315.1). Taxonomy (NCBI): domain Eukaryota; kingdom Metazoa; phylum Chordata; class Amphibia; order Anura; family Ranidae; genus Lithobates; species Lithobates pipiens. The sequence continues at coordinate 52,411,003 of NW_027507789.1, read as the reverse complement.
AACGTCAAGAACGCGGTGACGTACAACACGTACGACGAGCTGAGAAAAAGTTCAATAGCCAGTGCGGCTCCTTCTGCTTGATTCCGAGCATGCGTGGAACTTTGTGCGTCGGAATTATGTACATGTACACACAATCAGAATTTCCGACAATTTGAGAACCAGATCTCAAATTTTGTGCAACGGAAATTATGATGGAAAAGGTCTGATGGAGCCTACACACTGTCGGAATTTAAAAAAAAGCTCCCATCTTCCGTCAGAAAATCCGACTGTGTTAGGGGCACAAGATACAAATCTAATTTTTTTTGTATTCTCTGCTACAAACATTTCAGTTTTGGTGAGATACTCCCAAAGAGTTAATCACATTTAAAAGGGATTCAGATCAGTAATGAAAAGTCACTCACATTAACTACTTTTGAAAACACACTGCAACTGGATTGCGTGGTACTTTTGTACGATGTGATCCGGTGCAGGCAAACGCTCTGCATTTGCATCCTGCATTTGAGGTGTCATTAACACTAAAACCTGCTGCAGATCACAACTGCAGTGCGTTTTGAATGAGGTGAGGGAAACGCACTCGGAACTTGAGTTTCCGGCACCACGTTCTAATGTGACCCTAATCCGAGTCGTCTCAAGGGTGCAACAAAATGTAATCCACCATGGAAGAGGAAGTAAGAGGTCTTGTATGATTCCATTTTCCTTATCACCATTACAATGATATTTCTTTATTAGTCACAACAATGGAGACTGACAGTAGAAGTGTCACAAACGAAAACGACATGAATTTATCGCATACGTCATCATTAACAATTAAAATGTTGCACATTTGGCGCAAGGCTTCCCACTACATGCGTCGCAAATGCCTTATAGAATTCCACCAAGATTTAGAATAAATATCTATAACATTCTTTTATGAATTCCATGGATAACGTTTTGGGGATTTATGTGAAAAAATAAATAAATAAAAATGTGCAGTTTAGTATGTGTACACACACAAAAAAAAAGAGTGATGGCAGCAAAAAAGTAAATTGTGTATAGAATGAATAACGTTGTTTATGTGAGTAACAAGCATTGTATTCATTATTGCAGTGGCTTGCCACACACAACATGGCTGCTTTCTCTTACCTTCTGAAATGACATCACACGTTGCAGGCTCATATCATTGGCTGCCATGCACTTACTCTCTATTGGCCAAGGATAGCAAACAAACAAGACACTGCGCTGGTGATTGGCCATCACACACACCCTAGCAACAGCAAATTGTCTGGGAGATGAAAAGCGAAAGAATGTTTGTGAATGTGTTGTTTATAGTTTCAGTGTGCACTGAAGCCTTCGTGTTTCGATTTCCTCAACAACGTAGCTTTTTGTTTTAGCTTCCTTTTCTGTGACAATGGCCAAACTAACATGACCAGGATTGTAGAAATGTTTTTCTTGAGGCTCATTTAATGAAACGTGCAGATTTGACTCAGTGTACCTTTGTTTATTCAGGGCTCATTCACACTATGCGGTTTCCTAAAACGCCAATCACTGCAAAGACACAGAGGTTGATTTACTATTAATATTATTATTAATAATAATGATGGATTTATATAGCTGCAACAGATTACGCAGAGCTTTACAATATAAAAAGAAGACAATACAGTTATAATAAAATACAAGAGGATAAGGGGGGCCCTGCTCAGAAGAGCTTACAATCTAATAGGGTGGGGCAGGTGGTACAAAAGGTTGTAACTGTGGGGAATGAGCTGATGGAAGCGGTATAAGATTAGTTGGAGACGTGATAGGCTTTCGTGGAGAGATGAGTTTTCAGGGATCGCCTGAAGGTAGCAAGAGCAGGGGATAACCGGACCAGTGGAGGTAGCGAGTTCCAGAGGATGGGAGAGGCTCTGGAGAAATCCTGGAGATGAGCATCGGAGGAGGAGACGAGAGAGCTTGCGAGTAGGAGGTCTTGGGAAGAGCGTAGAGGACGATTTGGGTGGTATTTGGAGAGAAGAAGCACCCAAAATCGAATTTTTGTAAATATTATTATAATAATAATAATAAATTATATAAAATATAAATTTACTAAAACCAGAAAGTGCAAAATCTGGTGCAGTTGTGCATGGTAGCCAATCAGCTTCTAACTTCAGCTTGTTCCATGACGCTTTGACAATAAAACCAGGAAGCCAATTGGTTTCTATGCAGAGCTGCACTCTCCAGTTTTAGTAAATCACATTGTTCACACTGCATTGGAGCCCCTGGGTGCTGGGCAGAGCAGTATGGAACCATGCATACTTTTTTTTTTTTGCAATGAACCCTGACTCTGTGTAAAGTCTGTTTCTACTCCTAGAGATAAATGAAATGTCATTTTGAAATTTCAATAAAGGTGGAAGAAAAAAACTGCAGACAGTATTATTATACAGGATTTAGTGGTGTACATAAACATTACGCTCGACGACCAAGTGAACGAGCCCCTGGGGATACTACTTGAAGTGATCTGTTGATCACTTTTAAGAGGGCAGTAAAAGAAGTTTAGCAGGTGATCAGGAGGGGATACTGCTGAATCCTGGAAGCAGTTTTTTTATTTTATTTTAAAAATGTTGAACTTCCACTGACCAGTATGAGACAGTGAAAGGGATAACACCAAATTTAACACACCTGCTCCCCATTCACACCTGAGACCTTGTAACGCTAATGAGTTACATGACAGCCAGGGGCGGGCTGGGCCGGGGGGCAGGGTGGAAATTTCCCCCCAGGCTGGCGCCTACATTATGTTTAAAACGGCCGCTGGCTGTTTGTTCATTTCTTTTTTTTTTACGCTGTGACGGGCAGCCGGGACCTGGCGCAATAATCCCCTTCTCTCTGTGGTCACGTTGCGCCGTTCTGATCAGTCCCGGCAGCGGCTGTCACTCACAGCCGAGCAGAGTGAAGCCGCCTCCCCCTCCTCCATGCACAGCACTGTGTAGACATAAAGGAGGAGGGGGAGGCGGCTTCACTCTGCTCGGCTGTCACTGATCAGAACGGCGCGACGTGAGTCACGCGACCACAGAGAGATGGGGATTATTGCGCCGGGTCCCGGATCACTGAGCCGACAGATGTTACTCCACTCGGGTGCTGCTCGCACCTCCCACCTGCAATGCCACTGCCCTAGGCTTGAGGTACATTATGGGTCCTGAGGGGGTCCTGCACTGTAGAGGGGGTCCTGCGCTGTAGAGGGGGTCCGGCGCTGTAGAGGGGGTCCGGCGCTGTAGAGGGGGTCCGGCGCTGTAGGGGAAGATTCGGCGCTGTAGAGGGGGTCCGGCGCTGTAGGGGAAGATTCGGCGCTGTAGGGGAAGATTCGGCGCTGTAGGGTGGAGGGGTCTGTACTGTAGGAGGGTGTGCACTGTAGGGGAGGATTCTGTACTGTAGGGGGGGTCTGCACTGTAGGGTGGAGGGGTCTGTACTGTAGGAGGGTCTGCACTGTAGGGGAGGATTCTGTACTGTAGGGGGGGGTCTGCACTGTAGGGAGGGGGGTCTTCACTGTAGGGGGTCTGTGTAACATGCAGGGGTCCAGAGCTGTGAGGGGCTGTGTAATCTAAAGGGGTGCAGGGTGCTGTGTAATGTAAAGGGGTCAGGAGGTTCAGGGTGCTGTGTTATGTAAAGGGGTCCAGAGGTACAAGAGCTGTGTAATGTAAAGGGGTCCAGAGGTGCAGGCTGCTGTTTAATGTAAAGGGGTCCAGAGGTGCAGGCTGCTGTGTAATGTAAAGGGGTCCAGAGGTGCAGGCTGCTGTGTAATGTAAAGGGGTCCAGAGGTGCAGGCTGCTCTGTAATGTAAAGGGGTCCTTAGGTGCAAGGTCCTGTGTAATGTAAAGGGGTCCAGAGGTGCAGGCTGCTGTGTAATGTAAAGAGGTCCTTAGGCGCAAGGTCCTGTGTAATGTAAAGGGGTGCAGGGTGCTGTGTAATGTAAAGGGGTTTAGAGATGCAGTGCTGTGTAATTTAAAGGGGTCCAGAGGTGCAGTTGTGGAGAGGGGGGGTACACAGTAGTGACAAAAGATATTGAAGGATGCAGAGGTATGCAGGGGACACAGTGGGTGTTTTTACATTTTATGGTGGGGGGGTGCCAGATATAGGATCCGCCCCGGGTGCCAAATGCTCTAGGTACGCCCCTGGTGTGAGCACAGCAGACTACAACTCCTACCTCCCAGGAGTCTCAGAGGCAGGCCAGGTGTGTGGCACGTCAGGGGAGGGGACGCCCGGCGTCAAGAACGTCACGTCGCACGTGACCTGCTGGGCTTATGGGGAGCAGTGGCTAGCTGCAGTCTGCAGAGAAGATAAGACCTGCTTCAGGATCATCACCCCCCCCCCCCCGAAGAGTGGCAGGGACCTGCGGACTTATCTAACACCCCCGCACTAGCGGACTTATCTAACACCCTCCCCACCCACCAGCGGACTTATCTAACACCCTCCCCACCCACCAGCGGACTTATCTAACACCCCCCCACCCACCAGCGGACTTATCTAACACCCTCCCCCCCAACCAGCAGACTTATCCAACACCCTCCCCCCACCAGCGGACTTATCTAACACCCCCCCAACCAGTGGACTCACCTAGCTGATTAAGTGGTTCAATGGGCCACTTGACTGGACTTGCCCCCCAGGTCTAAGGCTGCCAGCGGGGAGGAAAAATAGCTAACTGGGCCCAATTTTTACATTTTCACTTAGGGGTGTACTCACTTTTGTTGCCAGCGGTTTAGACATTAATGGCTGTGTGAGTTATTTTGAGGGGACAGTAAATTTAAACTGTTATACAAGCTGTACACTGACTATTTTACATTGTAACAAAGTGTTGTCACATGAAGATATAATAAAATATTTACAAAAATGTGAGGGGTGTACTCACTTTTGTGCGAATATTTATATATATATTTTTTTTAATACACACACACACACACACACACACACACACACACATACACACTCATTTAGTGTATTCCTGTACACACGATCGGAAATTCTGACAGAAAAGGTCCGATCGGATTATGTTGTTGGAAAATCCGATCGTGTGGGGCCTCTATCAGACTTTTTCCGTTAGAAATCCCGACGGAAAAAGTTTGAGAGCTGGATCTAACATTTTCCGACAACAAAATCCGATCTGACTTTTTCCGATCGTTTGTAGAGAATTCCGATGGACAAAGTGCCACGCATTTCCAAAATAATAAATAATACTCACAAAATAAATAAAAGTGCCACGCATGCTCAGATTAAAATTGTGAGACCAAATTAATTGGCTACTAGCCTCTACGTAGTCCCGTCGTACGCAATGAACGTCACCTCGTTCCGAACTATAGGATTTTCCCGACAACTTTGTCCGACTGTGTGTATGCAACACAAGTGTCGGCCAAAATCCGTCAGAAAAAATCCGACGGATTTTGTGGTCGGAATGTCCGACTGTGTGTATATGGCCACTATAAAAAGAGATTGAACAGATTGTAAAGGTGTATGGCCAGCTTTACTGAGCATTTAAACCTTGCAGTGATGGGGCCCCATACATTGGTAACTTTGATTCCAGCCAGGAGCGTGCTTTATGTTTTCCATAAATAAAATTTATAACTTTTTTTTCTCTTTAAACTTATTTCTCAATGCCTCCACTCCTCTTTTTCGGTTCATTTCCAGCACAAATCTAAATTATAACTAAAAGGCAAAACCTTTTTATAGTTTTGAATAGGGTGGAGAGAGATTCAATTTGTCCTGTTTTATAATCAAAAGTGAAAAAAAAAAAAAAGTTTCCCAAACTTTCAGTTGTTCCCAGAAAAGTAATAGTCAGAGGGTAAATCTAACAATGGGGACACTAGTTCTGGTGATCTGGGGGGGGGGGGGGTTCCCTTAATTTGCAGGGATTTCTGCTCACTTCCCATTTTGGAAATGGGACAGGAAGTGATGGGAAATCTCTGCAATAGGACACAGATGGCCAAAAAAAATGAAAAAATATTCTGACAGGGGATATAACCCTCCCTTAAGCCTCGCACACAGTCTGATTGTTGGACAACCGAGCGCCTGATTTTTGTCAAAAGGGCGTGTGCAGGATTTTGTCTAGCATACGAACTATCCGCACACATGCAATCAAAGCAGCTTCATTGTTATCCCATTAAAGAAGATGAGAATTTTGACATTTCATCAATTGCCACGTCACGAATGTTAATTCTAGATTACGCACAGTAGTTTACAAGACCAAACTCTTCCCAGTCGTTCCTTGATTCCAAACATGCGTATTTGTACTTTCGACTTTTGTGTGACGGATTTCTGTTCTGACCATCCAAAAATCAGATATTGAGTTCACATCAGACAAACATTTTATAGCTTACACATCCAGCTTTTGTCTGATGTAAAAGTCAAATCGGCTGTCGAATGCACCGTACAAACGATCTGAAAATCTGCAGACAGCTCGTCTTCAGACTTTTCCCTTCCGATTTTCGTACTGTGTGTACGAGGCCTAAATCTATCCAAAAAAGTTAAAGAAATTTTTTTTGCCTATAGTTCTACTTTAATGTGACAAATTTCAACTGGAGATTTGCAGAGCACAGTCACTGGATATATTCAAGAGTTTGAAAGTGGGGTAAATGGGTTTACCTAAAAAGGTGACAATCAAAAGAGAGTAATCTGAAGAAATGGACAATAAATAACTCAAGCGCAAAGAGGAGAGCAACAAAGGGTTAACAAGATCTGTGGGGCATCCAGCTGGGATAAAAGGATGAGCTCCTGTGTTCGCACACCCCACCTGGAAGTTGGCACTGCACTAATCACAGGCAGTGAGACATTGTCCCGATGCAGAGAGATCGGGACAGGCTCTGCCTGTGATTAGCGCAGTGCCGTCTTCCTGGTGGGCTCTGCATGTGGTCTGTGCAAACACGCCAGAGCTCATCCTTGCTAGAAGACAGCCTAAAGGACGGGTTCACATATGTGCGGCTGCAGTTTCCAGCCTGGGGTCCAGTGCATTTCTGTTCACCGGTTCAGGTGTAATTCAGATACAAATTTTTGTGTCAATTCACACCTTAACCAGACCCAAAACACACAGGACACTTTTGGAAATTGCACATATGTGAACCTGGCCTTAATCCACCAAAAGCACCACAAATCAAACACTATAAATAATTCCTGCAGCACTCACACACAAATCTTTTCTACAAAAATTAACATAATGTAATAAATGACATGTATAACAATAAAACAAGACACTCACTATCACCAGCTGCATGTAGCTTCTGAGCTGTATTGCTTCAATGATGCTAATGCAGTGCAAGCATGTGTGTGCCTAATGACAGGTACAATAGGTGCAGGCCTGCTCCTCCCTCCCCAATTGATCCACAACAGCAAAAAGGTTTGCTTTTAAATTACAACTGCACTCAAAGCACATTCCAATGCACTTGGCCTGACTCACACCTATGCAGGTTGCAGTTTGCATATTCCAGGTGCATTTTGCGTTTTTCAATACACATATTTGATCTACTGAAGTCTATGGAACCAATAAACAGAAAACAATCCCTGGCCCTTTCCATAAAATGCTCAGATGTGAACAACATTCATAGGAAACCATGTTAAATGGACTGTAGTGTGTTTCTGAAAAACTGAAAAAACTAAAAAAAAATGCATAGGTGTGAACCAGGCCTTTTAGAGAATGATTTTGCACATCATCCTCTTGTGCACTTCTGCACACCTGTATTGCACACTCTATTGGTACAGTAATGTGCAGCCCCTTTTCCCCACCATCAACTTGCTGATGACATTTTTAAAGACAATTTTTTATTTTTCATTACGTTGTACATAACTTTTATCAGATCACAGGGTCAATGTGCTTCTTTATGCAATGCAGGCAGATCATGGCTGGTGGGAAGGGGATGGCAACATGGTGTACATTGCTTCCTGAAAGCATCACAGCAGCCTAACTCAGGACTAGTGATGGGCTCGTGGCGAGTTTGAAACCCCACATGCCTGAACCAGCCAGGAAGCCGACACCGCACAGTGCTAATCACAGGCAGTGAGACCTTTCCCAGTCTGTGCAGCTGCAGTTGGGGAATAGTCTCACTGGCTGTGATTAGCGCTGTGCAGTGTTGGCTTCCTGGAGGGATCGGGTGCATGGGGTTTCAAACATGCCCAAGGCCATCACTACTCGGAGCGCCTTTCAAAATCCCACAGCTCTGCTGCAAGCAGGGTGCGGGAAGAGGTATTCAAATCTTAAATTAATAGCTGAATGTCAGTATGAGGCTCAGTTCAGAGAATATCTAGGCAATCTTCCTGTAGTGTCGGATCCAAATCACATCAATTAAGATGAGGATCTGACTTGGAGGCGATTTCTATTAAAGTCTATGGACACAAGTCGGGTTGAAGTTGCAGGAACCTTTTCTAAAGTCAGAGAGACTTCAGTAGTGCTAATTAAGACAGCTCTAAACATGGCATTTTACATGTCACACGACTTGGGGCTCACAAGTCGGGTCCAAAGTCCCGGCAGTGTGAACCAATCCTTATCCCAGATAGCAGGCAATTGAGCTGCAAGGTGGAAAATGACTTGCTAAGCTATTGATAAACTTGTCAGACTTCACAAGTTTGTTGCACAATTGCAGCAAGTCCACATTGCATGACTCCAGATTAAACTGGCGGCCCTCCAGCTGTTGCTAAACTACAAGTCCCATGAGGCATTGCAAGGCTGACAGTTACAAGCATGGCTCCCACAGGCAGAGGCATGATGGGACTTGTAGTTTTGCAACAGCTGGAGGGCCGCCAGTTTGAGACTTCTGCTCCAGATCAACTTTGTTTGCAAACATTCTGCAAGTCTGCTGCAAGTTCTGGTTCATTTGTTGTGCAATAGTCATCCCACCATAGATGTCACCGTGGCTGAATTTTCATCTTTGCTCCCTGCTGTAGACTTGCAGAGCTCTTGCTGTAGACTCATGACTGCAACTTTGCTCTTGCTAGAGACTTGCCATGCAAATTTGCTACAAATTAGAAAAGTGTCAACATGAACTTGTGCTTCAAGTGCTCTGCAAATGTACAACTTGCCAGTGAAAATGTGCAGCAAGTTAACAAGACTTACAATTCAACACTACCACAAATTTATTACACCTTATCCTCGCTATCTGGGATTCTTGGCAGACTGTACTTGCATGCAGACCACCCCAGGTAATGCCCATATTTGATGTTGCGCCTCTATGAGTGTTCTTTTCTAGAATATGAACACGTTGTTTTCATCTAGTTTAAACTATGTTGCAAGTTCTGCAGAATTAGAAATGCCTACATCAGCTAGACATATTTCCAACTATATTTTTATGGCGAAGAGCATGCCTTGACTTCTAAAACTAGAGCTCATACTTCTTACTCATGCACAGTCAGCACATTGGGAAAGGGATGAGAGAAAGACACCATGAAATAAATGTATGTGTAGCAAAGTCCCAGGCCCCTGATGCCCAATAGTGACCTCCAGAGTTAAGGACAGCTGACATCCTTCAGTGTAGACAGGTGGGCATCAGTCACTTTTTGAATGCAAAGACATTTATTGTCTCTTAAACAGAACTGTGGGAGAGAGGATTAGAGCCTGGACACCCTTAGGTAGATGCAATGTTAATTGGCAGACTCCGAGACTTCTATAGGTAGACAGCTATACAGGTGAAGGCCTCCAGCTGGACACCACTTCTGTATAAGCACGATGCTGCCTCCTATGGCAACAATATTTTAGCTGTTACTAACTTTACCCAACACTCACTCACTGTGGGTCTTCACTCAAAGAGGTCCCAGTCTCTCTCACTAGACTTTAGATCAACTAGCCACTGGACTCCCTGAGCTCTTTCGCTGTAGCACTCAGTATCTTCCCCACACGGTAGGTCCCTGGCTTGGCACTCCACAAGCATCACCTCTGCTGTCTCGCTGGGTCCCTGACTCCAAACACACCTCCAAGATGACCACTGCTGTCAGGTCACCTGAGACCAAGTGATAGATGCACTCCATAGGAGTCGGAAGTGCACCACTAAGATAGTAGACCCTAGGACTGACTGCTGCAGATAGTACCCAGGGAGGTTCAGGAAGCAGGTCTACTGGATCACTAACACAGATCCCAGTGGGAGCTAGAGCATAGAGTCCCCAGGGTGCAGAGTCTAAAGCCCCGTACACACGAGAGGACTTATGTCCGACAGACTTCCGAAGGAGTTCCGTCGGAGTTCTGCTGGAATTCCGACGGAGTTCTGACAGACTTTTCGGCTGAGCGGACTTGGCCACACACGATCACACTAAACTCAGACGGATTCGAACGTGATGACGTACGACTGGATTCGAATAAGGAAGTTCATAGCCAGTAGCCAATAGCTGCCCTAGCGTCGGTTTTAGTCCGTCGGAGTAGCATACACACGAGCGAATTTTTCGAAGGGACCGGGTCCGGCGGAGTTCCTTCGGAAAAATTTGAAGCATGTTCCATATTCTAAAGTCCTTCGGACTTTGGTGAGTCAAAAGTCCGTTGCAGCCCACACACGATCGAATAGTCTGACGGACTCAGTCCGTCGGACTTTGGATGTTGAAAAGTCCGCTCGTGTGTACGCGGCATAAGAGCCAGCAGGTGTTCACCAGAGCCTCTAGTGGTGAGGATGGACTGCTCTGCAGTCTGGCTCCAGGTCGCAGCCCCTAGGGTCTCAGAGCTCACGGTAGACTACAGGAGAAAGAAGCAGCAGGCTGGAAAAACAAGGATAGTAAAGGGATAAGGGATAACTCACTTTTGTTGCCAGTGGTTTAGACCAGGTGTCTCCAAACTATGGCCCTCCAGTTGTTCACAAACTACAATTCCCATCATGCCTAGTCACGTCTATGAATGGCAGAGTTTTACAATGCCTTATGGGACGTGTAGTTCCGCAACAGCTGGAGGGCCGTAGTTTGGAGCTCCCTGGTTTAGAAATTAATGGCTGCGTGTGTTATTTTGAGGGGACAGCAAATTTACACTGTTATACAAGCTGTACATTACTTTACATTGTAGCAAAGTGTAATTTCTTCAGTGTTTTCAAATGAAATTATATAATAAAATATTTACAAAAATGTGAGGGGTGTACTCACTTTTGTGAGATACTGTATGCTCTTTTTTTTAACTCCTACTACAGCACTGCTGTAGTCACTGATTTACGTATGCTAAAAACAAACCCTATTGCTGTCAGAATAAACAGATCAGTGCTGCAGCTGAATGGCGTACCTGCAAAGCACACAATGGTTAACAATAAAACACAGTAACAATAAAACATTAACTCAATAAAACAACAACTCTTTTGTTATTGCAATCTGTGGCAAAAAAGAGTAAAAAATATATGGCGAAGCATAGGGGATGCTCCAGACAGGGGTGGATCCGGGGGGGGGGGGCAACGGGGTAATTGCCACCCCCGAGAAATTTGTTGCTGGCAAGGCGGATGAGAGAGCGGGCAACTCCGCGAGCAGAGGAGAGAGCGGACGGCTCCATGGGCGGATGACAGACTGGGCGGCTTGGTTTGTGGACGGGTGGGCATGTGGCTCAGTGTGTGAGCGGGTGAGAGCAGGCTAGGTGTGAGTGGGCAGCTGGCCAGTCAACGAGCCGGCGGGCAGGGGAGCAGAGAGATGACACCAACTCTCACCGCCCCTGCATCCCTGCAATAACTTCCAGCCTTACTGTGCAGGCAGTGTGGGCAGCAGAGAGATTACATTATATCTCTGCTGCCTGACTCTCGGACAAAGAAGCAAGAGACAAGCAAAACACCACCTTAGCAGGTGTGGCAGGTGAGGTGGCAAGTGACAATCCACAATGTGTGGCAGGTGACGTGGCAAGTGACAATCCGCATCTGGTGGCAGGTGACTTGGCAAGTGACAATCCGCAATGTGTGGCAGGTGACGTGGCAAGTGACAATCCGCAATGTCTGGCAGGTGACGTGGCAAGTGACAATCCGCAAGGTGTGGTAGGTGACGTGGCAAGTGATAATCCGCATCTGGTGGCAGGTGACATGGCAAATATCAATCCGCAACATGTGGCAGGTGACAATCTGCATCTGTTGGCAGGCAAGGGACAATCTGCAATGTGTGGCAGGCGACGGTGGCAAGTGACACGCTCAGGGCTCCCACTGATTCTACATTACGTTGAGTTGAACCATTTAATTTATATTACAATGTATTAATAGAAATAACGCGCTTCAATCATCCTGACACCGTAACAACCATGGTGCCAAGATGATTGAAGCGCCAACACCAGCCATTTCCCTGATAAATTGCCTGAAAAAAAAACATATTTTCTGGCAGTGCCCCTCCCGAGACTAGGCTCTGGATCTGCCCCTGGCTCCAGCATATATGCTCTTTTTTTTAACTGCAGTGGTGAAATCATCCCCTACAACGATGGAGTCACTGATTTATGTATTGTGAGCGCAAACCCTGTTTCTGTCAGAATAAACAGTTCAGTGCTACAACTGAATGGTGTACCTGCTAAGCAAACAATGGTTGACAATAAAACACAGTAGAAGTGCACATGCAAAGGACTTATGGCCCCCACGCCAGCCTAAACGAGTGGGACCTACCCGAAATAGACCCCCACACCCTCGCGCCAGGATGGCTTTTGATCAAAGACATTATCCCAGACATCCAGGGCCATAGACTTGAGATGGACAGAGCCCATAGAGCTCTACAACCCCCCCCCCCCCGCGCCAGGACGGGCTTCCGAGGGACGTAAGGGTTAAGCCCCACTATTATGGAGTGAAGGGAGACATAATGAGAAGAACCCACAATCTTGACAACCTCTCCTTTCCAGGGTACAAAATTCAAATCTTCACTGATATTTCCCCAATCACAATTCAGAAGCACAGATCCCTTAAACCTCTTCTTGAAATATTGGCAAAAATCCATTCAGTTCCAGTACAGGGACAAATTATATGGATTCACCAACTTCCAGGAAGGAGAACGTCTGCTTCTCCAGCTTGGATTCATCTCCCAAGAATTATCCCCCCCCCCAGCAAACAGCCGTCAAGTCTAACTCTTTTAAGAGACCCCCTCCAAACAGCCCTCTGACTCCGCTGTGGAACAAGCAACTCTCAGAGACACCGAGACCCCCCCAGATGAGCAGTTACCCCCTACGCCCCTAACGGGATGTTTAACCCTTGCTCTTGGTTCGGATGGTTACCCCATTCGTTTGTGCAGTGGACTGCTCTACACACACTTGGTCACCCGTTTACCTCAATGGACCAATGGTCTCAGTTTGTTACACCCCAATTGTCCACCCCATGTCTAAATTGTGATACCACTCTCTCCTTAAGTCTTTATCCCTAGCGGGCACATTACTCACAACAGATCTCATCTTAAACAAAAAAAAACAAACAGAGTCTCCGTATAGCCTGGCTACTTCACTCCCTAGCTTGATCGACACCTGGAGGGAACTGAACCCAATGGCTAAAGACTATACACACTATTCTGCCCCACATAGGACTTACGCCAGAATCGACCAGATCTTCATCCCTAATTCAGAGATCCATACTACTTCCCACGCATCTATCCACACGGTCCCTTGGTCTGATCACTCCTTAGTAGTCTTAAGGACCACTGGCTCCCTATCCCCCCGGGGCCCCCCCAATGGCACCTTAACGAATCCATCTTGTCCAACCCAGCTCACTACACTATGCTGGATAGGGACCTACAAGAATTTTTCCTCCTTACTGACACAGGAGACACGACCCCGAGCTCTCTCTGGGGGGCCCAGAAAGCAGTCATGAGGGGAAAAATTATCTAGCTGGCCTCCAAATTAAAACGAGAAAGGAAAGCAGAAGTAGAGAACCTTGAAAAAGATTTCAAATCCCTCAGTGCGTCCCACAAAAACAACCCCACCTCCGACACCCTTGCTAAACTAGCGTCATCTAGAGTAACCCTAAATCTGGCCCTCACCCCCAATGCAGATAAACATCTCTGATGGGTAAGTGGCAGATTCTATCTACAGGCTGACAAAATTGGACCACAGCTAGCGGCTAAACTCTCCCCCAGAAACAGAACTTGCTCTCTCCCCAAAATCAAATCCCTGATGGGTTCCCTGACCCAGGACCCCAAAAGGATACTGGAAGCTTTCCATTCTTTATACTCCAAGCTCTTCACCGCACACAACCCAAATACTCCTAGTAGTCTTGACGCATTCCTAGAAGATATACCCCTCCCTAAACTCTCAGACTCCCATCACTCTATTCTAGAATCACCCTTCCAGGAAAACGAAGTCTGAGCAGTCATAAAAAATCTCAAAAAAGGCTCTGCCCCAGGCCCTGATGGCTTCTCATCCAATTATTACAAGACTTTCATCTAGGTCCTCTCTCCTTATTTGGTCCGTCTCTTCAACTCCCTACGCAAGGGATCCCCCTGGAACCGGCAGCCAACCTAGCACACATTTCCGTAATCCCCAAACAGGGCAAAGACCCTAGTGAAGTTGGCAATTACAGACCAATCTCTTTAATTAACAACAATTTGAAGATTCAACTCACGTCTAAAATATATCTACTACACCAATACAACTACCCCCCTATCAAGAGATCCCAATGGTAATTCTATAAGATGTCCTGGCTGGGGAGAGTGAATGTGGTCAAGATGACCTTACTACCCAGAATTCCTTTTCCATTCCCTTCTCCTACCCATAACGTCTTCTTGACAAGCTGCAGTCAGCAATTATCCACTTCATCCAGGCTAATAAGGGACATCGCCTGTTCAAAACTGTTCTCTTTAGATCCAGGAAAAAAGAGGTACTGGGATTGCCTAATTTATGGTGGTATTACCAGCCGGCGCAACTCAGCCAATTCTCTATCATATACTCCAGAGGCCCGAACCAGACTGGGTAGGAATAGAACGGAAGGCAAACCTCAACCATACCCTAGACTTCTTAGTTTGGAGCCAACATAAAGACCGCCCCCCAATCCTGTCCCCTACTCTTTCCCATTCCATGACTTTATGTGACTCTCTATACAAACTGCATTCCCTGACTTCGGTCTGGCACCCTTTAGCACACATCTGCCATAATCCCCGATTTCCCCCAGGACTAACTATCAAGGCCTTCGGGTGGTGGCTTGACAAGGGCCTTTACAGAATAGGACAATACTGCAATGCAAATGGTCCCCTCACCCTGAGCTATTGCGTCTCCAAATTTGACATGCCCACTTCGGAAACATTCCATTACAACCAATTGTCACACTTCCTGCATCAAATGTGGAAAAGTTCTGAGAGTCCACTTTCTGTAACCCAATATGAGCTGAGCTGCTGCTCAGCTGTGAATGTGAGAGAGGGTATCTCCCTAATTTACTCAGCCTTAGCCAAGGCTTTGGAGAAAGCGACCTACATGCTGAAATGGGAGCGTGACCTCAAGATCGATCGGGACCTGGACACCTGGCACACTAACTTTGCCCACTCATGCAGGGGTATTCTTAATAGTTCCCTTGTGGAAGTGGATCTCAAGGTCATGTCCCGCTGGTACCTAGTTCCCACCCATCTCACCAAATTTTACCCCCAATCCTCCGATCCTGTGCTTTAGAGGCTGTGGCCAATTGGGTTCCCTCCTCCACACCCTATGGCATTGCCCCAGAATTAGAGGGTACTGGACCGGGACCTGGACACCTGGCACACTAACTTTGCCCACTCATACAGGGGGATCCTTAATAGTTCCTTGTGGAAGTGGACCTCAAGGTCATGTCCTGCTGGTACCTAGTTCCCACCCATCTCACCAAATTTTACCCCCAATCCTCCGAACCTGTGCTTTAGAGGCTGTGGCCACTTGGGTTCCCTCCTCCACACCCTATGGGATCGCCCCAGGATTAGAGGGTGCGGGAACAGAATCTTTAATCTAATCTAATTGGTGAAACAAGACCCCACAATCATGCTCCTTAATAGCTGAATCCCGGAAGTACCAAAATTGACCAAAACCCTAATCCACATTTTCCTATGGGCCAAAATAATGAAAGCTCAAGCGTGGAAGTCCCCCTTGGTCTCTTTTCACTTGAACAAACAAAACATTTCTTTGATAATGTCTCAGGAAAGGATATCCAACACCATACTGGACACATTAGAGAAATTCAAACTCACCTGGGAACCCTGGGCTAAATACATCGGAGTGTCTTTACACCCCTAGGGAAAAGGTTTCTGTACTACGACCGGGTAAGCCACATTCCCGGATCTTACTTCCAGCTTTCTATGAAGGTTCCTCCCTTTTCTCTTTACCTCCCCTACTTGTCCTTTCTCCCACATACTTTCTAGCTCCTCATTTTCTTCTTACCCCCGTTTCCTATCTCTCTCTACTTTTAGGTCAACCATGGGTTGATTCAGGGTATCAAATCGCCCAGTGATAGCAAACGCTCCAGTATGGTTTTACCAATAAATGGACTGAACGAGTTACAGAGAGTGTGGGCTGTTTCATACCCTCCTTTATGATCTCCAAAGGCCCTCTTACGCTAGCCTTCCCCAGCTCAGGTATAATAAAACGACACGGATATCACTACTTTGTATTTTTCTGGAAGGATAAAGGCACAGCCCTCTGCTCGTGGTTCTGGGTCGACCTCCTCGGCTACCCCTTGCACAGCTGGCTCCCACTCGGGGTGCGTGGGGTGACGGGGATGGAGCTGAGCTGATAAGAAATGTTTTTCTCATGGCTATGCTTCCTATGAAGATTGCTCTTTGTGTTTGTACCAACTACTGGCTTTGTTACTGTCCATTTTGTACAAATGTTATATTTTTCAAATAAAAATGAGTTTAAAACAGAAATATAAAACAAAACAATAAAACACAGTAACAATAAAACATTACAATATAGCAGTATAGTATACAATACAGTAAAACTTTAGAATGGCATACCAGCAAGCCATGATTAACAATAAAACACAGTAACAATAAAACATTACAGTATAGTATAAGATACAGCAGGTCTCAACAAAAAATCATTGGCCAGGACCTGTAGAAGGATCGGTGCGTTTGCAGTGCTACCCAGAAGCGCCGATCACATACTAGGTACGTAATCTGATGCAAAGCAGCTGCAGTAAATACACGGTGGGTGGTCCGCAGCTGGTTAACCTTGCAGAGATCACAGTACTTCTCCTGACAATTCTTTGGTACACCAAGTTGTTTGATCAGTATACAAGAGAAAAATTAACCCAATTGGGTTGTGCATACAAATTTGTCACAATTTAGAACGCATAAGTGAAGAATGTAAAAATGAATGGGAAAGAAACTTCTAGCAATCTTCACAAGAAATGATGGCCTTACCAGGGAGTACAACAAACAGATTGGGTTGTTGGATACGGAGATTAGTAGTCTGGAGTTGGCATTGGTTCCTTTCAAACACCATGCTTTATACTCCAAACTACAGACAAAACTAAAAGAAAATCTGTCAACATTCAACAAAAATATTTTAGATAAAAGAGAGATCAAGTTCTGCCGAGACAAGACAGCATTTTCGGAGGGGGGGGGGCATACAAATGGAACACTAACAACATACATTTGAAAAGACAAATTCAACTTCCTATACAGTCCGGGGCCCAGATCATTCGCATTGAGGCTGCAGTCGACAGAAAAGAAGCTGCGACAATAGAGGTTAATTTGAAAAGGAAAGCAAAAAACTAACCGTAGACACGGATTCAGAATATGCTTATAATACCCTTTCTAATGAACATCTCCCGTCTTCATTACAGTTGGATCAAACTCACAGTATGGGAATGGGAGAGTCTGACTCTTCATTGTCTGACGCATCAAGTAATATCCGCCACATACCCCACCCTTCAAGATGGCTAATACCACCACCACAAAAGACTTTAAACTCAACACAGGGGGCTTGCTTCCCCCTAACTAACAAAGGAGGGAAGGGACTGGAACCCTATGTAATACGGATCCAACAAGACAACTAAACGTCATTAACTTGTCTTCTATAACACAAGCTAAGACACAGGTATTGTCAAGAGGACTACGTTTTTGTCCCCAACAGAATTTTGATCTCTTTGAGGTCGTCACTGAATTACAAACTCTTTGCATGCAAATCAATGTTAAAATGTACACACGCCAAACGCAACATAGATCTAGACACCACTGATTTGTCCCAATACAGTATGAGGGAATATAAAACTTTAAACGATATGACTCTTCTTTTTAAAGAAAGCAATACAAATGACCTGATAGATCAGTTAGATCTGGAAAAATACACCTCAAAATCTGTCTTCAGCAAACTGTTTGCTGACGTTAAACTTTAAAAGACATTTCTAAGTTGCCACTCAAGAAAAATACTCCTCAAAATCTGTCTTCAGACGAATACAGAGCTTTGGAATCCCTGCATAACAACGAATAGAGCATAATAAAGCCATCAGACAAAGGCGGGAATGTTGTCCTCATGGACAATCATGCCTACAAGTCGATGTGTCTAGACAACAGAAATTGGTATAGATCCATCCCGGTCAGACCCATAGATAAATTTAATTTGGAATTTTACAACATTGTAGATCAAGTGTATGAGGGTGGTACAATTTGCAAGGGCCTATACAAATTTGTTAGGACCAAGCATCCTAGGGTACCCACCTTCTATAGCTTACCCAAAATACACAAAAATCCGGTAAGCCCAACTGGGCGACGAATAGTCTCCAGCAATGGAGGGCTTTTTGAAAATGTAAGTAATTGATGCATATCTACAACCCTAAGTTCTGACCTTGCCTTCATTCATCAAAGATACCATTTTTTTGCAGACAATTGATGAACTAATCATCTCTGAAGATTCCATTCTTGTTACCATTGATGTGGAGGCCCTCTATACCTCCATTCCCCACACCAGGGGCTTTGGCAGCTATACAGAGGGTCCTCCAACAGGGCCCTCGACATGACAAGGCCCTTAATTAATACATTTTCAAAGGTTTTGGAATATATCCTCAATCACAATTTTTTCACATTTGATGGTTCCCACTACCTCCAGATACAGGGTGTGGCGATGGGGACTTGCTGTGCCCCATCCTGCGCCCACCTGTATCTGGGGAAGTGGAAATGATCCCTGCTCAGTTGCGAGCATCTTGTCGAGTGCACGAGTCATGTTTCTACATGGATCCGGTACATCGATGACATCTTCGTCATATGGGAGGGGACAGAGGATACCCTTTTGGAGTTTTTTCAACAGATCAATACTAATAATCACAACTTAAAAATCTCCATGGTCCATGATAAAAACGATTACATTCCTAGATGTTCGTGTGAATCACAACTTGGAAATAAAATTACAGTGGGGCAAAAAAGTATTTAGTCAGCCACCAATTGTGCAAGTTCTCTCGCTTAAAAAGATGAGAGAGGCCTGTAACTGTCATCATAGGTATACCTCAACTATGAGAGACAAAATGTGGAAACAAATCCAGACAATTGTCTGATTTGGAAAGAACTTATTTGCAAATTATGGTTAAAGTGTTAGAGACAGTCGTTCCTGTTTACATAAAGCTTACAACAAAATAATTCACTGGCCATGTCATGAACTTTTGTTCAAACACAAATCTAAAAGGAATTCTGATTTTGACTAAACAAGAATAATTATGCGTTTTTCCAAACAGCATACGCAAATCAAGGAAATTATTCAAAGACACTGGTCTATACTTACTGATGGCCCTAAAGTCCAACAATTTGTGTCTGAAACTCCATCAATTACTGTACGTACAAACGAGCTACCTCTATTAACCACAATTTTACTGCGGCAGGTTGGCTTCGCTGTGCAAAATCACGTTATATTTCGTGATCTCGTGAGGCTTGCATAGCAGCTCCGTGAGTCCGCCCACGGGTCATTCGAACTCAATGTCCACAGGGATACACGTGATCATCTCACGGAGAGGAAGAATGGGGAAATGCTAAAGTAAACAAGCATTTCCCCATTCTGCCTAGTGACAGTACACTGATCACCGCTCCCTGTAATCGGGTAGCTAGCCCATCCCCCCTGCAGTTAGAATCCCTCCCTAGGACACACTTGACCCCTGCAGCGCCCCCTCCTGGTTAAACCCTTCACTGCCAGTGACATTTTTACAATAATCAATGTAATTGTATAGCATTGTTCCCTGTATTAATGCCAATGGTCCCAAAAATGTGTCAAAATTGTTCATTGTGTCCACCATAATGTCGCAGTCATGATAAAAATCGCTCATCGCCGCCATTACTAGTAAAAAAAAAAGATTAATAAAAATGCCATAAAACTATCCCCTATTTTGTAGATGCTATAACTTTTGCGCAAACCAATCAATAAACACTTATTGCGATCTTTTTTTACCAAACATATATAGAAGAATACGTATCGGCCTAAACTGAGAAAAAAAAAATGTTTTTTTATATATTTTTTGGGGATATTTATTATAGCAAACAGTAGAGAACATTGCTTTCTTTTTCAAAAAAAATTTTTTGTTTATAGAGCAAAAAATAAAAACCGCAGAGATGATCAAATACCACCAAAAGAAAGCTCTATTTATTGGAAAAAAGGACGTTGATTTTGTTTGGGAGCCACGTCGCCTGACCGCGCAATTGTCAGTTAAAGCGACTCGGTGCCGAATCGCAAAAAGTGCTCTGGACTTTGGCCAGCCAAATCCTCCGGGACTGAAGCGGTTAAAGATAGGTTAGTTCAGAGTGAGTATAAAAGGAAGTCTAGTAGAAAACACTGCCCACTTTATGTTTTTTTTTCATGTGGACACTGTTCCTACTGTTCCCTCATCAGAAAGAAGAAATCCTTTTCTCTCCCCAATGGTGAGACTTTTGGTGTGCCTTCTACATAGGGAAAACAAAACAGGAATTTTGGCGCCGCATTTATAAACACATGTACAGCATGCAAATTGGGAACCGCTATCTCCCAATTGGCAGGCACGTGGCGCTGAAACACCACTACAGAATGCCCATAGTTACTTTCACCGGCCTGGATCAGATACACATTCTGGATCGAGGTAGTGATTGGAACAAGATAGTGCTCCAACATGAGCAAAGATGTATCTTTAGACTACAGGCCACTACTTTTGCAGGCCTTAATGAGTCCATTTCATACTTTCCCTTTTTAAAAGGGTTTACGTCAGGAAAAACACATTGGTCCAACATAATGTTTACCAATATAATAATGGTAAAAAATTGAATGCAAAATCATAGAAAAGAGTTAAGAATATTTAATATGTATACAGCTCCTATAAGAGAAATCCCTGATATGTTTTGGGAAATATAACTGAAATGTAAGATTGTGCACACTAATTAAAAAATGTCTTCCATGTAATAAAGTTCATGTTATGTCATTTCAGTGATCGAGTTGATCCGTGGTCCCTCTTGCGCCTTCTATGGCAGTTTCTGTTTTTTCCATTGGCTTACTGGCATGGTGGGGAGACGTGGATTTTGTACCTCATGATTTGTTTCTCGGCCTCTGGGGGAAGCACTCTTGTGCCTTGATCCCCTCTTAATGCTCAATGGCACGCAAGCGAAATGTCATGACATCACGATGGAGGTGATGGCAGAGGCCAAAAGCCTAGGCCTTTCCGGGCCTCAATTTTGACAGACAGGGCATCCGGATTGGGGGGACAGACAGCACCTGTGGCTTATTCACCAGCTCCCAGCTCTCCTAGAGTATAGGAGGAACTATTTAAGTGCCAAGCCTCCTGTGGATCAAAATATATTCCCATGGGGGTCTGTCGACACAGTCAAATGTGAGTACAGATTTGAGAAGTGCCAGACTAACTTTTTTTTTTTTCTTGCCATTATATGTTGCAAATATCACAATACACTGAACCATCAGAGCATCTCATATGACTCTTTGGTTGTTGTGTTTTTATTCATTAATAATTTTATTTTATTTTTTATATTTAACATAGACATGGTCTCATCTAAAAACTGTTTGAGCACCACCACCTTAGTTGCACATTGAAGTTTTGTATCCACCATATATTTAACTGCCGGTAACTTACAAGTCACTTCACCTGCCAAGGTAATTGAGATTACTTTTATTTGCACATTTCAGTTTTCATCTTTTCATCTTTTCACTTTCCTTTGTTTTTTTCAATGTTTTTTTATTGTGATTTACATAGCCAGTTACCTTAGTCACTACTTCAGATTTATGTTTTTTTATGCAATTTTTCACATATGTATCCATAAATACTTTGATTCCATACTTATTGCTAGCACACAGGTACTGCCCACGTTTACTTATTTTACACTCTATTATTTTTATCATGTTGGGTTCTCCCCTCTTATTAAACATACACACACTAAAAATGTATTTCTTCACCAATATACATGATTTTTTTCACATATACAAGTATATATATATATATATATATATATATATATATATACATATATATATATATATATATTGTTTTTACTGGAACTCTAAATAAGACACATATACAAGATAAATAGTGTGTCAAGATATACATATATATTAGGGCTATTACTGTTTTAATTTTCCGTGTTCAATTAATCGATTTTTTTTTTTATCGACTACTTGCGATTAATGATAACGTACATACAGATCCAACTACTTTTAGCTGATTTCCTTGCATTGCATTAGTCAGTGGTATATGTGGTATACACTATATACAATCACCCGACACTAGTTAGTTTCCACAATTCAACACTTAACTTCACAGTTCACACAAATACGTTTTTAAATTCAAACTGTATCACTGACGTAAGTAATTTTTTTCCACAGTAGCGTGACAATCCCTCCACCTCCGGTCTAACTAATTACTCTCACCTTATGGCATGGACCCCTGTGCAAATAGGAGGTCATACAAGTGGGTAACAAAAGGGTTAACACGGACCATAAACTTCTCTCACATCTCTCAGATCTCAGCAAGGATGCCAGGTCATGTGTAGAAAGAAAAGATCTAAGTGCTCACCGCTTAAGTATAAGATTACATTTTTGTGTTCAAACACAAACTACTCACATAAAGATGATAAAAACACAGCATGTAAAGCCGAAAATCGTGTTAGTTCCGTAAAGGGCAGCAGCGGGTGATGTCATGCGTAGCTCCCCCCCCACACGTGTTACGTTTAATCAGAACTTTGACATCACCGGCCTCCTCCCCCCTTCCCTTCGTTACCAGACGGAGGCACTTGGGGAAGGGGTAGGAGTCCAGTGACGTCCCTGAACTTCCTGAAGACCCGGAAGCCGGCGGAGAGGTGAGTACCAATCAAAAGAATTTTGAACGATCAAAAAAATGTATTGATTAATCGAGGAACTAATCTTTAATTTCCACAGCCCTAATATATATATATATATATATATATATATATATATATATATATTGTATGAATATTTTTTACAATTAAAATCAATTAATATGAACAATACTATAAATATTCCCCCTTTTTATTTTTTACTAGTCTGTTTTTTTCGTCATTCTGTCAGTACTACCATATTATGACTATCTATTATTTACTCATTAATTGTTATTATTTGGGAACTGCATTGCAGGTGCTTTCTGTCTTATTCTTTTCTGGATGTACCAAGAGTGTGGCTTCTTGTAAGCTTTTTGGAGCTAGATTTTGCCTTGGGGAGATGGGACGGCTCATGGAGGCCTCTGGATCACTAATATTCTTTTAAATGTACCATTATCACGTATGTAGATACTTGTATAGTATGATATGTTAGAATTTTTTGTATATATCTTTCTAAAAAACAAATCTCCCTGAAGAAGACCACGACTACATGGGTCGAAACGCGTTGGAATATTAATGTGGCTGGCATTTTGTGTTCTGTCTGGATGACAAAGAGCTAAACCTGCCCGCTCCATAAACTTCAGATACCATATTTCTGATCTTAAATTTATTAGAACGAGCCAGGTGAAACTACAAATTGATAAAATAAACATCAATCGGTACAATTTTACAGATAATAAAGAAGCAATGCTCTATAACACAGAATGAGATAACAAGAACTCACTTTTTAAGCTCACTGAGGGTGATGATGAGAGATTGGAGAAACAGCCTTGCTGTAGATTCTTAAAATGGTGGCTGACTCACTTCCTCTAGAGAATCTCCTATAATACACAGGTTCCTAACAACTTTATTAACACATTCTAATAAATTACAATATGTAACTAATACAAATAGCTAAAGCTATACCAGAAAGGGAACGGTAGGTGGCCCCTGCGCTCTGCATAACTAGCTTGGTGTTAATCAAGAAAAACAACATGTTATTTAAGCACATAAACCCAGTAACTTAATAAAGGCCAGATGGACAGAACACTCCCCATCTGACATCATGTGACATCACTAACAGAGTCTTCTGCAGAAAGCAACAGAGCAAGTTCGGCCACTGGTCTTAGGAATATTTTGGCCTCATTCTTGACGTCAACTTTACGGACATGCTTGTCCTCACTAACAATCAAATAAGAACACAGTGCTATAAGAAGCTAGGAGGGTGCTGCTCACCCCAAGTAGATACAAATAGAACTAGTTCCCCCACAAGCGGGGTTTTTAGGCAGCAAGAGACAGTAATAGAGGCCAATAGAAGTAGTATAAAAGGTATTTTAATAATAATAATTGGTAAAAACAAACATGAGCTTCACCTGAACACTTGGATAACAGACAAAATCATGTATATAAAGTACATATAATGTCACATGGAAGTAAAATAACAGACACAACTATGTTACACTGTATGAGTAGATAACAGTGAGAGCATAAAGCTAACGCGTTTCGACCCCAGAGGGGGTCTTCTTCAGAGATGGTGGTCTGTTAAAAGAAAAACAAGATTACACTGAATAAATGAATCCGGTGTTATGCATATTAGCAGTACTCTGGTGACCAGACCAAAGGCCAGTCATTTCTTTGGGCCTGGCAATCTCTCATGAGCACATCATCGCCAGGTTTAAGATTAGGTTTTTCAATGTGTCACTTTCTCCTTGGTTGAAGAGTGGAGATATATTGTTTCTTCCACTGACTCCAGAAGGTATTGGCAAGTGTGTTCTTGTCTCCACTGATGTTTGTAAAGTTCCTTTTCACAAAACTCTCAAGCTGGAGTGCCAACAAGGCCAGTCTTTTGAGTGAGTAACATAGCAGGTGTGAGAATCACTGAATCTTCAGAGTCACTTGAAATTGATATCAAAGGTTTGGCATTAATGATGGCTGTGACCTCTGCCATAAAGGTTACTAGGCATTCATGCGTATTCCTTGCAGTTTCTACTTGCAAAAAGATGGAGTCCAGAATTCTGTGGGCTATGCCTATCATCCTTTCCAAAACACCTCCCATGTGAGAAGAGTGAGGAGGGTTGAAAGTCCATGTGCAGCCTTGCTTTATCAAATATCTTTCTACACTGAGGTTGTCCAAGTTGGAAGGAATTTACTGTTCCTACAAAGTTAGAACCTCTGTAAGAGCTAATGAGTTTCACTGGGCCTCTGATTGCAATGAAGCTCCTCAGAGCGTTATTGAGACTTGTGAAAGTGTCCATTGATTCAATCACTTCAATATGAACAGCTTGGATAGGCATGCAGGTGAATATGACTGCCTAGCATTTACTCTTTGAATATCCCCCTTTAGTTTACCGGGTGGTGACAGACCAGGGACCAAAAACATCAAGTCCAACATTAGTGAAAGACAGATCCGTGCTAAGTCTGTCAGATGGTAAATTTTCCATCTTTTGTGTCTATAACATTCCATGAAGTTTACAGCAGATAACACACTTGAAAAGGAACCTACTCACACATCTCTTTACCCCAACTATCCACAGTCCAGCAGCTCGTAAAGCTCCTTCAGTAAACAGTCGGCCCTGGTGTTTTGTTTTGTCATGGTAGTGTTGTATGAGTAAGTAGGCAATATGATGGTGACCTGCAATCACTAAAGGATGTTTCTCTGAAAACTGTAAATTGCCTTCTTTTAAATGGACACCTACTCTCAATAGGCCATTTATATCAAGGATTGGATCAAGCTTCTTTAAAACACTGTCTTTAGGAACAGGTTTCTACTTGGCAATGCAGTTAATTTTTTTGACAAAGACTTCTCTCTGTACAGCAAGGATTATCCTGTTTTTAGATTGTTCTAGGTCAGCTACCGTCTAGATCTTTTTACAGTGGTGCCAACCTCTGCAGTTGTCATGAGTTAGTGGATCACTTTTGCAGGACTGAGTTATGTGGATTAGGCAGGTGATATCTCGAACAAGTGATTTCCAGGTGGAGAAAATGGTAAAACAGTGGGTTTTAAACTGGTTGAGAAAGGTTGTTGTAACTGAGGTAGAAACCTGAGGGCAGATTTTCTGATCCTTGTCTACATCTATTAAATCAAATGTGGCAAAGTCATTTGTGTTGCAGTCTGGACCGTGTAAAAAGGTGGGATCTGTGAACCATGAAGTATTTTCAAGGCGACTGACTGCAACAGATCTGGTTGCCAAGTCTTCAGAAATGTAGGCACAATATTTCATTGTTCTGACTCCATAGGGTGATAAACTTCAAATATAGGTAAGTACCAGCATTCCTCTGAGTCTTTGAGGTTTGGGGCTATCTCTGCAATGCATAACCATTCTTGAATATTTTCTCCATGAAGGAAAAGAAGTGCTCTCTCATCTCTGGCTTTCTTTGAAGATTCTGTCTTAGGGAAGTGAAGTGTTTATATACTTGTTCCCTGTTGTTAGGCAAATGTCATCTTTGTGGCCTGAAGGTAAGAGGTGCAACCCAGCTATTAGACCCATCTTTCTCTATGCTCTTTTCCATAATTCCAGGAAGAGTTTATCCTCCATGGACATTGCTACCTGATTGTCCTCCTTTGCTATCTTTAACACTGTGCATCCTAAGTCATCTTGGTCACCATCATAGGTATTGCTATCACAGAGGGAACTTATGAAAGGAAGAGGTACAGGGTTTCTGTGTGGTAGTTCCTTTATGAGGATGTGATTTTGACAGGGCTGGAAAAAGGAAGGACGACCATTCTCCAGTGTACTAGTGAGCAAGTTATTGACAGATGTCAGTTTGTGTGCGCCGCACAGGCAAACATCACCTATAATGACCCACCAAAGATCCAGTTTTTACGCATATGGGGTGTTGCGAGTGCCATTGATCAGCTTTCTTGCTTTGTGAGCTTGCAAGATATCTCTCCCTAGGAGCAAGATTATCTGAATCTGATCATCTAGTTCTGGTATGAGATGTGCTATGTGAATCAGGTGAGTCTGGTGAACTGCTGCATCTGGTGTGGGTATTTCAGATCTGTTGTACACACGGGGTCTGCAGGTGAGTCATCTGAACACAACAATAGGGCAAAGCTGGGCAGCATTAGTACCAGCACTTCGCACTGAGATATCGGGACACAGCACGGGACTAAAACTTCAAGGGACAAGGGAATTTAAACTGGGATAGTTGGCATGTATGAGGCAGCTGTTTTGGGCCCCACAACAATGACAGGGCCCAGGGCAGCTGCCCCTTTTGCCCTGCCTTAAAGATGGCCCTGTATACAGGTTTCTCTTTGCACGATTTTGTCTTGTAAGTAGATATAGATATATCCATTCCTGTAGCATGTGTCAGCTTTTCTGGCATTCTAAATAAATCTTCCTAACCACAATGCTTTTCTGTTGTGGTAGGAAAGCACCACTTACAATCTTCTGTCGTACAAATGAGAGACTGGAGAGTAAATGACATTACAAAGTACAAGTTACATGGAGTTCTGAGTCAGACTGTCACGTGGAGCATCATGGTGCTGATTCTATTTTGTTACATGTATAAAGTTAATGTGGTTCTTATGTGTAAAAACTGGGGGTAGTGAGAGGGTAGCGGTAGGTTAATACCCAAAAAGCCAATGAGATTTCTGTGGCTTTTTGTTTTTCAGGCCAATTTTGTGGCCTGGATTGGAGAGATGCAAAGAGATGCCTGGATTGGACAGTGCAGAGAGAGAAAATAAGTGGTTTTGGCAAAATGTTGGGTGGTTGGGTGGATCTAAGAGGTAATAAAAAATTTTTTGTTATGTGTTGGGAGGTGTTGGTTTCTTAACAGCTTGAAACATATGTTCACTGTTCGTTCTTCTGTTTTTGAACATGAGATCCTTCAGATATTTTGTTGACTTTTTTCAGTGGCTGTCAGGATCACTTGTGCTCCTGCTCCTCATTCCAGCATCCGGATTTTGGCTGTTACATTCTCCCTGTCTGTGTTCACCTGCAAGGTGGTTGATGGTCAGTCATTTATTATAAGCAAACCGAAAACTCTATCCCTTGCTTGTGATAGAGACAGAGTTACTTGCATTGTTCCTGATCAAGCCCCCCATTTGTCTGCCCTGCTTTGCTATTGGATTTCCCCGTGTATGACCCGGATTGGACACGACTGATCACGTGGTAAAGAGCCCTACACCATTTAAAAAAAAAAATTGGCACAGGGTTCCCCTTAATTTCCATATCAGACCCGAAGGGCCTGATTTGGGGTTCCCCTTAATATTCATACAAGATCCAAAGGGCCTGGTAATAGATGGGGGGGATCCCAAGCTCTTTTTTTCAATTATCTGTATCTATATTGCAGAGACCCGACAATTCATGACAGCCGCCATCAGTTTTAAATGACAATTTTTCCTTTAGAAAGGTCATTTTGCTGTAATATTGTTCTAAACACGGGAAAAATGCGCCACTTTACAGGCATACTACAGACACACCCCAGGCACAATATTTAAAGCAATATTTCATTTTTATTGTTTCACTTTAAGCATTAAAAAAAAAATCACTGCTCCTGAAAAAAACGGCCATTTAAAAAAACGATTTTTTTGCATTGATACATGTCCCCTGGGACAGGACCCAGGTCCCAAAACACTTTTTATGACAATAACTTGCATATAAGTCTTTAAAATGAGCACTTTTGATTTTCATGTTAGCGTCCGCTTTCGAATTTGCAGCGAACACAGCATATTGTTCGCTGTTCGGCAACCAGGCGAACGCCCGATATTCGAGTCAAACTTACGCTCACTGAAGGTGTATGAATGTTGCACAAATAGCCTGTAACCTATTTTATATTTACTCTGTTGGATTTTGTCATCTGTTGCAAGTATCTTATGGACTTCTGTGAATGAATGAATGAATAAAATACTTTGTATAGCGCACAATGCGAACTGAATCGCCTCTAGGCGCTGTGGCGAGCTTTGATCATCTGCTAAAAGCCAGGTGATTTTCTTCCAGGCGGATGTTGATTGGTAGACAGGGGTGGACTGACAACTCATGGGGCCCCCGGGCAATAGGAGATTATGGGCCCCCAGGCAATCAGAGATTATGGGGCCACACAGTATACACACATAGTATACAATCACACAGTATACACATACATGTACACACAGTATACACAGACATGTTTCTATTGGCTGAGAAGGTACTGGAGAGGTGGGGTAGCTATAATCTCAGGATTTGTAGACCAAAAGAATGTCAGTAAGGGACATTTCAGAGACAGATGTAAAAAAAACACAGATTTTTACATACTGTCCCTGGTTTTACTGAGGCTGGCAACCCTGATGGGGCCCCCTAGTGGCCCGGGGCCCTCGGGCAGTGCCCGAGTAGCCAAATGGTCAGTCCGCCCCTGTTGGTAGAGCATTCCATAGCCCAGGCCCTTGGACAGCGAATCTCCGAATCTTCTGTCTGTTCTGTCTGAAGTTTCAATAAATGCATGTCTCTGGAAGAATCGGGTTTCTGCTGGAAATTATTTGCATTATACTAATAACGACTAATTCATTTTCTACCCACTACTACATCACTACATTGGTGGCGTTCAAGCGACCAGAAGTGCATTTCGGACTTAATAACTGAAGTCAGTGATGACAACAATCCTATGAGGTGGACAGAAGTCTGGTGGAGACCCAAGAGCTGTGCTGTGACTCTAATGTCTGGTTGTGACATAAGAGATCTGGTTGTGAGTGTGGCGTGTCAGTCTGACACCCCGCATCTCCGATCTTGATAAAATCCTCTGTCAGAGGCTTCTTACCACATAATCAGCTGTGACCAATCACAGCTGATCATCGCGTGAACCAGGAAGTGCCAGTAAACGGCATTCCTCGGTTTGCGCTGACAGGGAGAACCGATCGGCGGCTCTTCCTGTCAGGGAGGGGGGTCTGTACTGATAATCAGCACATTGATTATCAGCACAGCCCCCTCAAATGTACAAATCACCTGCCAACCAGTGCCCAGCAATGTAAAAACAATAAATTCTGCCAGTGCCAATCACTGCCTATCATAGTACCAATCACTGCCCAGCAGTAACACCTGTCAGTACTTATCAGAATCTCATCATCAGGGCTGCCCATCAATGCCACCTGCCAGTGCCACCTGTCAGTGCCAATCAGTACCACCTATCAGTGCCGTCTGCCAGTGCCCATCACAGCTGCCTTTCAGTGCCACCTGTCAGTGCCCATCAATACTGCATATCAGTGCCGCCTATCAGTGCCCATCAATTCTACATATCAGTGCCGCCTCATCAGTGTCCGTCAGTGAAGGGGAAAACAAAATGTTATGACAAGTTTATTTAGTTTATTTAGTTTAGTTTATTTAGCAAAAAATAAAAACCACAGAGGTGATCAAATACTACCAAAGGAAACCTCTTTTTGTGGGAAGAAAATTATAAAAATGTACTTTGAGTACAATGTTGCATGACCGTGCAATTGTCATTCAAATTGTGACAACGCTGAAAGCTGAAAATTGTCCTGGGCAGGAAGGTGTGTAATTGCCTGGTATTGAAGTGGTTAACTATGGAAAGTTCTTTCAAGGGTAAGACTGAGGAAATTACCAAGTTACAGAATGCAAGGTTTGTGAGAGGTTACAAATCAGAAACTGATACTGTAAATATAAAATTGCATGCAGTTACCTTTGGGGAAGCTTTGCTTGAGAAATCTAAACGATTACCATATTTTTCGGACGCACTTTTTTCCTCCAGAAATATGGGGGAAAATGTGCCTGCGTCTTATGGTGCGAATATACGATTAGCAACGCCGCCCGCCACGATCCGGAGTGCTCCGTGGCCTCGGCCTTAGGAAAGGCCGTGGCTTCGGCCTAGCTCCGGGGGGCGGCCATCTCGGTGCACCCGACCGTTTGCAATGTGATCGCTCCGTCAAATGACAGAGCGATCGCTTGTAAACAAACCGGCGTAATGATTGTCATGATTGTGTCCCCTCTGTGTACAGATCTGTACAGTGGAGGGGAGAGATCTGCAAGTCACAGCCATCCCTCTATACTCTGCCAATACTCTGCAATACCCTGCCAATACTCTGCAATACCCTGCCAATACTCTGCCATACCCTGAAATACTCTGCAATACCCTGCCAATACTCTGCCATACCCTGCCAATACTCTGCCAAACGCTGCCAATACTCTGCCATACCCTGACAATACTCTGCCAAACCCTGCCAATACTCTGCTGGCCTGAAACTCAGAAGGGAATCAGAGAGAGGAGCTTTGGATTTAAAAAGATTATGGTGGAACGGGAGACGCTCTGAGAAAGGGGTACAGGAGTTGGAGACGCCAGCAGAGCCTATTAAAGGGACCAGGAGTGATTGTCTCGTTTGCAAGCTTGTATGATCTCCCTAAAAAGAGATCTTAGCTGGTAAGCCTTACTGAATCTGGTGGTGGATGAACCTCTCTTTCTGGGTGCACCTGCTATATACCTGAAGGTTTTTTTATGGAGTCACTTTAATGGACTGAAATTCATCTCCTTGTCTCTCGCCCTCTTTTTTTGACTGTTTATGTGTTTTTTAAATAAATTTTAGATTAATTTTTGCACTATTTGCAGTCACATAATTTTTTTGTTTTTAAAAACAGGATATATTATGTCATATTGTTATTCTGGTATTTTATAAGTTCTAGCGCAGATTTACTTTTGGAATACTCTGCGATACCCTGCCAATACTCTGCCATACTCTGCCATACCCTGCCAATACTCTGCCATACCCAGCCAATACTCTGCCATACCCTGCCAATACTTTCTGTGGTAATGGTTACTCTGCAATTTCTATGGTAATGGTCACTCTGCATTTCATGGGCACTGGAAAATATTTTAGTACACCATTTGTTTCAGAATATTTTTTTTTCTTTTTTTCAACCTCTAAAACCTATGTGCGTCTTATGTTCAGGTGCGTCTTATGGAGCGAAAAATACGGTAATTATCAGAGGAAAATGAGAGATTGAAATGAGGAATTATGGAATTAGAGAAGAGATCTCAGGAATGTAGATATGCATCAAATCTTGGATTCAGCAATCTGCAGCAAAATAAAAACTCAAACATTCTATCAAATGAAACAGAACCTCATATAAAATCTGATAATTCATTACCAGCCGAACCCACTGTGACCACTGCAGTTTACAACTATAATAATACAGGTGAAGTTCAGCTTGTAATGAAACCTCTGAAACCGAAAGAATTAGATGCAATTTTAAAGGAAATGGGAATGGTCCCGTGTCATGATTAACAGATTTTTAAAATGGTTCTGTGACTTGCAGACTGTCAGAGATGTGTACAGTCTAAACCAGGGACATACTAGGTGAGAAAAAGACCAGGGGCTTCAGCCCGAAGTCCGAGCCCAGCACCGGGGGTGCGGGTGTTGTGTTGTGGGGAGGGGGGGTAAGTTCACTTGCTGGTTGCTGCCTGGCTTACCAGTGCCCAACAATGCTGACCACTAAACTGACCTACCTGACCCACACTGACCTACCTGACACACACTGACCCACACTGAACTACCTGAGCCACACTGACCCTTACATTGACATATCTGACCCACACTGACCTATCTGACTCACACTGACCTACCCAACCCCACACTGACCATTACACTGACCTACCTGACCCACACTAACCATTACACTGACCTACCTGACCCACACTAACCATTACACTGGCCTACCTGACACACACTGACCTACCTGACACACACTGACCATTACACTGACCTACCTGACCCACACTGACTACTACACTGATCTACCTGACCCACACTGACCTACCTGACCCACACTGACCATTACACTGATATACCTGACCTACCTGACTCACACTGACCTACCTGACCCACACTGACCATTACACCGATATACCTGACCTTCCTTACCCACACTGACCTACCTGGCAAACACTGACCATTTCACTGACCTACCTGACCTACACTGACAGGCACTGACCTACCTGACACACACTGACACTCTGACCCACACTGACCTACCTGACCCACACTGACCATTACACTGACCTACCTGACCCACGCTGACCATTACACTGACCTTCCTGACCCCACGCTGACTTACCTTACCCACACTGACCCACCTGATGTACACTGACCGTTACAACAACCTACCTGACCCACATTGACACGCACTGATCTACCTGACACACACTGACCTACCTAACACACACTGACCATTACACTGACCTACCTGACCCACACTGACTACTACACTGATCTACCTGACCCACACTGACCTACCTGACCCACACTGACCATTACACTGATATACCTGACCTACCTGACTCACACTGACCTACCTGACCCACACTGACCATTACACTGATATACCTGACCTACCTGACCCACACTGACCTACCTGGCAAACACTGACCATTTCACTGACCTACCTGACCTACACTAACAGGCACTGACCTACCTGACACACACTGACACTCTGACCCACACTGACCTACCTGACCCACACTGACCATTACACTGACCTACCTGACCCACGCTGACCATTACACTGACCTTCCTGACCCCACGCTGACTTACCTTACCCACACTGACCCACCTGATGTACACTGACCGTTACAACAACCTACCTGACCCACATTGACACGCACTGATCTACCTGACACACACTGACATGCACTGACCTATGCCACATTGTAATTTCCACCTTCTGGAGCCTGCAGTGCCTATGATGGACATCCCACGGTCCCGGCATTGGACCAGTGGGACATCCATCATAGGCACTGCAGGCTCCAGAAGGTGGGACTTGCTATGTCACATGGCCTCGCTCGGAGTCAGATTGGTCCCCACTCAGGCTCGGGGCTGATATTGTGAGATCTGGGACCCAGGGCTTTTTGGGGGCTCACTCGGGGCTCCAGCTCCCCTCAGCTTCTCTCCCTCCCGACTCCACTGGTCTAAACCAATTTGATTTAGAAAGGGTCTTGCGACATTCTATATCAAATGGCCTTTGGATGAGAATTAAACAAATCTGTATTCAGCCTGTCGGGCTGTCTGTGTACGATGGGGTATGTCTAACAAAGATCATGGCAAGTAGCTTCAGGAGGAGCCGATACATCATGTTGGAGAGAGCCAGCAAAGTTCTGCTGGGAGAGTGTGCGTCTACCATGGCGACTAGAGTGAAAGTGGTGCCAGAATTGAGGAGCTGCAGTGGAGATTTTTATCTCAGCATCCCCACAAAGAGGCCTGTGCATTCTAGCCAGCTGGGAATCACCAGGAGAGAAGCACCCTGGGAAAAAATCGTCCAGTACCATGCCTGGAATGTGGCCAGCTGGGGCATGGCATGTTTTCTTGCCCTAGGTTATGGAATACGGCTGGAGATAATATTGCTGAGCAAAAGTTTTTGTCTGCAGGCCCAAATTCCTGTGCAAATATGTTTCCAGTCACCCCTGGCAGCAAAGAGGAGTTTCCTGTTGTGTCGGCAGTGGATGCTAAACATTGGGAGATACTTGCTGTAGTTTCATCCCGTAGACACCAGGGGGAGTTGGCCAGTAAAAGTGCAGCAGAGGAATGGTTCGTGAGACGCTGTACTCAAATGAAGATGGTGACCCCTACTACTGCAGTGGGTAAGACTGTCGTAATGGAATGATGACTGGAAACGCTGAGGTTATATAGAAAAGGACTGGTTTTGAGACTGTCCATGATGTGAGAGTGACCCCAGTTAGTGTGGCCACTGAATGTGTTCTTCAGGGTGATTTTTCCCTGTGCAGTACCCTGTACAGTTGGGAGGCAGGGGTTAAAGTCAAACCTGCATCTGTATGTGCTTCTCAAGAGGTGAATAGTGATGTGTCTAATGTCTGCCAGTCTCAAGTTGGCAGTCGGCTAGGACAGCCTGAGAGCTAAAAATGCTGTTAATGTTAATGAAAAGTTTGCTGTTGGGAAAGCCCCAGGTTCTTGTAAAGCAAAAATTTGGGTTAAAGATGGGCCGTTGCCCATAGCAACTGGTGGTAAGACAGCACAGTTGTCCTTAGACATCTCCATCTCCCTGTGTTGGAGCCGGAGGTTGCCCATGACACTTGTGATATCACTCTGGTGGGGCAGAGTGGGACTGCACGTTATGATGGTAATGTCTTAGTGCAAGCTGCTAATACTAAATATGTGCACATAAATAGTGGGTTATTGCAACCTGTAGAAACTGTAAAGGTCTGTGAAGTGCCATCCGAGCAAGGTGGCGAATATGGGGTATTGAAATCTGCTGTGTTAAAACATGTATTATCATAACCTGATATGATTTATAATGACTTGTGTAATGAGTCTGAAACTAAGCCCGTCTGTTATGTGTCTCCTTGGGCATATAGATCGGTGCTGAGGAGTACCGCTGAAGGCAGCACACATACAATAGATTGGGATAGTTGGGGTAAAAATCTAATCTCCCTGATAGATAAGGCTTTTATGCACAAAAAATAAGATGGACACTGTTTCTGCTGTGCCAGCAGGAGGGACTGTAGAACAGCTTGTACCTGAAGGTGCGGTAGCTGCTGCAGGGGTTAACCCTCATGAGCAGGAGGGACCAAATAAGTGTGAGCACACAGCAGAGACATTGTATGTGACCCACAAAAGTGATGTTGACATGTAGTGTTTATTACTCTCGTTAAAAGTTGCCTCTGGGTATGTTGCTGGGTTATTTCCTGAAATTTTTTATATAGGCGATGCTTTGGAGAAACGAAAAGTAAGTCTAAAATGTCTGAGGTTTCATCCCCTAACAGCCAAGTGGAAAGCATTTCTGCTGCTTTGGTCCAGGGTGGTGCTGGTCAGTTGTCAGTGTCGGTGAAGGGCACGTATACGGTACCAGTGGACAAACCATGTGAGTTGGAAGGGGCAAGTGTAGACCAGAAAATGCCAGAAATCCTGACCGGGGCTCAGAGAGATGGTTAAAGAGACTGGGGTCACCAGCCCAATAATAGGTTTATGTGACAAACCTGATAAGGTCCCTGAGACAGAGAAATTGGTAAAAAGTGCAGTAAGATTTGTATGCGGATCAGATGAGAGCTTGCCTGTTACAGTTTTGGATAGAAATCCAGGTGGTATTAAAAAAGGTCAGGTGGTAGGACAGCTGCCTGCTGAGTGAGGTTCTCGTGGGTGACTGCCACTCTCCAGCACTGCCCTAACAAATGCTCAGAGAGGTGTTCAGAAACCTGGGAACCTGAAGTGTGGAGGTAGAAGGGTTGAAAGGCCAGGGGGACCCCATTAAAATTTCAGGAGGGAAAGGGCTTTTGTTAGAGGACCCGGAAAAAAGGTAGGGAAGGTCTCATCAAAGCCCGTAGTGGACTTGCAGGGGTGCCTAGAGAGAAACGCCAATGGATGTGGTGGGTAGAGTTCCCCTTTAGGAGAAGTGAGGTCGGACAGAATTGGACTCCTGTAAATGATAGCTGGCACAGAAGTGCCTAAAGAAACTTGTGTGTTCCACCCTCTGGGTCGAAACAAGGGGGATATGTGGTAGTGTGGTACCACACCAGTGTCTGGGTCCAGTATTCTTAACCAGGCAGGTTGAGGGGCTCCAGTGTATTTGCTTGTTTGGGAGGAAACTAGCTTTTCAGTTCCCTCATTATTTAGTAAAGTCCACTTGGACCTGTAGCTCGGGGATTTCTTAGAGATCCGGGCGGGATGAACTCCCCGGTCCAGGGTCCGGATTTTGAGACTCACCGGCACATTGATTGTTCAGGTGTGTGTGGGCCTGATAGTAGAGTCATGACCATGGTTCTGGGCTCCACCCTCCCAAGGAGTCCAGGCTTGCAAGGGAGAAGCCAGAGTGTGCAAGTGTGCACTGGGAGAAGCCAGAGACCCAAGCCTGAGGGTCAGAGCAGTGAGTGGCTGTTATCTATATGGACTGACAAGGGAATGGTCAATGAGACACAGACAAAGCCCTGAAGTGGAAGGCCTGATCTGCATGGCTGTATGTACAGTATAAGCCAGGTGGCTCTGTAATTTAGTTTGTGATTATTGCTGTGAAGTTGAAGCCCCTGCGTGGGAATTTTGGATGGACTGTTCATTTCTTTTGTTTAATAAAAGTGGGCCAAAAAGCCCTTAAACTGGATTAATTTCAAAGGGGACGTGTTGATTATGTTATTATGCAAGAATGCAAATTAGGGCAGTTTATGACTGCAGCTGTTTACGGCTAGGGGTCATTATCTGTCACTCTGAAAGACAGAAGCAGATCAAAGGCCTAATAGAAACGGCCAATCCAGTTGCTCAGCCCTTGTCACCCATGGGGGGGTTGAGGGAAGGTGTATAAGAAGGAAGCACGTTTTTGCTAAAAGGTGTGACAGAAGGAACTGGGTTCTCTGAAGGTGTATGAATGCTGCACAAATAGTCTGTCACCTATTTTATATTTACTCTGTTGGATTTTGTCATCTGTTGCAAGTATCTTATGGACTGTTCTGTCTGAAGTTTCAATAAATGCATCTCTCTGGAAAAATCAGGTTGGTTCTGGAAATTATTTGCATCATACTAATAATGACTAATTAATTATCTACCCACTACTACACAGATTGGACAGTAATATTTATCCACAATATCTCCCAGGAAATATACAAAGACTATTCCTAGTTGGTTTCATTATGAACTATACATGTTAATTGAAAGAGCTGATCACATTGGCCTCTGTACAATGTAGGGGACAGTCCGTCTGCTACTGCGGGCTCCTGCTATTATGTGAAGGTGTTCTGTGTTTATACTTATGATAATGTTTAATCTACTGTGTGAAGCTCGGTGACAACAAGTCTGACCTGTAGTGAAATCCTGATTAATCACAACAATGGCCAGGTTGGCATGGAGTAGCTTTAAGTGACTAGTTAATTCTGTTTCTGGTTACAGTTTATATTGCTGGGAAGGGACGACTGTCACATCCCATGCCCATGACATCACACTGCCTCCACCATGTTTTACAGATGACGTTGTGCTCTTTGGATCATGAGCTTTTCCAAGCCTTCTCCACACTATTTTCTTCCCGCCATTCTGGTACAGATTAATTTTAGTTTCATCTGTCCAAAGAATGCTTTTCCAGAACTAGTCTGGCTTTTTTAGA
This sequence comes from Lithobates pipiens, assembly GCF_037356315.1. Taxonomy (NCBI): domain Eukaryota; kingdom Metazoa; phylum Chordata; class Amphibia; order Anura; family Ranidae; genus Lithobates; species Lithobates pipiens. Next base: position 52,372,880 of record NW_027507789.1, on the reverse strand, counting down.
TGTTTTTTTTGTCAAAGTCTAATCTGTCTTTTCTTTTCTTCAAGCTTATGAATGGTTTGCACCTTGTGGTGAACCCTCTGTATTTGCTCTTGTCCTTCACTTGTCTGGATGTTGTGAATGGGTTTTTCCTTACCATAGAGGGGATCCTGCGATCAGCCACCACTTTTTTGTCTTCCGTAGATGTCCAGGCCTTTTTATGTTGCTGAGCTCACCAGTGCATTCTTCTTTCCTCAGAATGTGCCAAACTGTTGATTTGGCCACTCTTAATGTTGCTGCTATCTCTGATGGATTTGTTGCACTTTTAAAGCCTTACAATGGCCTGTTTCGCTTACATGGACAGCTCCTTTGAATGCATAATGTAGGTTCACAGCAATAGATTCCAAATGCAAATAACACACTTAGAATCAACTCCAGACATTTTACCTGCCTAATTTATGAAGAAATAACAAAGCAGTAGCCCACACTTGGTCATGAAATAGCTTTCGATTCAAATGTCCAATTACTTTTGTCCCCTTGAAAAAGGGGGGATGGCTATACTTAAGAGTTGTAATTCCTAAGCCCTTCCTCCGATTTGGATGTACATATCCTCAAATTAAACCTGAGACTGTGCAATTTCAATCCATTATATAACTATAGCTTGAATATGTTTTGGTAAATACCTGAAAAAAAACAAAAATTGTGCCTGTGTCCAAATATTTATGGATCTAACTATATACAGTATGTAACTATGTAAGTTTAGAGGCAGATCTAGGGTATGCTTTCACAGTTGACACAGTACCGTAATGCACCACGAATACAGGAAAAGTTCCATGACTTTTTAAAAAAGTTTTGGCTTTGAATTACAGTACTTTAGTAGATCAGACCTGGAATCTAAACAGTAATTTTTGTAACCAAAATATTTTAAAGTGGTAGTAAATTTGTAATAAGGCTTACCTGTAGGTACTGTAAAAATCTCGTAAACTTACATAATTTAGGAAATATTCAAAGTTGAAGCAGCCAGTGACGTCATCAGCGCATGCGCACTGCACTCTGCATTAACAGCACATTGAATGTGCCATCAATTCAGAGTGTGACACCATCTCCTCTCGACCATTCAAATGGCTGGAGAGCATGAGCCCTGAAGAAAGACCAGGTGAAGATGAAAGAACCAAAAGCAATGACAGAGCTCTGCTGGAGGGCTTCGTCTTACAGTACATTATGACATTAGTCTGCAGGGGGGCCTTTGTTTAAAAAAAAAAAAAAAAGCCAGAGGTATATTGAAGATTAGTTGCTCAAATCGTTGTTAAATTTATTTTAAAAAGGTCTTGGAAAGAAAATGAAACATTTATAAACTGTCATTCCTTATAACCTTCCTGGCGGTATTTCCAAGTGTGGCTCGGGGGGGGGAATTTTCACTACCAAATACGGTAACCCTGAGTTGCACTCGGGATTGCATCGTAGGATCCATGTACAGCGTACTTACCTTGTCCCCAGGATCCTGCGATGTCTCCCCGCTGTGTACTCAACTGGATGTATTACTGTTCCGGGCTCCACTCCCTGTGAGCGTTGTGACGCACGGGAGCAGAGCCTGATGGCAAATTCAAAAAGTGAAAAATACAGAACACATAAAGTACCCTGTAATCTGTAAGATTGCATTATCAAATCATTTCACCTCCTTTTTGTCCCTAGGGCTTTGTTCAGTCCCCTGCCTGCAGTTTAATATTATATATACTATTCTTTCTGCCTGGAAACTTGAGAATGTCCATGGCAACCAAAAAGCGTCACTTTACGTCAAAAGCAGTTTTAGACCAGCTTGAAAACAGCGATAGTAAATTAGAATCAGTTGCAGAATTGAGCGATAGTGATTCACGGGGAAATTTGTCATCAGACACTGAAAGTGACGACAGCGACAATTCTGAAACTGAGGAAATTTCTGTGTTTTTGATTTGATTACATTAATATATAAAATGTATTATTATTATATTATTATTTGTTATTACTTATAGTTATTTATTATATTATAATTTATGATTTTGTGTTTCAAACTTTATCATACCCGGGATGTCTACTAGACTCTTGTTTGGACAGATTTAAGTGTGTTATTACTAAGAATTGCAAGCCTACAATATAAAACACCACATTTCCATGCAAAACAATGTACTGCTTGAGATTAAAAAATCTGACATAATCATACCGCCAGGGAGGTTAATCTATATTTTTATTCAATAATTCAAATTTGACCATGTTACTTCCAGAATTTGTTAATATACCAAATGTTTCCAATTCATTAGTTAGGTTAGAGATTGAATTGAATGGTTGGCTAAACAAAACAACATGCCATCTGCATAATCTGAAATTTAATGTAAATATTTTATTATCAAAGATCATCAGATTTTGGATTTAGAACAGAAAGGGATTATGCAATTGCAGTAATTTCTTAGTCATATTTAAGTAAAATGTTTTGCAATATTCTATAAAGAGACCATCAGGGCCTGGGGATTTTCCGTTAAGGAAGAAGAAAGGGGCGCAGTTCTTTCTTGGTAAATTGTTATGCTCTTCAATTTTTATAATCATTAGAAATCTTAGTCATCTTAATGCTCTTTAAAAATTTGGTAATCCACATTTCCTTCTTTTGAGATCCTTTTTTTTTCGCCTGATCTCAAATTGTATTTTTTCTGATAAAAATTATAAAATGTTTATATAAAATCTGGCCTGTGATGGATTTTGATCTTATTTGAGTATATTGTGTTCACATGTGCACATGATAGCATGCTATTTCCCACCAGGTGATTTGTGACATCTTTACTCCCCCTTCTCCATAAAGTTTTGTGATTTGGTTAGGATATGGTCCATGGATAAAGGGGAGTGAAGATAGCATAAGCCACCTGGTCGCTAATGGCATGCTGTCACATACACATGTGAGCACAATATTAGAGAATTTGTTTTATATTTAGAAGTTACAACACACTATCTGAGTTTTTTCTTTTTGGGGACAAACGTGATGATATATGACAAAGATTAGTAGATTGAATATAATAAGGGTTGGCAATCAGTGCAATAATTGGTCAATCAAATCCATTGTGTAAGCAAAGAAAAAAGACCTAGTGCACAAGTCACGGTATAACCCCTCAGGATTTTAAATGACAAACCAAATATAGAGTAGAAAAGTAGATATTTATTATACACAGTAAGTGATGATGCAATACCATACAAGTATCAAAAATTACATTAATCAAAAAAGGTTAAAAATACATGCTAGACATAAAACTTAGCTGCCCTGGATACATACAATGGGCTAGCATAAATAAATGCCATATATGATGCCTGACATGTTTCACACAGGGATGTCCATCCTGTCACATACATGGATATGTCGTTTTTAAAAGCGGTTCAACCAACGATAGACACACTCTGGAGATCGGGGGACATGTATAGAACCAAGCAGGGCAGGCTCAAGAGAGGGCCAAACATGAAATGGAATGGTGGCCACTCAATACAATGCAATGGCAGAAACGGGGAGGCAAAATGTATACTGCCAGAGCACCCAGTCAGTGCTGAGAAATAATCAGCCGTGGATAGTGGGCCATATCAACTTATGATCCACAGTTGCACATGATGTAAATCTAAAAATGATGGAATGAGGAACGCCCCACTAACAGCAACATGAAGATGTCATACATAGGCATTAATGTGCAGCTGAGGGGAAATCATGAGGTAGATGTTTCTGCAGCAACCAGGCACATCCAAATTGTTTATACAGCTAAACTCTTATCTAAATATTAATTGAGTCTGTCCAAAGTTAATTTCAAACACTTTAGGAAGACGTTTAAATTCTGTTTCCTCAGTGATATTTTAAAATACATATGGTTATAAGTCATTCAAATTATATATTAGATTCCAGGTCATCGATACAATTATGATTTTAGTGTCTACTGACCCACTGATGATTCTGTCATAAGGTAAAAATATTATATTTTGATGTAGAACAAATTAGAAGTAAGAATTGTTTTAAGATACCAATCATTGTTATGAAAGACATATAAATCGTGACTATATCTGCATAAAAATATACATATAGCATGTGTCTTTCCTAGATAAATAAGTATTCATAGGATTATAAATTTATACACATAGATTTTATGTGATATTGATGAATCAAAATTATACTGAGTGTATTGTATATTGTACTGGTTAGCAGAGTCCCTGAATATATATATATATATATATATATATATATATATATATATATATATATATATATATATATATATATATATATATATATATATATATTGTAGACATGTCACTGGAGAAGTGATCGAGGGGGTGTACATCTCACCTAGGTTGCTACACAGTGTGAGATGGTAAATCCAGGATGGATCAGTTTCTCAGCAGCGATATGCTGCTGAGTTGTTATTTAATTTTGCCGGGCCTGGGTTTATATGGAATGGCAGGTAGGTTTGGTAGAGGGACCTGTCATTCCACATCCCCCGATCCAGTTCTGGGTTTGGGATCAGGTGAGCTTTGATCCTAATTAGCCTGGGAAGCTAAAGGCACTGCAGGGTCTGCAGGTGGTTGCTCTCAGCCAGGGAATGAACAATCTGTGTGTTGAAGGAAGCTGCAAGCACAGCCACTGCTGGAGCTAAAACTCACCCTGCGATATCCAGGCGAAAGACGCTGTGTTTGTAAGTGTCAGATAGGTGAGCAGAACCTGTTAGTAAGCGCCCAGCCGGGCTAGGACTTTTATTTTTGTTGTACTTAGAAAGCACGGTGTTGCTGTATATTTTGTTTGCTGGACTGTTTGCAAGATCTGCTTTATAAATTCCAAGTCTGCTGTGAACTGTGTCCAAACACACCCTACCCCGGGAAGATCCCTTACAATTGGTGGAGGTAGCGGGCAACGCGGTTGCTAGGGGCAACGGTGTGGACAGACTTGGCTACAGCTGCTGATGTCCTGGGTGAAAGCTGCAACTACACTCCAAGAACAGTCCAGCAACATGGAGGAGATGCTGAAGCAGTTTATGCAAGTGAGTTTGCAACAACAGCAGGCTCAGACAGAGGCCAATAGACGACATGAACAGTCCATGGCTGCACAACAGCAGGCTCAGACAGAGGTCAATAGACGACATGAACAGTCCATGGCTGCACAACAACAACTTATCGAGCACCTGATAGCAAATCGAGAGGCGCCTGTGGTGATGGGAGCCGCTCCAGAGATTTTTTTTTGGGAGAAGGACTGTGCAGAAAGCGCTGCAAAAGATGACTGCTGAGGACGATGTTGAAGCCTATCTAACAGTATTTGAGCGCGTGGCTGAGCGAGAGAAGTTACCAGCCGCTGAGTGGGCAGAGGTAATTGCGCCCTATTTAACAGGTGAACCTCAAAAGGCCTACTATGACCTCAGTGAGCAAGAGGTTAAGGACTATACTCGGCTAAAAGAGGAGATACTTGCCCGACTAGGAGTTACTACTGCAGTCCGTGCCCGGAGGGTACGCAACTGGAGCTACAGTCTGGACAAATCAGCGAGGTCCCAGATGTATGACCTAATCCATTTGGCAAGAAAGTGGTTGGAGCCAGACACTTCTACTCCTGCACAAATCCTAGAGAAGGTCGTGATGGATCGCTACCTCCGAGCACTTCCTACTGACCTGCAACGCTGGGTGGGACAAGGTGATCCTAAGAATGCCAACGAACTTGTCAACCTTGTGGAGAGGTTCCAGGCGACTGAGGACTACCTCCGTGATGTTCCTGCAGAATCTTCACCTCCCCGGAGCGCCAGATCTGTGCCGTCAGCTGGTAAGAGACTTCCATCTATTGGGGGAGTGTGGAGGGGTGCTGATGGAGGGAAAAGGGCTCAAGTGGTGTCTCAGGGACAAAAGACTGGTGATGGTCCCGGGTGGCTAAGGGGCTCTGAAAAGGACTCCTTGCCAAAGAGACCAGGCCCTATCCAGTGTTGGAGATGCCATGAGGCGGGACACGTGTCGGCCCATTGCCCTCTTACCTCTGAACCCATGGAATGTGACGCTAGCCGGCGTCAGTCGCTATTTGCGGAACCATCTTGTGCTGCAGTTCCTGGACTAGAGACTGAACCGCAAATCTGCGACATCACAATCAATGACTTTCCTGTTAAAGCGTTAATGGACTCAGGAAGCCTCGTAACCTTGGTGCATGCTAGCCTGGTGACTGGGGACTTAGAGTCTAAAAAGCATATGAGCGTTGTGTGTATACATGGTGATACAAAAGTGTACCCTATAGTGCTGGCTAAAGTCGGGACTGAACAAGGCACAGTACAATATGAAGTGGGTGTGGTTAAAAACCTCATGCATAATGTAATATTGGGGCGCGATTTTCCTTTATTCTGGGCTCTCTGGGAAAAAAGAAAAATCCCCAAAAGGAGTGAGGATACCTCTAAGGGGGTTGCCTTGTCCACTGTGAATGATAAAAGTGTACAGGATGAAAATGATTGTTTTCCTTTGCAGGTCCTGGCTGGGGAGGAGGAGGCTCCTCCCACTGAGCAAAATATACTAGACTTAGAGGTGTCTAGCGATAATTTTGGGGCTGCACAATTACAGGACCCCACTCTCAAAAATGCGAGAGAGCAGGTTGCTGTTATGAACGGGGTACCTCAGGAACCAGATGCTGAAAAAAGATTTCCACATTTTTCGGTGACTAATGATCTTTTCTATAGAGTCAATAAGGTTAAGGATGAGATTGTGGAACAGCTTCTGGTACCTAAGCCGTACCGGCGTCAGGTGCTTGACATGGCACATAACCATGTTCTTGGGGGACACTTGGGGACTGACAAAACGCGAGAGAGGGTTCTCCAGAGGTTTTTTTGGCCGGCCATATATGATGACATTAAAAAATACTGTGAGTCGTGCCCCACATGTCAGGTTAGTGCCCCAGTGTCACATTTTCGCAGTCCTTTGGTTTCGCTCCCTATTATAGAGGTGCCTTTTGAGCGTATTGCCATGGATTTAGTGGGTCCCATTGTAAAGTCAGCTAGAGGACACCAGTATATTTTGGTAGTCCTGGATTATGCGACCCGCTATCCTGAGGCTGTACCCTTAAGAAACACTGCATCTAAAACAATTGCACGTGAGTTGTTTTATATGTTCTCTAGGACTGGGATCCCCAAAGAAATCCTAACTGACCAAGGTACGCCATTTATGTCGAAAGTAATGAAGGAATTATGCAGACTATTTAAAATCTCACACATCCGTACCTCTGTATACCACCCCCAGACGGACGGATTGGTGGAGAGATTTAATAAAACTTTGAAACATATGTTGAAGAAAGTGGTGGCAAAAGATGGGCGTGACTGGGATCATTTATTACCCTACCTCATGTTTGCTATTAGGGAGGTGCCCCAAGCGTCCACAGGGTTCTCACCATTCGAGTTGGTCTATGGTCATCACCCTAGGGGTCTACTAGACATTGCAAAAGAGACATGGGAGAATGAGTCCACCCCATACAAGAGTGTTATTGAGCATGTAGCACAAATGCAGGACCGTATAGCCACTGTAATGCCCCTGGTAAGGGAACACCTCCAGAGGGCTCAAGAGGCCCAAAGTAGAATTTACAACCGGTCCGCAAGAATCAGGACATTCAACCCAGGCGATAGGGTCCTTATACTAGTCCCCACTGTTGAGAGTAAATTCTTGGCGAAGTGGCAAGGTCCCTATGAAATTGTTGAAAAGGTCAGTGAGGTGAACTACAAGGTGCACCAACCAGGTAGAAGGAAGCCTTTCCAAGTTTATCACATAAACTTGATCAAGCCCTGGAAAGACAGGGAATCCTTGGTGGCGACAAATACTGTTAATAATTTGTCACCACCAATCCCTCCAGTCAAGGTAGGTGATACTCTATCAGTGTCACAGAAACAGGAGGCTCAGGAATTTTTACAGAAAAACAAAAACAAGTTCTCTGACCTCCCAGGGCGTACACACCTCATCCATCATCACATTGAAACTGAGCCTAGAAGCAGAGTAAACCTTAAGCCCTATAGGATACCCGAGGCACGTAGGGAAGCCGTATCTGCCGAGGTAAAACGTATGCTTGCTCTGGGGGTAATTGAGGTGTCACAGAGTGAATGGTCCAGCCCAATTGTGCTAATCCCAAAGCCCAATGGAACTTGGAGGTTCTGTAACGATTTCAGAAAGTTGAATGAGATCTCCAAGTTCGATGCGTATCCTATGCCCAGGGTAGATGAGTTGATTGAGAAGTTGGGTAACGCCAGGTACATAACCACCCTCGATCTCACAAAGGGCTACTGGCAGATTCCACTTTCTGGTGAGGCTAAAGAGAAAACTGCATTCTCCACCCCTGATGGGCTATTCCAGTATGTAGTGATGCCATTCGGGTTACATGGAGCGCCTGCAACTTTCCAGAGGTTGATGGACTTGATTCTGCGACCACATCGTGATTACTCAGCCGCCTACCTCGATGATGTGGTCATTTTTAGCCCTGATTGGGAAAGTCACCTCTGTAAGGTACAGGCCGTGTTGGATGCCATAAGTGATGCGGGGTTGACCATAAATGCCGAGAAGTGTGCTCTAGCCCTAGAAGAGGCCAAATATCTAGGCTACATTATTGGGAGAGGGTTGATTAAGCCACAGCTAAATAAAATTGAGGCAATACAGAATTGGCCTAGACCCCTGACAAAGAAACAGGTTAGAGCTTTCCTGGGTATTACGGGGTATTACCGTAGATTTGTGCCGAACTTTGCCTCAGTTGCTGCTCCACTAACTGACTTGACAAAGGGCGGAAAGACAGCAATGGTCACGTGGACCCCAGAGGCCGAGAAGGCTTTCCAAAGCCTTAAGTCGGCCTTGTGCCAACCACCTGTCTTAGTTACCCCCGATTTCAGGCGAGAATTTCTGGTCCAGACAGATGCCTCTAACACAGGCTTAGGTGCAGTACTCTCACAAGTAGTGAATGGTGAGGAGCATCCAGTGACGTACTTGAGTAGAAAACTAACCCCGGCCGAGAAAAATTATGCCATTGTGGAGCGAGAATGTTTGGCAGTAAAGTGGGCCCTAGAATCGTTAAAGTATTACTTGCTAGGCAGGAAATTCAAGTTGATGACAGACCATGCCCCCCTAACATGGATGAAGTTAAACAAGGAGAGAAATGCAAGAGTGACTAGATGGTTTCTCTCCCTACAAAACTTTAATTTCACTGTGGAACACAGGCCAGGGAAATTACAGGCAAATGCTGACGCATTGTCAAGGGTAAGTTGTCTGTGGGGACAAAAGGCTCAGCCCTCCGGTCTGAAAAAGAGGGGGGGGATATGTAGACATGTCACTGGAGAAGTGATCGAGGGGGTGTACATCTCACCTAGGTTGCTACACAGTGTGAGATGGTAAATCCAGGATGGATCAGTTTCTCAGCAGCGATATGCTGCTGAGTTGTTATTTAATTTTGCCGGGCCTGGGTTTATATGGAATGGCAGGTAGGTTTGGTAGAGGGACCTGTCATTCCACATCCCCCGATCCAGTTCTGGGTTTGGGATCAGGTGAGCTTTGATCCTAATTAGCCTGGGAAGCTAAAGGCACTGCAGGGTCTGCAGGTGGTTGCTCTCAGCCAGGGAATGAACAATCTGTGTGTTGAAGGAAGCTGCAAGCACAGCCACTGCTGGAGCTAAAACTCACCCTGCGATATCCAGGCGAAAGACGCTGTGTTTGTAAGTGTCAGATAGGTGAGCAGAACCTGTTAGTAAGCGCCCAGCCGGGCTAGGACTTTTATTTTTGTTGTACTTAGAAAGCACGGTGTTGCTGTATATTTTGTTTGCTGGACTGTTTGTACCACGAATAAACGCCAAGATCTGCTTTATAAATTCCAAGTCTGCTGTGAACTGTGTCCAAACACACCCTACCCCGGGAAGATCCCTTACAATATATATATAATATTCATCAGCACCAATATACAAACAGATACAGATTATGAAAATAGAACATATTATTCAACAAATAGTTCAGAACACGGTTTTCTGCCCTCAGACCTGCCTAGTGGTTGAAGGTGAAATTACCGGAATTCACAAAAGCTAATCATTCGATTTTTTTCAACCAATGGAAAAGAAGTCATACCTTTTGGGCTGAGCTTATTATAATTTTTATGATCCTATTGTCTAACATGGTATTTAGAAGCAGGATAGATGCCATGAAGGGGACACTTAATCAAACACAGACACAAACACTCCACTCATCAACTCATACCTCTACATTCATGAATTCCTAGACACCTTATGCTTTGAAACTCGGAGGTCACAAGATGTAATTGCTCTTTAAGAGTAGCCATCTTGAAAGCCATGACAGCCATTCTAAAACCTCTGGTAACCAGTAAATCAGGTTCTTGTCTCCTTTCCTAGTTGAAGCCTTATACGGAGAAACGCGTCTGGTGGAGCCATAGAACCAGACGTACGGTGCAGTTAGCTGGCTTCTGCTGCAGCTGCAGTTTATATCAATACACCTTTTTTTTTTACATTCTTTTAAATTTTCGGTTGCCTGCCTTTACACCACTTGGCTGTCAATTTTTATAGATTATTTTTTGTATATTGCAATAAAGATGTCTCCTAGTTAAAAACAATATTGCACTATACTACTCCTTTATTTGCCCCATACGGTGAACCTGAGAGAGGCCTCTGTGTGTTCCTGGTCTCTGAAGCAGCGGAGGTGCGGTGTGCAGACGAGCACTGAGTGAGGGTGAGACCGCTGTGTGTCCGAATAGTGGATGGCTGCTGCATATCCAAACATTGCATGATCCTTGCTGAGGGATTGGGGTTACATATTGCCCAGTGTGGGGGTCCATCTCCATACATATTTATGCGATTTCTACCATACGGATCTGGTAAGCGGCCACTTGGTCACACTTCATTTTTCTGGTTGGTTTCTGCTGATTCAATGTGTGGTGGTTTTATGTGAAGAAGGAAGGAGAATCTTTGCTACATTGTTACATTTGCAGCTACCTTTGTTACATTTTTGGACTCTTAATGTCAGAATACTGACTTTTTATTACAGTGGTTCATTTCTTACTACCACAAGGTTTCTGGATGATCTTGGACATTGATTTGTATTTAACGGCAAATTAATTAATTTATCTTAATCTGAACTTTTATTTATTTAATTATATAGTGATTTTTTGATTAATTAGATGTGAGGCACACCTGGTTATTCACGAATTGGTTAGAGTATTAAGTTATTCACTCAGGGGTGTGTGTTTCATGATTACTCACCCTATTAACTCACACTTAGGTTGGGCAATTGAAGTCTTTCTACATTTATACAAGCCGAATATTCAGGTTTTTTTGTTGCAGCACCTTGTTTTTGCTTTTCAAATAGTTTCACAATTTTCACTTGCCCAATATATGTCATTTATTAACACCTAATTACAGGGCAGATGCACTTTAATTAATTCACCTTTATAAATTTTTCTGGTTAGCGCAGATTTTCCCTTTGATACAACCAGTAAATCAGACCAGTAGCTATTTTGGAAGGGGTAATTATGCTGTGTTGATTTTTACCTTATATATATTTTGTGTTATTGTAAATATATACTTATTCATTATTATACAGTTGGATAACTATTTCTCTCAAATCAGTAACCATCTAGATAGATTCTTCTCTAAAGATTACATTTTTCAATATTTTGCATTTGCATAGTTTCCATTTTATTGACATAAACAAATTTTATTTCACTTACTTACATGCAGTATAGTAACGGTTGAAATTGTGAAAAACAGACGTTCTGTCTTATTGTCATTTTTAGGTTATTGATTCTACAGGAACGAAGTTTACCATTGCTGTGTCATTTCAAAGGTACTACACTCCCATTTAGCGAGTGTTTCAATTGATATTCAAGCTTTTATGTAGCACAATTATTATTTTAATTTTATGTAACATTTGTTTTGCCAACCAATCTATATATAACTATTTTGTATGGTTATATGTTTGTGAAGTTTATCATTGCTGAGTCTTTTCAAAGGTACTCCCATTAGCGGGTTCTTTAATTAAGATTCTTAATTTTATGTAGCAAAATCTGTATTTTTAATTTTATGTAATGTTTGTTTTTGTTAGGGATGAGCCCAATGTTCAAGTTGGGTGTTTGCCTGTTCGCCGAATAGCGAACAATTTGGGGTGTTCACGGCAAATTCGAAAGCCACGGAACACCCTTTAAAAGTCAATGGAAGAAATCAAAAGTGCTAATTTTAAAGGCTTATATGCTTGGTATTGTCATAGAAAGTGTTTGAGGACATGGGTCCATGTATCAATGCAAAAAAAGTTTTAAAAATTGTTGTTTTTTTCGGGAGCAGTGATTTTAATAATACTTAAAGTGAAACAGTAAAAGTGAAATATTCCTTTAAATTTTGTACCTGGGGGGTGTCTATAGTATGCCTGTAAAGTGGCACATTTTTCCCATGTTTAGAACAGTCCCTGCACAACAAAAGGACATTTCTAAAGGAAAAAAAGTAATTTAAAACTACTTGCGGCTATAATGAATTGTCGGGTCTCGGCAATACACATAAAAGTCATTAAAAAAAACTGTATGGAGTCCCCCCAAAAATCAATACCAGGCCCTTTGGGTCTGGTATGAATATTAAGGGGAACCCTGTGCCAATTTCTTTAAAAAAAATGGCGTAGGAGTCCCCCTCAAAATCCATACCAGACCTGAATTTTAAGGGGAACCCCATGCCAAAATAAAAAAAATGGCGTTGGGGTCCCCCCAAAAATCCATACCAGACCCTTATCCAAGCACACAACCTGGCAGGCCGCAGGAAAAGAGGGGGGAGGAGAGAGTGCCCCCCCTCCTGAACCGTACCAGGCCAAATGCCCTCAACATGGAAAGGGTGCTTTGGGGTAGCCTCCCAAAGCACCTTGTCCCCATGTTGATGGGGACAAGGGCTTCATCCTCGCAATTCTTGCCCGGTAGTTGTGGGGATCTGCAGGCGGGGGGCTTATCGGAATCTGGAAGCCCCTTTTAACAAGGGGACCCCCAGATCCCGGCCCCCACCATGCAGGAAGACTATCCTTATAAGCATGACATATTAAATGGAGGCACTGCTGAGATAAACTTAGTATTTTGTACAGGATCAATCATAGTTCATGTGGTGACATAAATAATATTTTGCGCAATATTATTATTTATACATTTTTGGAATAAAATATATTTTGACAAAAATGTCTGGTCGAAGTGGATCTTCTGCTGCTAGTGATTATCAAGAGTCCTCCCCTAGTGGTGGTATTAATACTCAATCAAAATTGGTACAAGTACAGGACATGTTGAATATTGTTTCTAAAATTTAAATGGTGGATCATGTCAGAAAAAGATTGTCTATTGAAGCTGATCTAGAAAATTAAAAGGGGAAATAAATCAGCTTAGGTCAGGACAGGAATTCCTAATTAAATCGGAGTTCCACCCAAAAGTGGAACTTCTGCTCATTTGTCTCCTCTCCCCCTCCTGTGCAACAATTGGCACCTTTTGGGGAGGAGGGGGGACAAGATACCTGTCTTTGACAGGTATCCTGTTCCCACTCCCGGGAGTCCGGGCCGCGGCCGGTGACATCACCGTGGGACTCCCCCCTTCTCCCTCCTCCTCTCCCTGTCACTGGACCAGTAGGAGAGAGGAGCGGGGCCTCAATAGGGTTCCCGGCATTAAGCCATAAGGCTACACTGCTGGGTACCCTTACCTGCAATGGCGGCGGCAGCACCCGACAACTGGTTGAAACATTAGCTGCGGTGCCGACATTGCTGGACTCCAGGATAGGCAAGTGTCCTATTGTTAAAAGCCAGCAGCTGCAGTATGTGTAGCTGCTGGCTTTTAATTTTTTTTTGGGGCGAAACACCACTTTAAGCAACTAGGAGAATTGAAACAACAATTCAAGTTCTTGCCCCAGGGTAGTGCTCAGATGCCTAACCCTGAAAGTGAAGAGTCTGACAATAATCCTTGATCTGACTCTCAATCTGAAGATTGGAAGTTAGACAATGAAGAGGAACAAAAAAAGAACCCATGTCCTACCCCAAGCCATCTGTAGAGCACAGGGGAGTAAAAATTGAACCACCACATAAAGGTAGGTATAATCAGTTTTCTGCAGGTTCAGAGAAAAAGACAGACACCCCTAAACAGGACGCATTTAAATTCTGTCTACTTATAAGTCATTGAAATTATATATTAGATTCAAGGTCATAAATACAATTATGATTTTAGTGTCTACTAACCCAATGATAATTCTGTCATAAGGTAAAAATATTATATTTTGATGTAGAACAAATTAGAAATAATAAGAATTGTTTAAGGTACCAATCATTTTTATAAAAGACATATAAATCGTGACTATATCTGCATAAAAATATACATATAGCATGTGTTTTTTTTTTAATCAGATCCTTTTTTATTTTTATATGCAAACAACATTAAGACAATATAAATAAATTGTGCAAACAAAATCACATTAAATCAAACACAAGCCCCAAAAAAAGAAAAGGAAATAAATGAGCCGAAGACCCCCCCATCCCCCATCACCACCCCGCTCTTGGAGTATATATAAAAAAAATAAAAGATTTAAAAAAAAAGACAAGAAACAGTATTCAATATTACAAAGTACATAGTAGCTATAGGTTTACATGGTACCTAGGTCATGGACTGAAGCCATCTTAACCAAGTAGCATGAAAATTACTCATGGAATTCCTTAAGGAGTATGTATGTTTTTCAAAAAGAATAATCCTATTAACATTTAAAATCCACTTGGGTACAGTCGGTGGATAGGGGAGGTCTACTCAAGAGCAACCTGTCTACGAGCTACAAAAAGTGCACGTCTTATTGTGTTACAGATAGAAGAGGTATAAATAGACATATCGCAGTAACCCAGAAGACATATAAGTGGTTCAGTCGGAATGTTAATATCCAATAGCCCGTTTAAGGTGCCAATCACCTCTGCCCAATATCTTTGGAGTTTTGGACACTGTCATAGAAGATGTATTAGTGTACCTGTATTACCACATCTAGCACAGGCTGGCTCAGATTTCAGTCCGATTGCATACAGAAATTGGTGAGTTCTATAGACTCTATAGAGGATAAAAATCTGTGTCAGTCTGCGTGATGGAGAAAGAGACACCCGGGGAGAGGAACAGAGAATATCGTCCCAGACCTCCTCAGAATAGAGCCAATATCTTTTTCCCAGCTGGCCCTAGAGCGGATGGGAAAGTTCAGTAGAAACCTATCTGACAAAACCCTATATGTAGCAGAGGTGAGACCTTTTGTTAACCCTGCCTGTATTATCTTATCAAGAACAAGGATAGGGCGATGTAAAGCGTGTCTTAGTTGAAGAAATTGATAGAACCAATTAGATTGTAGAGAAAACTCTCCCCTTAGGTCTTCAAAAGATTTAAGTATACAGTTCTCATATAACTGAGCTAGAGTTGTTGTTCCTAACTTCCCCAATCTCTGAAAACCTCTAAGAGCCAAAATTTGAAGAAGTCTGTTATTTTCCCATATCAGAGTGTATCTGGTAAGATAGGAAACACCCAGTATTTTTTTAGCTGTATCCCATATTTTACACATTAACCTGCAAATAGGCATATTGGCAAGTGAGACACACCCTCTTGCACCATCTAAAACATTGTGGTAGTCTACGCTTAAATGCATAAAAAAATAATCGTCAAGTAGGAAGGTGTATCTGCTCAGGCTCCCATCCAGCAAAGTGCTTTGGGATGCATGCATTTTTGGGATGTTGTAAAGTCTCCAATTTAATACAGGTTGTGTTCTGCCATATTAATTGCCTAAATATGGTGTTAATCTTGATATAAATCCATATGGGTATCCAGATCGGGGCATTGTATACAAAATAAAGAAGCTGGGGCATCCATATCATCTTAATTAGATTGATACGACCTATTAACGATAAGGGGAGCTTATTCCAGGTTTTACTTTGATTTTAAAATCTAAAGAGCAATGGAAATATATTACCCATGATATATGACTGTGGGGAGTCAGACATAGTTATACCCAAATATTTTATATATGACACAACCTTAAGATGAGAGAGTGTAGATGGTAATGAAACTAGGAGGGGATCCAGGGGCATCAACATGGATTTCTCCCAGTTTATGCCTCACCCGGAGAACCGGCCAAACTCTTTAATATATTTCATTACTGCCGGCAGGGATAAGCAGATGTTGGTCAAGAAAAAAAAAAAAAAGAAGATCATCTGCATATAATGATATCTTTTCCTCCCATGTCTCCTCTAATCAATCCGGTAACATCGGGAGAGGCCTGTATAAGACATGCCAAAGGCTCTATAGCCAGGGCACCCCCCATTTTTTTGCCCCCCCCTATGCAATTTTGCTCTTCACCCCAAAATCTCAAAAAACAGACACACACATAGAATTATCTAAAAACAAAAAAACAAAAACTTTGCAGACCCCCTTCACAGCAGTCCCAGGGTGTCCTCAGTTCCCTTACATGTTACAGCACTCCATTACATTGCAGCCTCTTCACATCACAGCGCCCCATTACATTGCAGACATTTTCACATTATAGTGCCCCCATTACATTACAGTCCCCTTCATGTCATAGTGCTCATTTACACATCACAGCACCCCAATTACATTGCAGCCATTGTCACATCACACATTCACATGTAGGTTTTTTGACGGCCCACATTTGCGCAGGCAGAGCAGCCCATTCATTTGAATGGGCTACCAGACCTTCGTTTCCTGCAGAAAAAAAGGTGCATACGGCATTTTAAAAATGCAGTGGCCTTGAAATCCATTTTGCTTTTGCACCATGCGACTTACCTACAGTTCCTGCATATACAAACGCATGTGTTTTTAAAAGTGTGGCCTAAACATCTAAAAATGCAGAAAGTTTGCCGGTACAGGCCCTGCAGGCAAGTCACATGGTGCAGAATGGACAGACAGTGCTGTATTTCACTGCTTTCACTGCTTGATGGGCATAGGTGTGTGCAGCCTATTAGATGATACATGCGCATTTTTATTTGCAGGAAACGCAGGCATGGCAGCCCATTCAAATAAATAGGCTGCTGTGACTGCGCGAATGTGGGCCGCCAAAACACATACATGTGAACCAGCCAGGCCCAAAATAAGCCCATCAAGCAGGTAAATACACTAATGCTATCTATGTGCTGTAATGCTGTGTGCTCTGTAATAAAAAAAAAAACAGCCACAGCCTCACTCAGCCTCAGTGGTGGCTGGTGCTCAAAATGTTTAGGGGGGGGCACAAAATAAAAAAAATAAAAAATCATCAATTGCAGCCACTGTGCCATCAAATGCTGCCACTATGCCCATAAATGCTGCCACTGTGCCCTCAAATGCTGCCACTGTGCACTCAAACTGTGCCCATCAAACGCTGCCACTGTGCCATCCAACGCTGCCACTATGCCATCAAATGCTACCAGTGTGCCTATCATATGCTGCCAGTGTGCCTATCATATGCTGCCAGTGTGCCCATTATTACAAACATTATATATTGGTTTTTTTCTAACATCTTAGAGAATAAAATGGCAGTCATTGCAATACTTTTTTTCAGACCGTATTTGCGCAGCAGTCTTACAAGCGCACTTTTTTTGGAAAAATTTACTTTTTTCAATAAAAAAATAAGACAGCAGTACAATTAGCCCAATTGTTTTATATTGTGAAAGATAATGTTACGCCGAGTAAATTGATACCCAACATGTCACACTTCAACATTGCGCCCGCATGGTGACAAACGTTTACCCTTAAAAATCTCCATAAACGACATTTAAAAAATTCTACAGGTTGCATGTTTTGTGTTACAGAGGAGGTCTAGGGCTTGAATTATTGCTCTCACTCTACCGATAGCGGTGATACCTCACATGTGTGAGCACCATTTTCATATGCGAGCGCTACTCACGTATACGTTCGTTTCTGCGCGGGGCGCGTTTAAAAAAAAAATTGTATTATTATTTATTTAATTTAACTTTTACTTTTACACTGTTTAATAAAAAAGAAAATCTCACTTTTATTCCTATTAAAAAAATTGTAATTTAAAAAAATCCTTTAAAAAAATTGGCCATTTAAGAGCTATGGGCGGAAGTGACGTTTTGACCAATTGTATGGAGATGGGTGGGGACCATCTTCCCCTCACTCATCTCCATACTGAGCCTACAGCAGGACGCTATCGCCTCCGCTGCTGCCGACAGCTCCGGTAAGCGGCAGAAAGCACCGGATCGCAAAGGGGGGTGTCCCTCTCCCGCCACCGATAAAAGTGATCTTGCGGTGGGACCACTTTTATCTCGTAGCGGACCGCCCGATGAAGAAGGGGATACCGGGGTTATGGCAGCTAGCTGCTGCCATAACAACGGTATTTCTCTTCAAACAGCTGCCGTCAAACTGCGGCGGGCGGCCGGTAAGTGGTTAAAGTAGCATGTTTCTTATTATCATCAGGTTACAATTATCACTGAAAGTGCACTTGGAAGTAGAGTCACTGTAGATCTGAGGGGGGCATGCGAGGAAAATAAACAAACAGCATTTCAACTTGCACATGATTGGATGATAAAATCAGCAGAGCTTCCACTCATTTCAGATCTACCCCTTAGATTTAGAGCGACTGCACTTCCAAGTGCACTTGCAGTGCAAAGTGGATTTGCCTTTCGGAAATAACCCCCAATGAGTATTTCTTTCCTCTATACCCCAATCACTGTGTCCAGTACAGCCATGCTCTCCTCCTGCGCTTCCCTGTCAGCCACTCAACTTCTTCACACCTGGTGAGGATTGCAGCCGGGAGCCAAATCACAGTATCACTCCGCCAGCTGGGACTAATAGAATAGTGGGGCGGCATAATGTACATGCGCCCCGAAAAAAAAGAAATAGCCCCTCCACTGTGTTGCCCCTGTGTTGACCAGATGAGGCCCAGGAAAATAATATACCCACTCTGTAAGCAAGTGGAAGCGGGGAAGAGTTTAGAAAACATTTTTTTTTTAATGCAATAACGAATTGTCATGATGCCCGGGCCCCACTGTGTAACTGATCTGAGCGGGCCCGGTACATCAGGGCTGGTTGTACTGCCCTATCAGCGGCCCTGGGTTCAGGTCCATGACATATTAGACATCTGGTGCCCTGATGTTAAAGTAACTACCAGAGGGGAATGGTCTGAAATCCCTCAAGGTTCGATATTTACATCTACTATATATGGTATGAGATCAGCCGAACACAAAGCCAAGTCAATTCTTGATAATGTGTTTTTTCTAGATGAATAATTAGTCATAAGATATACAAGAATTATACATTGATACATATAGTTAATCATTTCATGTGATATTGATGAATCAAAATTATACTGAGTGTATTGTACACTCACTACTTTACATTGTAGCAAAGTGTAATTTTTTCAGTGTTGTCAAATGAAAAGATATAATAAAATATTTACAAAAATGTGAAGGGTGTACTCACTTTTGTGAGCTACTGTATATATATTAAGATCATTTGGAGTTAGGGGAGACCATACTGTGTCTGTACCTGTCCTATCTTTGCCTCCTCATGATTGAAAGGAGCTTAGGGCAATGTCATACTAGCTTTCCTGTTACTAGAAAGAATTTGCCAGTGACAGGATTGCTAGAAAACACATGGAATACACATACCTCATTTGTAAATCTTGCTAAATTGCTGGCTTTGGCAGTGAGGAATTGCTCCCCTGCAGCTGAAAACACTACAAAGCCCGAGCGTCACCTTATTCATGCAGCTGGCGAGAAAGTGACACATGAAAGCAGGTTAGTGTTTTCCTGTGTCCTCCAAAGATTTCCTGCAACTGGCAAGTTCTTGCCATGGACAGGATTGCCAGAGTGACATGGCAAGTAAGCAGTAAACTAAAGTTTGTATATGTCCAAATTTTCCATGTGTGACTTACCCATGCAGACTGCATGCAGAGTAGGTGATTTTGCACAGAAAGGGCTGTTTATTTTCTGACAATGCATTGAGTAATATTATCTAACCAGTTGGTACAAACTGTGCTCAGCAGAGTTCCTCTTTAAAAGTGATATTCTTTTTATATTGTTTCATCCTTCTCAACAGGTCATAACTGACCAAGCCAGAACAGGAATAAAAATGAACTCATAACGCTTTTCAATTAATTTTGAGTACTTAAAAATTAACCAGTGCATTGCTCATATTGGCACACCTGATTTTTCCTTCACTCACCTCCTCCCCTGCTTCTCCAATCCAGTGCAACAGCACTTCTAAGTACTGTATAAATGATCATCAGTGCCCTGATTACAATAAACAAATAAAGTGTAACAATACAGTGCCAACCAATGACAGCATACAGTGCCCCCCAGTGACAGCAATCAGTGCCCACCACTGCCCACAAGTGCCACAAATCAGTGCCCATTAGCCATGCCAGTCAGTGCTGGCAATCAGTGCCACCTATCAGTGCTGCCCATCAATGCCCATCACTGCTGTTCATCAATGCCCATCACTGTCGCCCATCAGTGCCACCCATCAATGCCCATTGGTGCCCATCTGTACCTCCTATCTATGCCGCCTATCCGTGCCCACCAGTGCTGCCTATCAGTGCCCACCACTGCCACCTATCAGTTCCCACCAAGCCACCTATTAGTGCCCACCAGTGCCGCCTATCAGTGCTCATCAGTGCCACATATCAGTGCCACCTATCAGTGCCCATAAGTATGGCATATTAGTGCCTCCTCATCAGTTCAGCCTATCAGTGCCCATCAGTGCCACCTCATCAGTGCACATCAGTGAAGGAGAAAAATTACTTAGTTACAAAATTTACTGACAGAAAAAAGTAAAAAACCTTTTTTTTCCCCAAAATTTTTGGTCTTTTTTTTGTAAAAAATAAAAAACCCAGCAGTGATTAAATACCACCAAAAGAAAGCTCTTTTTGTGTGAAGAAAATGATAAAAAATTTGTTTGGGTATAGTGTAGCATGACCGCGCAATTGTAATTCAAAGTGCGACAGCGCTGAAAAATGGCCTGGGCAGGAAGGGAGTGTTAGTGCACGGTAGGCAAGTGGTTAAACTGGTCATGCACCTGTCCAGCACCACTGGACCCTGCCCAACATACTTGGACTCAAAAGTCAAAGGAGGTGTATGGAAACTTGTTGGTTGAAGATGCAGGGACTGTTCAGGTGCTATGACAGGTGGCATTGAATACAATAGTGACATTGTGGGATTCATCCATTGTTTGCATCGTTCATGCAGGGTGAATTAAAGAACTCTATGGATGTATGGCCAGCTTTAGGGGCTGATTTATAACAGAGAACAGTTATCACTCACTATCTGCTCTCCATTATTCACTGCTCAGCAACCTGCAGCTTATAGTTTATGGCCCATAAATTGTGTGCCTGTACGTAGAACCTGCAGTGCCCTTTGGAGTCCTCCCTACTTTACACAGTTGTTTGTATGAATGGCAGCAGAGCGCAAATTATTTGTAAAGCATACAACTGTGCTTTATAAATGTGCAGTGCCTGGCTGTGGCTATTTTACTGCTCTCTTAAAAGTGATTCAGCCTGAATCACTTTTCAAAGGGGGCCGCTTGTATAAACAACCCCTTAGTTAAATCTAACACGTAATCATATTCATGCGCATCTGTGTGGCAGGTGTGCCTGGACACACCCTAATCATCCCGGTGTGGCATAGATTCCCCCTGCTGCCCAGGCCCGTGTCATTTACCAAGCATTTCCTTTTCTGAATGAGCACAGTGAGTGATTGATACAGATCACTCATTGTGTTCATTCATAACTGAAGCCTAGTTGACTAGGCTTCAGTTTGTGAATGAACAGAAAGCCGCTCAGCACAGAGCACTTCCCATTCATTCAATGCCCTGTGCAGCTGATGCTGCAGAGAAAAGGGCTGGGGAATCTCTGTCCTCAGTCTCTTTCTCTGTCGCGAAAGTGAGACATCAGGGGTCTAAACCTCTGGTATTTCACCAAAGCCCCCAGTGGGGTTTCTAAAAGAATTGTAAATAAAAAAATAATAAAAACAATAAATAAATAAATTATTGATACTGCCCACTGCCCAACTGACACCAATCTCTCCTGTACTGACACATCCACCGCCACCATCCACCACCCTACTGTCACCGTCCACATTTTAATACATTTTAAAATGTTTGTTTACATCTAGAATTGTGTGTCTGTGTGTGTATGTGTATATATATATATATATATATATATATATATGAAAAAATATATAAAAAAAAATATATATATATATACACACACACAAACGCATGTGTGTTTGATCTCTGGGGCTCACACCCTAATGCAATAGTCTGTGCACACCAATGCACACAATATATAGGATCCATCCCCCAACCACATGACAGCATTACATTGTGCGTAGACACAGAGTGTGTCCTGTGTTCTCCCATTCTTATGCCCTGTACACACGGTCGTACTTTCGGATGGAAAATGTGCGATCGGATTGTGTTGTCGGAAAGTGCGATCGTGTGTAGGCTCCATCGGACTTTTTTCTGTCGGAATTTCCGACACACAAAGTTTGAGAGCAGGATCTAAAATTTTCCGACAACAAAATCTAATCGTTTAAATTCCGATCGTGTGTAGACAATTCTGACGCACAAAGTGCCACGCATGCTCAGAATAAATTATGAGACGAAAGCTATTGGCTACTGGCCTCTTTATAGTCCCGTCGTATGTATTGTACATCACCTTGTTCTGAACGATTGGATTTTACAACAACTTTGTGCGACCGTGTGTATGCAAGACAAATTTGGGCCAAAATCCGTCTGAAAAAATCTGACGTATTTGGTCGTCGGAATGTCCGACCGTGTGTACAGGGCATTAGAAGTACAGTGTATGTCTCTTTATAGTCCCGTTGTACGTGTTGTACATCACCTTGTTCTGAACGATCGGATTTTACAACAACTTTGTGCGACCGTGTGTATGCAAGACAAGTTTGGGCCAAAATCCGTCTGAAAAAATCAGATGGATTTTGTCGTTGGAATGTCCGACCGTGTGTACAGGGCATTAGAAGTACAGTCTATAAGTCAGTAATTTCAACCGCGCTCACAATTACAAAAATCTAAAAAAATATATCTAAAACCTATAACAGAATAATATGTATACACTATAACTAGTCAAAAATTATAATACAAAAACCCAACTAAGTGAATAAGTGAATAATAAAAATATACTCTATAACTCATACAATAATCAAGTGTACAAAAAATATATATATATATAAAGTGCTCAAAAATTATATATAAGCAACAGTTCCTCATAAAGACATTTTTTCCCAAATTAGAAGTACAGTGTATGTCTCTGGACTGTAATCTGCACTGGACTGGACTTGAAAATAAATGGTACTTGCATTCCCTTCTGTAAAGCAAATCACATTGCTCATAATGGATAAAACACAGGTTCTCCTTAAATAAATCAAAATATATATTTATTAATACATTAATACATGCCATCATTTATTTTTTTTTTTTTAGTTTATTAGTATATTTAGTATACTTTTGTTGCTGCCATTGTGGATTGCTATCCTGTATATTTTTTTGGAGCAAATTTCAGGACTCCTGTGGTTTAGCATTGTACGTTTTGTATTTAATGTCTTCATGTTGTGTTTTTTTTCCATCTCCAGTCTCTATTACATGAAGCTGCAGCCTCAGGGTCTGTTCTGTGTCCAGCTGTGTGGTCTGTGGGAAAGAGGAGGAGCAGAGCGTGCAGTGTGTGTATGTGTGTGAGTGTGTGCTTTATATAAGCCTCTGCAGCCCCATCATTGCTGTAGTGCCATTGCAGGATCTGCACAGCATCTACGTGCTATAAGTGAACACAGGGGTTAGGTAAGTGAAAACTGAGTACTGTGTAAACAGGAAAATATTATGCTTTTATTTCTGCATTAGATTATAATGAATTTGTTTGTTTTTTGTTTTTAATTAAAAAAAAACATGTATTTTTTTTCTCTTGCTGTATCATTCTTCATTTTTCTCAAATATTTCTTCAATCCTTATTGCAAAAAGTATGTATATTATGTTTATCTATACTTTAAAACACATCTTCAAACTTCAAACAGAAAAACTGCAGCAAAAAAAACAAACAAAAAAAAAACACTCCCCACCCCAAACACTCCAATCATTCAATAGAGAAGTAAAAATGAATAGACTCCTAATGTAGAGCAGGCATCCATCCTTCTGTACAAAGCCTCATTTGTATATACATTTCTGCTTCAGCCAACCTGGCCAAGTTCAGTGCAAAAGCTGCAGCTTGAGTTCGCTCCTTGACGTTAGAATGGCAAACAGATGGAATTTTTTGTTTTGTTGACGCTGTGCGCTTCTGAATGTGAGAAATATTGTTTGCTTTTCTTATTACCTGTGCTTTTATTTATTCATAGCTCATACACTTTGTAAATGTCCAACCAATATATATCATTTGAATTACTCTGTATTCCAAAAGTTTGTATTATTACTTAACTTTTAATAGGTAGACACAATAATAAGTCAATTAAAGAATCCAAAGAGAATGGATGAACAGTACAGTATCCTACAGCAACCATTGCCATCCACCTTTCACCAGTTCATAGAAGTCAGGAAATCAATGGGTGATGCATTGCTATGGATTACTTTATATATTCCCCTTTGCCTTGATCTGTATGACATTTTGGAACTTGATGGCTTTCATCTTAGTAGAACAGACCCAGGAGAGGATTTACGTACTGTATTAGGTAGGTCTTGCAGGGATTTAGTTGGAAATGACAGTACTTATGGCTTTCTCCATTTATACACAGGTATGTATCATTCATGAGTGGCCATTCTATAAATGATCACGGATCCCCCATGGGGCTTTAACTTCTTACTTTTAATCCCCCCCCCCCCCCAAATTGTTTTTCAGCTACATAAAAATCATTTTTTTAAATTAACAGCGTTTGATTCTACACAAAATATTTCCACTCTTTTTTTTGTTGTTGCTGGTGATCGTTTTTCTTACTTTGTTACCCATGTCCTGCTTATTAATAAAGTTTAAATCCTAATCAAATCCTAATCCATCCTTTTGAATCATTATGCTTCATTACACAAGCTGGAGAAGAAGTGGACCAGCTGCCCATAGCAACCAATCACATTTTATGTATCAATTGATACAAGGATTTACCCAACTTTGAGCAAAAATACTACCCCCAGCCCCCCCCAGTTGCCTTTCTCCAGATTTTGTAACTCATCATCATATAACCTAACATTCTAAATGGGTTCCTGGCTCATCAGCACTTTATTTCCGTATATCAATTGCTCTAGGAAGATTAACATAATCACAGTCCTCATAGCTGTACTGATTTCATTTTTTTGGGCAGTGGGATGAATTCAGGAAGATGAGGTTATTATGTATTTAGTTCTCTTATCAAGAGTCAACCTAGTTCTTAGAAGGTTCTTTTACATGGATGAACAGGCAAACAAAGGGAGGATATGGTGATACTGGTTATCATCAGTGCTCAACTGCAAATACCTTATCCTCAGACAATTTATTCAAACTGCCTATAAATCAGTGAGCACTTCACAAGTGTATTCTAGCACTGTCGTTTCCCTTCCAGAGGAGCCAGTTGCATAATTGAACATACCCTGCAATTTACAGACATGATTTTCTTGGTTCTAGTAATCTTAGCTAAACATTCCTAACAAGAGCGTCTCTTAAGCCCCATACACACTATAGCCGAGTACACACAATCGGAAATTATGGTCGGAGAAAGGTCTGATGGTTTTCCCGACGGAATTCCGCTCAAGCTGTCTTGCCTACACACGGTCACTCCAAATTCCGACCGTCAAGAACGCGGTGACTTACAACACATGACTAGAAAAAGGAAATTCAATAGCCAGTAGCCAATAGCTTCCATCTCGTAGTTGAATCTGAGCATGCTTGAGTTTTATGCGAGTCGGGAATTGCATGCACATGATCGGAATTTCTGATAGAAAGTTTTTCCATCGGGAAAATTGAGAACATGCTCTCAAATTTTTGCTGCCAGCTAAATTCCGATGGAACATACACACGGTTGCATTTTCCGATGAAAAGCTCTCATCTGTCTTTTTCTGGCCGACATTCCGATCATGTGTATGCGGCATATCAGTTTTTCTGCTAAGTTTTTCCTTCAGATTTAACAAAACCATATGAGGTCAAACCTTAGGAGTTTCAATTTGTATGCAATCAGGCAGTCCCTTGCACTACATGGTTTTGGTAAACCTGAAGGAAAAAAATCAGCAGGAAATCTGATAGTGTGTATAGGGCATTACATATGTTTTTTGATGGACCTTTCTTTAAGGAAATTCCAACAAGCTTTTCAAGATCAAAAAAGAGATGGTGATTCCTTTTTCTATTTTCTTTTGCAGATTTAACATTAAAATGGTAGAACAACACATCCATATCATAACAACCAAAATAGGATAGTATGTAATGGTTTGAATGTAAAGTAATAGAATAGTTTGTCATACAAAATGTAAGAAAATGTTAAAAATCCATCAGTGTGTCCTTTTTTTCTGCCTGTGTCTAAGGCTGGATTCACACCTATGCATTTTTTCTGCTTTTCGCATTTTGCAGATTTGCACTACAGTCCATTTATCATGGTTTCCTATGGAACACGTTCTGTAGTGCAAAGCTGCAAAATGCAAAAAGCACTTAAAATGCATAGGTGTGAATCCAGCCTTATTGAGGAGATTTGCCTTCACCTCCTGCAATGGACATGCAACACGATAGAAGAAGAAATGTCTTCATGCTGAGGGAAATTTCTCTCTTAGCCTTGGTTCACACTGAATGAATTTCATGTGTGGCTTGTCGACATCTGTGCAACTTCATGCACAGATGTCAATGCAAGTCGCACATGAAATCACCAAAATAATGCAGGAAACTTTTCAAAATTGGTGCAAGTCAGAGTCACACTGATATGAACATTTCCATAGCCAGAAATAGGGTGCGACTTGTCATGCATTTTGATCTGTCAAACTTCATGACAAGTCGCACCGCTTAGCTGTCACTGGAACAAGTAACCTCAATGAAAGATTTGCCCTCACCTCTTGTTCTGTTGACAGCTCTAAAATGTTGGTTTTACCGTCACATTCTGTTTTGGTGACAATGGAGAAGAGGGTGAATCTCTCCAGCCGGGGTGTATTCAGCAATGAAAGCCTGAGTGGGGTTCTATACTTTCGCTGCTCTATTCAAATCCAGGAGAAGACATTATGGCTTAACATATACCTTAAACAATTGCATCCATACAATTAATCTTTATACTGCATAAGCCCTGTGTTTACCTGTGCTGCATCCCTCTCACATCTACAGAGGCAAAGAAGAACAGTGCACCATCAAATTAAATGCAGAAATTGATTTTTCACATAAGCTCTCTGAGACCGCACGTGACAGGCAGCTCAATTGTCATTCAAACATATGATTTTAAAACATATTTGAAGATAAGCACGTATTAGATCATTTATAAAGCAGTAAAAATGATTTGCTGTAACTCATAATAGCTAGCCAGGCTTCACGGATCATCAGATCAATGAAAGACAATTTATGACTCTAGGCTTCTGTTGTTTGCATCCTGCTTTTTTGCTTTTGCGTTGAATCAAGCCACCGAAAAATGTGATACTTCACTTACAGGTGGGATTTATTGATCTGGGTCACAAGGGGGTAAAGATCCATCTGCCATTGCTTCTTCCTCTCTTCTCCCCAACCTTTTATTGTTGTTCCCAACCATCTCAGAGTGTTCCTCTTTGTCCTGATGTAGAAAAAAAAATTTGATTAGAACATAAAATTGAGAAAAAAAGTCCAGTGAGGATAATGGGACCCCTGCAATAGAGGTTATTTACTAAAGGAAAATCCCCTTTGCACTGCAAGTGCACTTGGAAGTAAAGTCGCTGTAGAACCAAGGGGGACATGCAAGGGAAATAAAAAACAGCATTTTAGCTTGCACATAATTGGATGATAAAATCAGCAGAGCTTCCACTCATTTCAGACCTACCCCTTAGATTTAGAGTGACTTCACTTCCAAGTGCACTCAGTGCAAAGTGGATTCGCCTTTTGTAAACAAGCCCTATAGTCTACAAGGTAGATGAAACTCAAGCTTGCACATATGAAAAGCTGCCAGATGATACAAAAAATAAACTTGTACAGACCAAAATATGGTACTAATACTGGTTGAGAAATCTAACCATCGGCATCTTCTGTTTGTTATTTTGATCTTCGCTATTCGGTATAAATTATCATTGTACTTCGTGCGCAATCTCATTTGGCTGCTGGACAAACCCAAGGATTTGATAAAGTTTTGCTTATTGACTAAGCTTGCAAAGATCAAAATTCACTAATACCACACAATGTTTCTAAATTCATTATCAAACTCCAAATATCTACATTAGCACTTAGGGTTAGCACTTGGACACACCAAATATGAGCATATACATACACCAGTTGCTAACAGGCAAATTCAACTATTATTAGTCTAGTGGCCAATGTAAGCATGATACCAGCAACTGACTAGAAAATCATCCTGACAAAACGTGTAAAGATGGTTCTGTTGACTGTCCAGCAGATGAACGTGCACACTTGTTTCAGGTAGGTGTGCATATTTACACATCATACAGACACAGCTAGTTTTGACCTGGGGCAACTGCAGTCATCTGCTAGGACTATTCAACTGAGCTGATGGATTCTTTCTCAGATTTTGGTCAGTAAGAGGGGTGATTTTTTTAGGCTAAGTAGTACAAATAAACAATCTGATATGACTGGATCATTTGACATTCATCTCATTCATGTCAATGGACCTGGTTGCCCTATCTCATATTATGGACGTCCTCAAACCTGGTACCTACCTGTTGCTCTGATCTACTTCAGATGCTGATAAATTGATCACATGATCCCAGCCAAAGCAGTTTAGGGGACTGATATTCAGTGAGAGCTAGCCAAACAGTGGACAAACTTCTTCCTTCAGCTTGGACCACCTGACCAATGCCTAGGCATTTGGTCACAGGACCAATAGTGGAGTAATATTTGCAGTTTTTTTTTTTTTTTTACTTGAGATATTTCTATGACATTTAAATTTTTATTTATGTAGTGTATATCTGTATGTTGTGGTATCCTGTCCCAGGAGATAGAGTGTTAAGTCTTGAAATCCATTTGCATTGAATGTCAACCTTGGAAATACTATTTAAACGAATTGAACTTTGGTTTATTAATCAGTCTCAAGTCTCTGACACTACTGTCAGGTTATACTGAGGTAAAACTCTCAGTCATCTTATATCTTCCCAAGTCTCTTGACTAAAAGAGACAGATTTACAGCAGGGCAAGGAAAGCATTTCCCTAGGCGTTTTGTCTTAATATGACTGCGTAGACCAAGTCTTTTCTGGAGGAAATGCAGAAGTTCTGCTTCGAATGCAAAACGTCTATCCTTTGATTGGACTTACAATATGCTAAAAATATATTAGAGTTGAATATACATACTGGGATGTGTTATGGTTAAAGAGTACAAAGCATAGTGTGCACTATGGATCATGATCCATTTTCCCAGCGGGGATGTGATAGCGTTCTTCCTATGCCCTCTGGTCCTGTTTACTGACCTGACATTAGCATTGCCGGGAAAACCATTAACATGCACAAGTTGGCAGGTTAGGACATGCTGCAGAAACAAGGTAAGAAAAGACAGTAGCATAACGTAACTTACTATAAGCAGATTGAATCACTTGTATGTGATTATGTAAACTCTTATGTAAAACTTATTACAAGATAGAACCTTCAGTGGCATTCTATATGACTTAAAATAAAATATATCTTGTTAAGTTCAATTGCAATTTTTCAATATAAAACTTGATTTTTCAAGGAAATTGCCAGTTTTGCCCGTGTCACATTTTGCCATGCAGACTGCTTAGGCGAAATGTGCTTTAAAAATTACTTGACTTTGTTTTTTTAACAAGATCATGTGACCACTATGTCAGCTGAATATTTTTTTTTCGGTAAACAAAGCCAACCCTAATCCTTTGTTTGTCATCAAAGCCTTGTCTTCACCATGTTAGCCCTAAAAAAGTGCCTTGAAAAAGTATTCCTACCCCTTGAAAGTTTCCAAATTTTGTCATGTTACAACCAAAAACGTAAATGTATTTTATCGAGATTTTATGTGATAGACCAACACAGTGGCACATAATTGTGAAGTTGAAGGAAAATGATAAATGGTTTTCAAAATCTTTTACAAATAAATATGTGAAAAGTGTGGTGTGCATTTGTATTCAGCCAGTCAATACTTGTAGAATGACCTTTCACTGCAATTACAGCTGCAAGTCTTTTTGGGGATGTCTCTACCAGCTTTGCACATCATGAGAGTGACATTTTTGCCCATTCTTCTTTACAAAATAAGAACGGGCAAAACTCTCCATCCAATCTGACAGAGCTTCTGTGAAGAGCAATTTTCAAGTCTTGCCACAGAGTCTCAATTGGATTTAGGTCTGGACTTTGACTGGGCCATTCTAACACACAGTGGCGGCTGGTGAAGTTTTAGGATGGGGGCACCAGACCCTGCCCTTCCTTTTTGACCCCTCACACTTCTCATAAGTCCCACCCTTTACAGAATCCACCCACTCCGTCCCCTGTATTCCACTTGCTTAGACTCAGTGCCAGGAGTGTACAGCTCAGCATTACAGGACAGAGTATACAGCCAGAGAATCTCAGGACAGAATATAAGCGCAGCATCACAGGACAGAATATATAGCTCAGCCTCACAGATCAGGATATATAGGTCAGCATTACAGATAGGGTATATAGATCAGCATCACACATAGGGTATATAGATCAGCAAAACAGATACGGTATATAGATTAGCATCACAGATATGGTGTATAGGTCAGCAACACAGATACGGTATATAGGTCAGCATCACATATACGGTATATAGATCAGCATCACATATACTGTATATAGATCAGCATCACAGATACGGTATCACATAGACGGTATATAGGTCAGCATCACAGATGGAACATATAGATCAGCATCACAGATAAGGTATATAGGTCAGCATCACAGATGGGGTATATAGATCAGCATCACAGATAAGGTATGTAGGACTGCGGCACTGCCCCCCACCCCCCCAGGGATGGCACTTACCAGGCTGTGTTGTGATCTCTCCCCCTGCTGTGTCTCCTCCAGTGCAGGCAGCAGCAGCGGTGGAGGTGCCATTCCTCCAGCTTCCTCCGCTCTGTGTCTCCCCTTCAGCCAAAGCGCTGTGCATCCAATAGGATCACCAGGTGCTTTGGCCAAACAGAAAACAGGTGTCACAGACCTGCCTCCTGATTGGCAGGAGGCACTGTAGTGTGAAATAAGCAAAAATTAATTCACTATGGTCACACAATTGGGTGGGATCAGGGCGCATTTTCTGAAGCCAGAGCCCCTAATCACGTGCATCAAAAAATAAAAACACCCCCTCCCACCTCTGTCATAGGAGTCCATGATGCTTCCGGAACCCTCAAAGGGGCCCACAATGCATGGGCCGCCACTGCTAACACATAAATATGCTTTGATCTAAACCATTCTATTGTAGCGCTGGCTGTATGTTTAGGGTCGTTGCCCTGCTGGAAGGTGAACCTCTGCCTCAAGTGTTTTGCAGACTTTAACAGGTTTTCTTCTAAGATTGCCCTGTATTTGGCTCCATCCATCTTCCCATCAACTCTGAATAGCTTCCCTGTCCATGCTGAAGAAAATCATCCCCACAACATGATGCTGCCACCACCATGTTTCACGATGGGGGATGTTCAGGGTGATGTGAAATGTTTGTTTTCTACCACACAACATTTTGCTTTTAGGCCAAAAAGTTCATTTTTGGTCTAATCTGACCAGAGGAACTTCTTCCACATGTTTGCTGTGTCCCCCACATGGCTTCTCGTAAGCTGAAAACTGGACTTCTTGTGGCTTTCTCTCAACAATGGCTTTCTTCTTGCCACTCTTCCATAAAGGCCAGATTTGTGGAGTGCATGACTAATAGTTGCCCTATGGAAAGATTCTTCCACCTGAGCTGTGGATCTCTGCAGCTCCTCCAGGGTTTGCCATGTGATTCTTAGCTGCTTTTCTGATTAAAATCATTGTAAATGTTAGTTTTTTTTTTTTAAATTAACAAACATACTTACCGACACTGTGCAGCTTGTTATGCACAGAGTGACCCTGAACATCCTGTTCTGGGGTCCCCCGGCAGCTCTCTCGGCTCCTCCCCACATCAGATAACCCTAGGAGAAGCTCCCGAGTCCAGCATTCAGCGTCCATAGCTGCCGAATGTATGACTCGGCCCTAAATGCATAGGATGCATTAACCACTTCAGCTCCGGACCAATAAACACCTTAAGGACCAGAGGTCTTTTTGCAATTTCGCACTGCGCTGCTTTAACTGGTAATTGCGCGGTCATGCAATATTGCACCCAAACGAAATTTGCGTCCTTTTCTTCCCACAAATAGAGCTTTCTTTTGATGGTATTTGATTGCCTCTGCGATTTTTTTTTTTTGCGATATAAATGGAAAAAGAGCGAAAATTTTGAAAAAAAAAGATATTTTCTTCTTTTTGTTATAAGAAAAATCGAATAAACTAAATTTTAGTCATACATTGAGGACAAAATTTATTCAGCCACATGTCTTTAGTAAAAAAAATGTCAATAAGCGTATATTTTTTGGTTTGCGCAAAAGTTATAGCGTCTACAAACTAGAGTACATTTTCTGGAATTTACACAGCTTTTAATTTATGACTGCCGATCTCATTTCTTGAGGTGCTAAAATGGCAGGGCAGTACAAATCCCCCCCAAATGACCCCATTTTGGAAAGTAGACACCCCAAGGAAATTGCTGATGGGTATGTTGAGCCCATTGAATATTTATTTTTTTTGTCCTAAGGGATTGAATAATGACAAAAAAAAAAAAAAAAAAAATTTTTTTACAAAAAGTTGTCACTAAATGATATATTGCTCACACATGCCATGGTTATATGTGGAATTGCACCCCAAAATATATTCCGCTACTTCTCCCGAGTATGGCGATACCACGTGTGTGGGACTTTTTGGGAGTCTAGTCGCGCACGGCACCCCGAAAACCAATCACCACCTTCAGGATTTCTAAGGGTGCAAATTTTTGATTTA
The DNA here is from genome assembly GCF_037356315.1 of Lithobates pipiens. Lineage (NCBI taxonomy): Eukaryota > Metazoa > Chordata > Amphibia > Anura > Ranidae > Lithobates > Lithobates pipiens. The sequence continues at coordinate 52,339,824 of NW_027507789.1, read as the reverse complement.
ACTCCTCACTACCTATCACAGTTTCGAAGGCCATAAAATGCCAAAATAGCACAAAACCCCCCAAAATGACCCCATTTTGGAAAGTAGACACCCCAAGCTATTTACTGAGAGGCATGTTGAGTCCATGGAATATTTTATATTTTGCCACAAGTTGCGGGAATATTACAAACTTTTTTTTTTTTGCACCAAGTTGTCACTAAATGATATATTGCTCACACATGCTATGGGCATATGTGAAATGACACCCCAAAATACATTCTGCTGCTTCTCCCGAGTACGGGGATACCACATGTGTGGGACTTTTTGGGAGTCTAGTCGGGCACGGCACCCCGAAAACCAATCACCACCTTCAGGATTTCTAAGGGTGCAAATTTTTGATTTAACTCCTCACTACCTATCACAGTTTCGAAGGCCATAAAATGCCAAAATAGCACAAAACCCCCCCAAATGACCCCATTTTGGAAAGTAGACACCCCAAGCTATTTACTGAGAGGCATGTTGAGTCCATGGAATATTTTATATTTTGCCAAAAGTTGCGGGAATATTACAAACTTTTTTTTTTTTTGCACAAAGTTGTCACTAAATGATATATTGCTCACACATGCTATGGGCAGAAGTCAAATTACACCCCAAAATAAATTCTGCTGCTTCTCCCGAGTACGGGGATACCACATGTGGGGGACTTTTTGGGAGCCTAGCCACGTACGGGACCCCGAAAACCAAGCACTGCCTTCCGGATTTGAATATAAAATGCTATAAAAAACAAACTAACCAGAGTCACCCGTAACACTTATACGGTGATCAGTGGTGAAAGGGTTAACTAGGGGCAATCAGGGGGTTCAAATTTTTATTAGGTAGTATATGGGGGTCCCTGGCGCTATATAAAAACCTGACGGGGAACCTAAATAACTAACTGGCTAACCAGCGTCACCAGTGACACTTATACTGTGATCGCTGGTGAAAGGGGGTGAAAGGGTTAACTAGCAGCAATCAGGGGGTTAAAACCATTATTGGGTAGTATATCGGGGTACCTAGCGCTATAAAAACCTGGCGGTGAACCTAAAAAAATAACTAGCTACCTAGCGACACTAGCGACACTGATGCAGCGTTCAGAAAAATTATCGCTTAGTGACACTGGCAAAAGGGGGTGAAAGGGTTAACTAGCGGAAATCAGGGGGTTAAAACCATTATTGGGTAGTATATCGGGGTACCTAGCGATATAAAAACCTGGCGGTGAACCTAAAAAAATAACTAGCTACCTAGCGACACATGCAGCGATCAGAAAAATGATCGCTTAGTGACACTGGCAAAAGGGGGTGAAAGGGTTAACTAGCGGCAATCAGGGGGTTAAAAACATTATTGGGTAGTATATCGGGGTACCTAGCGCTATAAAAACCTGGCGGTGAACCTAAAAAAATAACTAGCTACCTAGCGACTGTAGCGACACTAATGCAGCGATCAGAAAAACGATCGCTTAGTGACACTGGCAAAAGGGGGTGAAAGGGTTAACTAGCGGCAATCAGGGGGTTAAAAACATTATTGGGTAGTATATCGGGGTACCTAGCGATATAAAAACCTGGCGGTGAACCTAAAAAAATAACTAGCTACCTAGCGACACTAGCGACACATGCAGCGATCAGAAAAATGATCGCTTAGTGACACTGGCAAAAGGGGGTGAAAGGGTTAACTCTAGGGGCAATCAGGGGGTTAAATCTTTATTGGGGGGTGATAGGGGGCTACCCTGGACCTAACACTAACTGTCCTGACAGTTTTTACTGTCACAACTGACACTGAATGCATTGATCAGTAAAGAAATGATCAATGCAATCAGTGACACTGTGACTGGGGGGGGAGGGGGGGCGGGGGGGGGATCGGGGGGCGATCGGGGGGGGGATCGGGGGGGGTTTGTGTGCCTGTGTGTACCTACATGTCAGTGTAGTGTTGGTGCACACTTACTTTTACTCTTCTCCTCGTAGTCCGGTCAAAAAGACCGCCCCGAGGAGAATGACATCACTTCCTCCTTCCTGTGTAAACAATACACAGGGGAGGAAGCTTCTCATTGGCCAGGAGCGATCCAGAGGGGGTGGCCGAAAACCAACGGCCATCCCCTCATCACGGAGCGCTCCTGGACCGAATCGGACCGCCGTAAACAGCGGGAGGGGGTCCGATCGGACCCCCCACCCGCTGGAAGGCAATCACGTAGATGTACGTGATTGTGCCTGCCTGTGCCATTGTGCTGACGTACAATGGCAATACGGCGGTCCTCAAGTGGTTAAGGTGAAAAAAACACGAAGGTTTACAACCCCTTTAATGCTCTCCTCATTTAATTTATAATTTTCCTTCCACTTTACAATTATGTGCCACTTTGTGTTGGTCTATCACATAAAATCCCAATAAAATCCATTTACGTTTTTGGTTGTAAAATTTCAAGGGATATGAATACTTTTTCAAGGCACTGTGTGGTAATTACATGGTGTTGTTTATCAAGAAATTTATTGTATCATTCTTCTGCTTTCCTTAAGAGTCCAATCACACAGGGGCAACTTTGGATCCGACTTTAAGTCGTCCCAAGTTCCCTCAAGTCGCACAACATGATAAAATCAATGTAAGTTAATGAGAGCCGTCTTAATGTACACTACTGAAGTCGCTCCGACTTCAGAAAAGGTTCCTGTACTACTTCAATCCAACTTCTAGGCAACTTGTGCCCATTGATTTCAATGGAAGTTGCCTCCAAGTCTGATCCCCTGTCTTAACTGAAGCAACTTTCCAGGAAGTAAAAATAGTTTTCTAGGCAAACCCCTCCCTCCCACAGAGCGTATTATTATGTGATTGGTCACTGGGAAAGTCCCCTGTCCTGGAGGCAACTTCAAGTTGCCTTGTAAGTTGCCCCAAGTCACGCCGTGATCCATACTCAAGTTGTGTCCAAGATGCCTCCCAAAGTTGCGCTGGAAGTCGTGTTGCCCCTGTGTGAATGGACTCTTATGATCCATTCACACCAGCCAATGCTTTATAATGCAGTGGCTGCACTGTGGTGTGCTGAAAAAAAGTAGTGCATGTACTACTCGTTTTCAGTGCAAGGTGCTCACACATCACTGCAACGCAGTGGTGTGAATTAGGCACAAAGACAACAAGGCATTGGGACTGAAATGGAATAACCACCCAGCGCAGTCCCACAGCATCTGGTGTCAATGGAGCCTTAACCTGCAATATGCCACTGAAACATTTTATTGGTCAATAAATTCAGTTTAAGAAAAGCCAACAAGTCTTGGGGATCCGTATGATCCTATTTGTTAGGGCTGGCTTTTACTGAACTGGGGTAATGTGATGGAAATGATGTCCAATGTTTAGAGCCTGCTTTGGTCACCAGTCTAAGCCCTTGTACACACGGTCGGAGATTCCGTCGGAATGTGTCCGATCGGAGCGTTTTGTTGGATATTCCGACTGTGTGTGGTCTGCATCGGAATGTTTCCGTCGGAATATCCGTCGGACTAACTTTTCCAACTTGCCGGAAATATTTTCCGACAAACTGGTCTGATCGGACATACTCCGATCATGTGAAGAGAGTTCCGATCGGACAAAGTGCCACGCATTCTCAGATCAAATTCCTACACCAAAGCTATTGGCTACTAGCGTGAACATAGTCCCGTCGTAACAAAATAAGATCATCACGTCGGATTTTCGGACAACTTTGTCCGACCGTGTGTATACAACAGTTTCGGACAAAATCCGACGGATTTGGTTGTCGGAATCTCCGACCGTGTGTACAAGGGCTAAAATCTTACAATGTTATCAAATTACAGGATATTCATTAAATTGGTCACTGATAAACTGTATTATGACTGTAAAAACATCTCAATATAATGACTAAGGGGCACCTGAACTTCAGAGAGCCCTCTGAAAAACTTTTTACACTGAACTGGGACATCCAAACCAAACCAGGGATCGGTGCTCTGCCTCTCTGTCCAACCTCAACATATTTTAAGTCATTTTCCTGTAGCAAGTAATGTCAGAATTCATGTCTGTGTCTTAAAAAGTGAGGAAGGCTTTACATGCTGATGCATGTTAAGGAAACAATATTTTCAGAAGGAGGGGTCAGCAATGGCTTTTCGTTTCCTTCAAGAAATATGATGCTGGGTTTGGGAAGTGAGGATAAGGATGAGTTTTTCCTTTACTTTACCGATTTCTGGCGCAACATTATCTTTCACATTATACAAACAAAAATAATATATATATATCTATATCTACATATATACAGTGCCTTGCGAAAGTATTCGGCCCCCTTGAACTTTTCAACCCTTTGCCACATTTCAGGCTTCAAACATAAAGATATAAAATTTTTATTTTTTGTGAAGAATCACCAACAAGTGGGACACAATTGTGAAGTGGAACGAAATCTATTGGATTTTTGAAACTTTTTTAACTAATAAAAAAATGAAAAGTGGGGCGTGCAAAATTATTCGGCCCCCTTGCGTTAATACTTTGTAGAGCCACCTTTTGCTGAGATTACAGCTGCAAGTCGCTTGGGGTATGTCTCTATCAGTTTTGCACATCGAGAGACTGAAATTCTTGCCCATTCTTCCTTGCAAAACAGCTCGAGCTCAGTGAGGTTGGATGGAGAGCGTTTGTGAACAGCAGTTTTCAGCTCTTTCCACAGATTCTCAAATGGATTCAGGTCTGGACTTTGACTTGGCCATTCTAACACCTGGATATGTTTATTTGTGAACCATTCCTTTGTAGATTTTGCTGTATGTTTGGGATCATTGTCTTGTTGGAAGATAAATCTCTGTCCCTGTTTCAGGTCTTTTGCAGACTCCAACAGGTTTTCATCCAGAATGGTCCTGTATTTGGCTGCATCCATCTTCCCCTCAATTTTACCAACTTCCCTGTCCCTGCTGAAGAAAAGCAGGCCCAAACCATGATGCTGCCACCACCATGTTTGACAGTGGGGATGGTGTGTTGAGGGTGATGAGCTGTGTTGCTTTTACGCCAAACATATAGTTTTGCATTGTGGGCAAAAAGTTCGATTTTGGTTTCATCTGACCAGAGCACCTTCTTCCACATGTTTGGTGTGTCTCCCAGGTGGCTTGTGGCAAACTTTAGACGAGACTTTTTATGGATATCTTTGAGAAATGGCTTTCTTCTTGCCACTCTTCCATAAAGGCCAGATTTGTGCAATGTACGACTGATTGTTGTCCCACCTCAGCTGTAGTTCTCTGCAGTTCATCCAGAGTGATCATGGGCCTCTTGGCTGCATCTCTGATCAGTCTTCTCCTTGTCTGAGCTGAAAGTTTAGAGGGACGGCCAGGTCTTGGTAGATTTGCAGTGGTCTGATACTCCTTCCATTTCAAAATGATCGCTTGCACAGTGCTCCTTGGGATGTTTAAAGCTTGTGAAATATTTTTGTATCCAAATCCGGCTTTAAACTTCTCCGCAACAGTATTACGGACCTGCCTGGTGTGTTCCTTGGTCTTCATGATGCTCTCTGCACTTTCAACAGAACCCTGAGACTATCACAGAGCAGGTGCATTTATACAGAGACTTGATTACACACAGGTGGATTCTATTTATCACCATCAGTCATTTAGGACAACATTGGATCATTCAGAGATCCTCACTGAACTTCTGGAGTGAGTTTGCTGCACTGAAAGTAAAGGGGCCGAATAATTTTGCACGCACCACTTTTCAGTTTTTTATTTGCTAAAAAAGTTTAAATTATCCAATAGATTTCGTTCCACTTCACAGTTGTGTCCCACTTGTTGGTGATTCTTCACAAAAAATGGAAATTTTATATCTTTATGTTTGAAGCCTGAAATGTGGCAAAAGGTTGAAAAGTTCAAGGGGGCCGAATACTTTCGCAAGGCACTGTATATATATATATATATATATATATATATATATATATATATATATATATATATATATAGATATATATATATATAATATTTGGGGTTCTAAGTAATTTTCTAGCAAAAAAATACCAATTTTAACTTGTAAGCACCAAATGTCATAAAAAGGCTTAGGCTGGGTTCACACTAGTGCAGGTTTCTCCATATCCAATTCGCATGTCAGGAGCCTGTTCACACATCTCCGGTGCAAATTGCTGGTTTGTTTCAGATCCAAATTCAGCCCAAAATTCATGAGGCTGGATTCACACCTATGCAGTTTTAGTGCTTTTTGCATTTTGCAGATTTGCACTACAGTCCATTTACCATAGTTTCCTATGGAACACGTTCTGTAGTGCAAATCTGCAAAATGCAAAAAGCACTAAAAATGCATAGGTGTGAATCCAGCCTTAAATCGCACCTGAAACGGGGAACAGGGACGCACTGGACCCCTGCAGTAAGCCGCTCGGTTCCTCAGTGTAAACCTAGCCTTAGTCTTTAAGTGGTTAAACTTACCTAATTTACAGACCAAAGTTCATCCCTTTGATTTGTAAATGAACAGAATGATACAATGTTTCTTTTTATCTCTTTCAGCATTTTGTTGATAAACATTGCTGGCCACTTTTTTTGACAGGTGTGAGCAGGAAACTGCTCTGCACTTGTGACAGGAATTGTCGAAATGCTAGATTAAGATTGTGTGAGGGGTTTTTAATGATTAATCGCACAGCTCTCCCTTTACTTAAGGAAGAACTGCAGCAATTTTCCCCCATTTATGTTATTTATTTATTACAGGTACTTATATAGCACCGTCAATTTACACAATGCTTTACATGTATATTACACATTCACACCAGTCCAGTCCCTGCCCTCAAGGAGCTTACAATCTAAGATCCCTAACTCACATACACATAATAGGGCCAGTTTAGACAGGAGCCAATTAACCTACCAGCATGTCTTTGTAGTGTGGCACACTGAAGCACAGGGAGAACACACAAACTCTAGGCAATTAGTGCCATGGTTGGAATTTGAAACAATGACCCTAGTGCTGCCAGGTGGAAGTACTAACCACGTACCCACCGCACTGCATGGGTTAACTGCTCGTTTTTGACTAGAGATGAGGATGACAGGAACAGTCCACCGCTGGACATGGGAGAGTGTTGTTTTCCAGAGGATCAAAGGATAATGTAAGTATACCCTTTCAGTGCACCCCTGGACAAAACGAGCAGTTAGCCCATGCCGTGTAGGCACAGCCCCACTGCATGGGAGAAAAAACTTTTTCCCAGATTTCTTCTTTAAGCCAGCCATTGATGGATCGAATCTCAGCTCCCTACTGAACTCCAACCATCTATGGGCAGGCTGGTTGTACTGAAGTCAATGCATCGATCGACTTCAGTACAACCAGCCTGTTGGATCTTTTGCATGAGATTACTGCCAGGAGGGAATGGCGTAATTTTCTTTCTTGCAACCCATCATCTATGACTTTTCTTACTGTCCCTGTGACAACTGTACAAGACAGGTTTCCTTTAAAATTACTTTTTAACATGTCAGTGTGAGTATCTGGGAGGACGGGGGATATAAAGGAGACAGCGTAATTTTGTGGTCTGTAATTCTCCCCCCCCCCCCCAAGTGTAAAATGTACAACATATCTGTACCAATGACTGCCCTGGTGTTGGCCAAAGCTTATAACAGATTGACAGGAAGCTTAATGGAAAGTTGAATATTATATTGGGAAGTAGGTCACCCGTGAACCATCTGCTCTTATATTTTATCATTTAGAATAAATTATGATTAATATGATTGATCCATTAATTAAATTAGTCTTCTGAAGTGTTTTAAATAGCAAATTGTGCTATGACAGGGTTTAGAGGACACTGCTTTACAGTTATAATATAAGGAATGTATTGTAAATACAAAATCTTACAAGTGTATCAATTTATAGTTTAACAGATTATGTAGGGAGTGTATCTCTAGTCTCTACAGAGGGATTTCTTTTAAACAAAAAGCAGAAAAGGCAGGGGGCCCCCTGGCCACACCAAGAGGTCACCCAACCATCCAACATTGGCAAACCATCACACAAATGACTTCTATCCCAAAGAATATACTGTTTGTGTTTTGTTAGTGTTTTGACGTAGGAACAAAACTGAGAATTCCTTACTAAGATAATATCCCGTTGTGAACAGCAAAACATATTTTTCTTGACTCTTCCAGCTCGGAAAAAAAAATACATCATGAACAATTTCTTCTTCAAAGCTGTTGCTTGATCTCTTTGTCACAAAATTTTCATTGACGCTTGTTAATCACTTCAGCCCCGGAAGGATTTACCCCTTCCTAACCGAAGCACTTTTTAAAATTTGGCACTGCGCTGCTTTAACTAGCAATTACGCGGTCATGCAATGCTGTACCCAAATTAAATGTGCATCCTCTTTTGCCCATAAATAGAGCTTTCTTTTGGTGGTATTTGATCACCTCTGCGATTTTTATTTTTTGCAATATAAATGAAAAAAAAATTTTAGAAAACAAATTATATTTTCTACTTTTTGCTATAAAATAAATTAAATAAACTCAATCTTAGTCATGAATTTAGGCCAAAAAGCATTCGGCCACATGTCTCGGGTAAAAAAAAAATTCAATAAGCGCATATTTATTGGTTTGCACAAAAGTTATAGCGTCTACAAACTAGGGTACATTTTCTGGAATTTACGCAGTTTTAAATTTATGACTGATCTCATTTCTTGAGGTGCTAAAATGGCAGGTCAGTACAAACCCCCCAAATGACACATTTTGGAAAGTTGACAACCCAAGAAATTTGCTGAAAGGCAGGTTGAGCACATTGAATATTTTATTTTTTCTCATTGAAAAATGAAAAAAAAAAAATGTACACAAAGTTGCCACTGAAATGATATATTGCTCAAACATGCCATGGACATATGTGAAATTACACCCCAAGATACATTCTGCTGCTTCTCCTGAGTACGGGAATACCACATGCCACAGGCTTTCTAAGGACGTAAATTCTTGATTTCACTCCTGTCATGGTTATGCAGTAATCTTCCTCTGTCTGCTTACCTCTCCTCATGTTTTCAGACTAAGGCCGCGTACACACGGGCGGATTGTCTGTCCAACTTAGTCCGCTGAACCGTGTTTCAGCGGACAATCCGCTCGTGTGTGGGCTTCAGCGGACTTTTTCAGCGGACAGTCTGATGGACTAAGTCTTTCGGAATTTCCGTAATTTTGTCCGTCCAAACTTGGTTTTGTCCATCCAAACTTGGTTTCAGCGGACAGTCCGCTCGTGTGTAGGCAAGTTGGACGGACTAAGTATGGCGCATGCTCAGAAAGGATTTACACGGCCGAAGGTTGCATTGCAGTGTATTGGACGTGCTGTACACGTCATCGCGCAAGTTTTCAGCGGACTGTCTGTTCATCGTGTGTGGTCAAGTCCGTTCATTCAAAAGTTGAACGGACCGTCTGTCGGATTGTCTGATGAACTTAGTTGGGCAGACAATCCGCCCGTGTGTACGCGGCCTAAGAGGCCAGCCACTTCCACCTGGTGGTTTTTATAACCTCTCCTTTAAGCATGGCTCCACCTCAGACCCTATCAGGGAACCCTATATTAACCTGTGCACTGCAAGCCAGTGGTGCTGATCAACCATTGTATATTCACTGTGTGTTTGGGCTCCTGGTTCCTGCTTGCCGTGTGCTCTATGTTTGTCTCTGTTACCGACCTTGGAATGTTCTCAACTATCCCTGTCTGCCTGTGACCCTGAACCTTTGGCGTGTACTCCTTTGTTCCTGTCTGCTAGTTGCCCTGATCTCTGCCTTATTCCTTTAATATCCTTGTTGTTCCAGCCTGCTGTTTCCTTCTCCTGTAACCTACTGTGAGCTGTGAGACCCTAGGGGCTGTGACCTGGAGCCAGACTGCAGCATTGCGCCCTGGGAAATCTATGCTCTAGCTCCAACTGGGATCTTTGTTAATGATCCAGTAGATCTGCTTCCTTTACCTCACTGGGTACAATCTGCAGCAGTAAGTCCTAGGGTCCACTATCTTAGCGGTGCACTTCCAACTCCTATGCAGTGCATCTGTCACCTGGTCTCTGGTGACTTGATAACTCCTCACTGCCTATCACAGTTTGGAGGCCAAGAAATGCCAAGATAACACAAAACACCCCCAAATTACCCCATTTTGGAAAGTAGACACCCCAAGCTATTTGCTGAGAGCCATGTTGAGTATTTTGCAGATTTCATATTTTGTCACAAAGTTTTGAAATTTGAAAAAAGAGAAAAAAATAAATTTTCCTTTCCTTTCTTAATTTTCCAAAACAAATGAGAGCTGCAAAAATACTCACCATGCCTCTCAGCAAATAGCTTTGAGTGTCTACTTTCCAAAATGGGGGGGGGGATGTTATCTTGACATTTCAGGGCCTCCAATACTGTGATAGGTAGTAAGGAGGGAAATCACCATTTTACACCATTAGAAAGGTAGTGATTGGTTTTCGGGGTCCTGTACCCGGCTAGACTACCAAAAAGTCCCACACATGGGGTATCCCCGTACGCAGGAGAAGCAGCAAAATTTATTTTGGGGTGTAATTTCACATATTCCTCTGGCATATTTGAGCGATATATCATTTAGTGACAACTTTGTGGGGGAAAAAAATCAAATTTTTTAATTTTCCCAAAACTTGTGGCAAAATATAAAATATTCCATGGACTCAACATGCCTATCAGCAAATAGCTTGGGGTGTCTACTTTCCAAAAAGGGGTCATTTGGGGGGGTTTTGACCTGTCCTGGTATTTATGCACAACATTAGAAGCTTAGGCAATGCATTACCCACTCTTCTAAGCATTTGAAGACAAAGCCCTTTCTGCCACTTTTTGTTTACATGAGAATTTTTTAATTTTTTTGCTAGAAAATTACTCTGAACCCCCAAAAATTACATTTTTTATAGCAAAGGTCCTACAGATTAAAATGTTGGGTGTTGCAAAAAAAAATTTCTGGGGAAAAAAAACTTTTTTGAATTTTAATGCACTAAAACACACTATATTGCCCAAATGTTTTGTATAATATAAAAGATGATCTTATGTCGAGTACATAGATACCAAACATGACATGCTTTAAAATTAAGCACAACCATGCAGCAGCGACAAAATACATACATTTTTTAAATGCCTTTACAGGTTATCACTTTAAAATTAATGGAGGAAGTCTACTGCTAAAATTACTGCCCTCGATCTGACGTTTGTGAAGATACCTCATATGCATAGTGCAATTGCTGTTTACATATGACATGAGACCGACGCTTGTGTTCACCTTTGCGCACGAGCACGCGGGGACAGGGATGCTTTTTTTTTATTATTATTTATTTTGCTTTTTTATATTATTTTACACTGTTCCTTTATTTTTTTTATTATTATTTTTATTGTTATCACAGCGAATGTAAATATTCCCCTATGATAGCAATAGGTAGTTACAGGTACTCTTTAAAAACAAATGGGGTCTATTAGACTCTAGATCTCTCCTCTGCCCTCAAAGCATCTGACCACACCAAGATCGGTGTAATAAGATGCTTTCCCAATTTCCCAATGGCGCTGTTTATATCCCATGAAACCTAAGTCATGACATGCTCGTAGCTTCCGGTTTCTTAGGCCATAGAGATGATTGGAGCCATTCTGATCTTTGATCAGCTCTATGGTCAGCTGGCGGAACCAACGCCTGCATTATCAGGTTCCCTCGGTGGTACAAGAGAGCCCAAGAAAAACCAAGGAAGACAACGGGAGGGGAAGGGGTGGGAAGGAGCGTGAAGGGATGAGCCCTCCCACTGCTTGTAAAAGCAGTCTAGTGGCTAATTAGCCACTAGGATTGCTTTTACATGAAAGCCGACCGCTAGCTGAAAAGAACGATACCAAGATGATACCTAAACCTGCAGGCAACATTCTGGTATAACCACTCAAAGTCCAGCAACAAAGCAGTACGTTGCTGGTCCTTGTTGGGCATATATGGTAATGTTCTTTTTTTTCATGCAGCCTGTGGGCTGAACGAAAAAAATATATTGATCTGCATCCACCCACTTTTTTTTTTTTTTTTAACTGTGGTGGTGAAATCACCTTCTACAGTGCTGGAATCGCTGATCTACATATTGTGAGAGCAAACGCTGTTGCTTTCAAGATTAATAAATCAGTGCTGCAGCTGAATGGTGTACCTGAAAAGCAAACAATGGTAACAATAAAAAGTTAATTCAATAAAACAACAATCTGTGCCAAAAAAATAGAGTAAAAAATATATGCCAAAGCATGGGGGCAATCCGCCCCTAATGCTAGGGGCAAATCACCCCTCCACCACTGCCCCCATGATTCGGCATATATGCTATATATTTTTTTTTAACTGTGATGGTGAAATCACCCCTCCTACATCGCTGGAGTCACTGATTTACATATCATGGGAGCAAACGATGTTGCTGTCAAGATAAATAAAGCAGTCTGCAACTGAATGGCATACCTGAAAACAAAATATGGTTACCAATATAACACAGTAAACATTAAAGTATAAAAGAATTACATACCTGAAAAGTAAACATGATAAAACATAGTAACAATAAAAAAGTTAAGCATAGAATACAGTAAAAAATAGCAGAACAATAAATAGAGAGAGAACAGAGAGAGAGAGAGAGAGAGAGAGAAAACAATAAAACTACAACTATTTATGTCTTTATTTTATATATATATATATATATATATATATATATATATATATATATCTCTTTGGAGATCCTGTGAAAGTGTGTCCTAGCCTGTGCAGTGCTGTACCCTATGCTAATACTCCACTAGTGTGTGGTAGCATTCAAAACATTCACTGATGCAAACACCAGGATGGTCAGGACATAAGGGACAATAATAGCTGGTGTCACACCTATGTCTGCGTTTCCTACAGACACGTCATTTTCTTTGGGGTAATCATTAGGTAGGGGTACCAGGGAGGACATATACGGAAAATGCCTCTCATGCAGCTGGCTTACTGCATTTGCTTTGGGAAGTTGGGGCATAGCACCATCTGGAAACAGAAGGGCTGTGACGATCTCTTCCTGGAATTTAAGGAAGGATCCAGTTCATCCTGATGCTTTGAATAGCACATAAGCGTTCAGCAGAGCCAATTGAAATAAGTATACAGACACTTTTTTATACCCGCGTCTGGCCTTACGGGCAATTAAATATGGCGCCATGAACTGGTCATTGAGGTCCAGTTGTATTCGTGGACACAGAGGGGTTTCTCCACAACACCAGTCGCCGGTTGAATTTGGACCGTCCTGTTTGCGTGAAGGGATGACAGAACGAAAACATTCAGATTATCCCTCCACTTCACTGCAAGCAAATTTTTACTTCTCAAGCAGGCTCTCTCCCCCAGCCTAAGATGGGAATCTACAAGCTACTGGGGTAAGCCCCGGTGATTAGATCGCACTGTGCCACATGTGTCAATTCCATGATCAAACAAGCGACTAAAAAGTGGCACTATTGTGTAATAATTGTCCACATACAAATGGTACCCCTTTCCGACTAAGGGTGACACCAAGTCCTACACAATCTTACCAGTGCTCCCTATGTAGTCTGGGCTGTTCTCCAACTCCACGCGACTGTCTTTTCCCTCGTAAACCATAAAACTATTTGTATAGCCTGTGGCCCTGTCACAAAGCTTATACATCTTGACCCCATATCTGGCACGCTTGCTGGGAAGATACTGTTTGAAAGACAAACGACAAGAAAACTAAATCAGGGACTCATCAATGCAGACAACTTGATCGGGAGTAAACAAGGCTGCAAAATGTTGGTTGAAGTGATTTACGAGGGGCTGAATTTTGTGAAGCCAATGGTATTCAGGGTCACCCCGAGGACGACAGAGTTCGTTGTCATTAAAATGCATGAACCGCAAGATCTGCTCATATCGTGCCCTGGCCATGGGTCAGTGGACCAATATGACCGCAACTCACTCTTTTTAGTTATGCCCATGAGGAGGGATAGGCCCAGAAAGGTCTTTAATTCAGAAACCGTAATAGGTTTCCATTCTCTGGCAAGGGTCAAATGGGGATTAGCGGTGATTACTTGACCAGTATAAAAATTGCTTTGGTCCACAATAGATCTATAAAAACTCAACTGTTTCCATCTGAATTCCGGGTTGGCCAGTGAATGGAGGAAGTACGGGTGCTGCAGAAGTGGTGGGCTCCTAATTCGAATTGGCAAATGCAGCAGGAAGGGCACTATGGGCTCGACAAGCCTGTCTTTGTCTTCTTGATGGCTGCAGGACACTAATTGTGCTAGCCACCTCACCAACTTGAACTGCACTTATGGGACTCACCACGTCACCACGTGATACTCAGTGCTGGTTTCACTATAACCAGGGTGTACTAGGATGCTGGTGCTTGCCAGTTCACCAGAAGGATTTGCAGCACTAGTACTGGCTCCTTGCTCCATACGAGAGCCCTGCGGTTCTTGCACCTCAACAACAGCAGAAGAACGGGGCTGACCTTGGCAGGGACCACTAATCCATTGTCAGAGCTATCTGTCAGGGTGCTGCTGCTGCCTACGGGTTTGAATACTGAGCCTGAATCTGACAGATGGGTGACTTCCTCTTCATTCTCATCTGTCATGCTCAGAAACGTGTAAGCCTATTCACTAGTTTACCTTAGATTGGACATTTTGGCCTCTAAATTTACTGAGACAACTAGTGAGACTCACAGAAAAAAAGAGCACCTGACTGTCATTGACTGCTTCAAACGCTACCAAAAACTGATAGACTGTTAGCATTTGCAGGGATGGGGCCTGACTCTGCGAACGCTGCAGTTATGTGTGTTGTGTTTTTGTAAGTTAAAGTGATTGATTAATACTGCACTTGGATGGGCTGGGCTGGGCGGAGGGACTAAACACAGGTGCTAGCAGGTATCTGGTAGCTGCGTTTTTGGGAACCCTAAACTACTGGGGATGCTAGTATAGATCTGATCAGATATTGATGCGTTCAGACACTATACTACTAAGGGAGGTGTATGGTGTGGTGTGGGTGTTAGCACTACTGACACTAATTTGATGCTGCCTTGGGTGACGCTGACCCTAACTGACGCTAAAACTGATGTCTCCTTCCGGGTGATCAGGGGGTTAAACCTTTATTGAGTAATATACTGCGGGTGCCCTGACGCTATAAAAAACAAACTAACCAGTGTCACCCATAATACTAATACGGTGATCACTGGTGACAGGGGGTGAATGGGTTAACTAAGGGGCAATCAGGGGGTTAAAACCTTTATTAGGTGGTGTATGGGGGTACCTGACGCTATAAAAACGAATTAAACGAGGGTTAAACGAATCAACTAACTGGCTAACCCGTGACACTAATACGGCAATCAGAAAAAAGATCTATTAGTGACACTGGTGACAGGGGGTGAAAGGGTTAACTGGGGGGTGATCAAGGGGTTAAACCTTTATTAGGGGGTTTAAGAGGGTACATTAGACCTACCCAAGCCTACTACTAACTGCCCTAACAGATATTACAGTCACAGATGACACCAACGCAGTGATCAGCGAAAAATCTGACAACTGCTATTGGTGACACAGTGACAGGGATTGAAGGGGTTAAATGGGAAGGGGCGCAATCGGGGGGTGCTCAGGGGGTGACAAGTGTACCTATGTATACTGGTGTTATTGTAGTGTTTTGCAACTCACATTTAGACATCCTCTCTCCTCTCTCTTTAACTGAAAAGATTTCCACGAGGGGAGATATCACTTCCCCTGCCTGTGTTTACACTTACAGGCAGGGGAAGCATTTTCATTGGCCAGAACCGATCAGCAGGTCCAGGCCAGAAATCATTGGCCTGGACCTGAGGATTGACCGGTTCTCTAACGAATCCGACCACCTCATGCACAGGGGTGGGGGTGCAGGACTTACAGGTACGCCCATTTGTGCACCCGTGCCATTCTGCCCACGTATATCGGTGTGCGGTGGTCAGCAAGTGGTTAAAATTAAACTCTACAATGTTTTGTTATTCCAATTTTCAATTATACATTTGATAATGTAAGAATATTGCTCTTTTTTCTTTTGTACTGCTATGTTTGTCAAACAAATTAGAAAAATATATAAAAAAATGTATTGAACAAAAATGGAATTCTAATGCCCTGTACACACGATCGGACATTCCGAGGACAAAATTGTTCTGATTTTTTCCGACAGTTTTTGGCCCAAACTTGTCTTGCATACACACGGTCGCACAAATTTGTCGAAAAATCCAATCATTCAGAATGAGGTGGCGTAGAATATGTATGACGGGTCTATAAAGAGGCCAGTAGCCAATAGCTTTCGTCTTGTCATTTATTCTGAGCATGCGTGGCACTTTGTGCATTGGAATTGTCTACACACGATCGGAATTTAAACAATTGGATTTTGTTGTCGGAAAATTTTAGATCCAGATCTCAAACTTTGTGTTTCGGAAATTCAGACGGAAAAAGTCAGATGGAGCCCACACACGATCGGATTTTTAAATAAAGATTTTGAAATAAATTTTGACTTGATATACAAGTGATGTCTTGATATACGAGAAGTGTCACGTCACAGCAGAGTATAAAAGAGAACAGCAATATATAAAAGTATAGCAATATGGTTACATTTAATGATGGTACAACATTTAGAAACTCACATGGTTGATGATTAAAAGAGGCACATCTAAGTATACACTATGCAAAGCTGTCCACATAGACCAGTGATGGCGAACCTTTTTGAGTCTGAGTGCCCAAACTGAAATAAATAAGTTGGTTTTGTGTTGTAAAGTGCCAACACGGCAATTCACGAGAGAGGGGTGCTGAGAAAAAGAGAGTGGGTGTGTGAGAGATATGGGGGTGTGTGTAAGAGAGAGAGGGGGTTGTGTGTGAGAGAGAGGGGGTTGTGAGATAGGGGTTTGTGAGAGAGCGAGAAAGGGGGCTGTGAGAGAAAGAGAGAGAGAGAGAGAGAGGACACATAGAGAGAGAAAGGTGACAGAGAGTGAGGGGGGACAGATAGATAGAGATGGGGGCACACACAGAGAGGGGGGACACACGGGGGGCAGAGAGAGAGGGGGGATAGAGAGGGCGAGGGGGAGGGGTGTGAGAGATGCTGAGAGAGAGGGGGGGCAGAGAGAGAGATGGGACAGAGATAAAGGGGAGGGCACAGTGAAAGAGAGAGAGGGGACAGAGAGAGAGAGCACACATAGACAGAGAGTGAGGGGGGACAGATAGATAGAGATAGGGGGCACACACAGAGAGGGGGGGACACTTGGGGGGCAGAGAGAGAGGGGGGACGGAGAGGGAGAGGGGAGACAGAGGGGGAGGGGTGTGAGAGATGCTGAGAGAGAGGGGGGGCAGAGAGAGAGAGGACACATAGAGAGAGAAAGGTGACAGAGAGTGAGGGGGGACAGATAGATAGAGATAGGCGACACACAGGGGGGCAGAAAGATGGGGGCACACAGAGGGGGAGGAGTGTGAGAGATGCTGAGAGAGAGGGGGGCAGAGAGAGAGATATGGGACAGAGAGAAAGATATGGGACAGAGATAAAGGGGAGGGCACAGAGAAAGAGGGGACAGAGAGGGGGGGCAGAGAGAGAGGACACATAGAGAGAGAGAGAGAGGGGGGGACAGAGAGAGAGAGGGGGGGGACAGAGAGAGAGAGAGAGAGAGAGAGGGGACAGAGAGAGAGAGAGGGGACAGAGAGAGGACACAGAGAGAGAGGGGGGGACACGGGGGCTGAAAAAGTGGAGAGCTGAGAGAAAGGGAGACCTCTAGCTATGTCCTTATCTGCAATCCCTGCTCTGCCTCCCTGCCCCAGTCTTCGTCTGCAGGTATTCAGTGTATAATTGTGCCCGGTACCTGTCTCCATCCCTGTTCCATCCAGCGGCTCCCTCACAGCCTGTGCCTCTCGCCTGTCCTTGTCTACTGGGCCCACAGTCAGTCTGTTCTCCGGGCCTCACTGTTGAAAGAAGTTTGAGGAGTTCAAGCTCTGGAAGGCGCCAGGGATGCTGCGCCCCTCTTCAGCCATACAATGAAGCAGTGAAGCTCTTCTCTCCCTCCCGTGCGTGCTGTCAGGCCTGTAGCCTACCACGCGGAGAATGTGGAGCCGCCCACTCACTCGTGCAGACATTTTCCTACACCTCGCCGCTGCCTGCTTCTCTCCCTCACGTGCTCTCAGGTCTGTAGCCTTCCGCGCGGAGGCTGCGGAGCCACCCACTCACTCGTGCAGTTAATTTCCTGTACCTCGCCGCTGTTTGCTGCCATGTTCTCCCCACCGTGAACCAGGACCCTCTCGCGTGCCCACAGAGATGGCTCTGGGTGCCAGCTGTGGCACGCGTGCCATAGGTTCGCCATCACTGACATAGACCATCCTCCGCATCCACCATCAGCATTATCCCTTCCACTCTGAGCTCCACGAGCACTTCAAGCCTCGCTTAAGATTGCTCTACTGCAGGGTAGTCTTCCTGGTTATGATTGCAGACTGACAGCGGTGAGAGTCGGCGGTGCAGAGGGTGGTCTCTGTGGACAGCTTTACCCCGGATGCCTGCATAATTAGATGTGCGTCTTTTAATCGTCAACCATGTGAGTTGCTAAATGTTGTACCTTCATTAAATGTAACCATATTGCTACACTAATGCCCCGTACACACGAGCGGACTTTTCAACATCCAAAGTCCGAAGGACCGAGTCCGTCAGACTATCCGATCGTGTGTGGGCTGCAACGGACTTTTGATTCGCCAAAGTCTGACGGACTTTAGAAATGAAGCATGCTTCAAATTTTCCCGACGGAACTCCGCCGGACCCGGTCCCCTTCGAAAACTCCGCTCGTGTGTATGCTACTCCGACGGACTAAAACCGACGCTAGGGCAGCTATTGGCTACTGGCTATGAACTTCCTTATTCGAGTCCAGTCGTACGTCATCACGTTCGAATCCGTCGGAGTTTAGTGTGATTGTGTGTGGCCAAGTCCGTTCGGCCGAAAAGTCTGTCAGAACTCCGTCGGAATTCCAGCAGAACTCCGACGGAACTCCTTTGGAAGTCTGTCGGACTTAAGTCCGCTCGTGTGTACGGGGCATTAGAGGCACCTTTCTTCTCTTTTATACTCTGTAGCTTCTGCTGGATTTTGCTTCTAATCCCCTTGTGGAGGCTGCCATTTGTGGATGGACATTTTATAGTTACACAACCTTGCTATAATCGTTTTATATGGGCTATAAACTGAAAGACCTATGAATAAATGGTTGTGGAATGAATCATTTGAGTTTCCATTATTTCATATGGGAAAATTTGATATACGAGGGCTTTGGATTACAAACATGTTTCCAGAACAAATTATGCTTGCAATCCAAGGTTTTACTGTAAAAGCACAAATTTTACCTTAGACATTCATTGAACCTAAACTATGGGATAAGAAAAAACTGTTTAAATATAGGAGGCATGCGTCTTCTTAAATCTTGGTGCGTTTTTCCTCCAGATTTGTGCTGTAATACAGTGAAATTTTGTCCCAATGTAGGTGCTTCCTGTAATAAAGACTGGTCATCACTGCTGTCTCTCTGTGTAGAGTAATTCATCTTGTATCCATCCCTCTCCTCTAGTATTCTGCAGGCAGCCTGTCTCTTATTTCCCCCATGCATTTGACAAAGAGGATGGAGACTTTGAAACACATTATGCTTGCCCCCTCCCAACATCAACCTGGCACCCTGACAGCTGTCATACCCCATGTGCGGCCAGGGACACCACCATTCTTCTCCATCTCACCTTTGGTGTCCTGGTGTCCCATGCTGCTGCACCCTCGATGGTCGTCCATAACTACCCAGTTTGCTGTCTGTCCACTGTTGCTTGCTATTCTGTGCCATTGGTGTTCTTTGAAGTGCTGCCTTTTCACAGTCAAGTGGTTTGCTAAATTTATCACATGTAAGTGTATTGCATTTTAATAAAGCAGTTTTACTGCTTGGTACAAACCCCAGCGCCCTGCTTTTGCCTTTTTCCTTGCCTCATGGGCTGAAAAGATTGATATCCCATTGGTGTCCTGCTGCTCTTCCACTGTCTAATCAATGACGGAATCGCATTAAAGAAAAGTCAGGGCACAAGCCTTGTTCCACTGTCTGGCAAGTTGGGCAAAAAAATGGGTACGTGGACCCTAAATAAATTTCAGCACAGATGGGGTACATGGCTCACCCATTCTTATTTAATTGATACCTCTTATTTTCTTCTTTCTATTGTACCTCACATACTTATAAAACTGTATTATGGATCCAATGGCTTACTTTTATCTGCTATGTTATGGAGCATAAATCTACCCAATTTTGTATGCATCTCTTCTTTCTCATACTTTCTCTTTTGATGCAACTGGTTTTTGTTATCACACTACTATAACTTCAATAAAGATCTATTTAAAAAAAATAAAAAAATGGGTACATGGGAATGATTTACTAACTGCCCTGCAACACCTGTCCCTGGTACAGAAGAAAAAAAGCATAGTCTATCCCTTCCTACCAAAAAAAAATAGTTTTTGTATCCCTAATGGACTATGAAAAAGAATTCCAAGAACACTATATGAGCAGCCCAGTTTCCTTTAACTGATAAAGCAAAATTAAACAATGAAAGGAAACTGAAGAATTAAACAGGTTTCCATTTGTAGGCGAAAATCAAAAACTCTTTCAATTGGCGAGTATAGCAAATGAAAATTCTCCACTTTGAAACTTCTGAAGTTTTCAGAGCTGTTGGCCCTTGTTTGTCTCATTATTCTCTACTGTGTTACCTTTCTTGATGTCCAAAGAAAGAAATAAGGATAGCCCCATTATAAGGCTCCTGACAAGAGGGCAAAGCTTCATGGGCAAAGAATCAAGCATTCATTTATGATAAATGGAGGCATACCTTAAACGTCATTGGCTCCAAATACAAATGGCAAATAGGGGTTTCATCTATTATAAATATAACCTTCAACAGTCCAATGCCTCCATTGTATTGTTGACTTTTAGAAAAAATAACTTTGTTTTTAAGGTTAAATTAATGCGAAAGCTAAAATTAACGTGGATAAAAGTGAATGTATTTTACCCTGATGTTATGCGCCCAAAAGAAAATTCCACTGCTGCAGAGGTCATTGACTTTGATATTTAGCTTCTTTTTTTTTTTTTTACAAATTCAGATTTGTAGATATAGATGATCATTGCTAAAAATAAAAGGGAATCTTTCCAAGCAGAGCAAATACGTTCCCCGACCACTACATTCTGAGAAATTAATGGCCGGTTTACACCTGAATTGCATTGGAAAGCTGTCCACGTTCCTATGTGATTCCTGAGTGACTCAGTGTGGTGCGATTTTCAGCTCATTCATTTGAATGGGCTGAAATCGCACTGTCACACAAAAGTACATGCAGTGGACAGATTCAGTTTCTTCTCATTCCTAAAGTGCTGATCCACTAAACAAATTGACAAATAAATGTGTCCTTTGTGACAATAAACTTTTATTTTGCTCTATGTTAATGATTTTGGATGTGTGACAGGTCCTCTAAAAGCCTAACCACATTCAGCTGGTTACTGAATGAGATACAAACCCGGAGCAGTACCTATGGCAGAGTGCTGTTTACTACATTGTGGATCTTTCCAAGAAGAATATTTAGGGCCCATTCACACCCAAGAGCACATTGTAGTATATGTGCTACTGCACATACATAGGTGTGAATGGACCCATATTGTTTCCCTTTAAAAACACACTAAACCAGTGGTGGCATATTTATGGGGGAATTGGCTATGTAATTGTCCATTATTCTTATTTTTTGTGGAAAAATAAGTGAAATAAAACAAAAAACAAAACTAAACTGTGAGAGCTGTGAGCTAACTACATTAACCCCTTGTTGTTGGCTGCATGCAAAAATGCAACCTTTTGGCGCCTGGTCCTTGGCGCTGAGAGTCCACGTATTTACGTGAATTGTGCTCAGTATAGCTGTGCCGAGAACGCGCACCCTGCGTGCTCCTGGAACAGTTTCTGGTACCTAACTGGAAGCTCCCGATTGCTGCTTGCAAACAGGGTTTTTGGATCACGTGACCGCCGTGACAGCTAATCACCGTGGTCACATAAACTTAAGCCCTGCCCAACGTCCCAGCAATCTAAACCTCCTAAAGGACCCAGAGGCGACGGTGTGAAGTGGTTAAATAAAAATAAAAAAATTTGTACTTTAAGCTAATATTCGTATATGCAGTACAATTCATTTGTTTTACTTGCAGGAAAAGCTTGAGAATGCCCCTGAAAATAAGGCATAGAAGGAATATATGTCTTTGCTACATAGCTAAATTCAAGTTTCTTGTTGTGGGTAAACGTATTTTCAAACATATATAATCATTACTTGCGATAATGGAGGCATACACGACTTGGCTAAAAAAACTTCTCTTTGTGTAATTATTGTGTGTGGTTCTCCAGGCTCGATTTCTATTCTTATCCTATATAAAAGAACTAAAGTCTATAATAAGTCTGTATGTACCCTGGGTGTAGCCAACAGCTAATGAGTTGGTTAAATCTTGCCCAGTTGTGGGCAGTCATTGCCCACATTTATTTTGTACAGTTATAATAACAGGGATGGGAGCAGACAGGGTTGGCAGCTGTATTTTTGCGATGTGCTCCCTAGAAACCTCATTTCACTATTATATGGCTAAGTGCGCTGGAAAGGGATAGCATGACAGTAACCTCTGCATATAGCCATCTGCAGACAGTTATAAAAGACAATATGTGATATGGATGATTCACTTTTAGATGTGCTTATTGTGCAACTTTCAGGTTTGTTTTTCAAGGGAGGGTTACTTCAGATCACAATATCAGAACATCTGTTAATGACTCTTGTTTATGACTTGACCACATTTGCTGAATTAACATCAATGGCAAACATGAATGCAAGAGCCCGCATGTTATGAAATTCTTAAACTTTAGTCCCAAAGTATAATCCCAATCACTAACATCTCATATAGGATTTAACATGTTCATGTAGTTTGAAAACAAATGTTAAATATTTTTAAAATAGTAGCTTGCATTAACCACTTGCTTACTAGGCACTTTCATCCCCTTCCTGCCCAGGGCAATTTTCAGCTTTCAGCGCTGACACACTTTGAATGATAATTGCGTTTTATCATTTTTTTTTCAAACAGAGTTTTTTTCCTTTGGAGGTATTTAACAAACAAAAACTCCTTCATTGATGTGCGCTGATCAGGCTGCAGTGATGGGCACTGATAGGCCGCACTGATAAGGTGGCACTGATGGGTACCGATAGGTGGCACTGATGAGGTAGCACTGGGGGGGCTGATCAGAAGGCTCAGATGAGGCTGCACTGATAGGTGGCACTGATGTGGCACTGATGGTCACTGGGGGGTGGCACTGATAGGCACTGGCAGGTGGCACTGATAGGTGGCACTGATAATGAGGCACTGATGGACACTGATTGGTGGCACTGATTAGCAGTACTGATGGGAAATGGTAGGTGTCACTGGTGGGCACTGGTTAGAAGCACTGGTGGGCACTGTGTGGGACTGATGTACCTTTTACAGAAGCTGGTAATCAGCTTTTTTTTCTTTTCTCTTCATGCTGTCAACATGAGGACAAAAAAAAAAAAGAAAAAAGAAAAGCCGACAACCAGCTTCTGTTTACATCATGTGATCAACTGTCATTGGCTGACAGCTGATCATGTGGTAAAGGGCTGTGATACTCCGATCTGTGATCAGCCGAGTCCCAAGGATAGAGATGTTTATTATCTTTATTTAAAAGAATATTTTCCTTTACAATCGCTTTAAGACTATAATGGGAAAGTAAACTTTTTAGGCACCACAGCATACAAAATATTCTAAAAATAGATAGTTTATTAATACAACAATTTTTAAAATGGCAACAAATGACAACAAATTAAAATACTAGCACCGGATGCTAGTAAACTCCCCCATAAACATCACTATCAGTGCCCATAGATCAGACTATAGCTTTACATATGTTGAATTGTTGTCATCAATGTTTTGGCTGGGCCTAATGTAGTGGGGTAGAGAAGCTCAAAGCTCTACATGTTTCGCGCTGACACACTTCTTCAGGAGCTTGAAAATAAGAGTTCTATATAAAGTAGAAAAGAGTAAAAACAAATATTTATAACAATCATGTATGACAATAAGGAGTAACTCAAGATAGCTTGAATCATCATTGGTCTGGACAGCATAACACCAAGGTTTACTCTACTCTAATAGAGAAGTTTTTTTAATCGGCTAGGAGAAGAGTGAGGATTAATCCCTGGAAACCCATTGAATTTTTTATGGAAACTGGAATTGGAGAGCTTTGATTAGGAAAGAGTCTCTGGACATCCTGATCTGGAGGACTGACCGGATGAGCCAACAGGGGACACCACACCAGGTGAATCTGCTGGAGGATATAGCAAGGCACATCTATCCCCCCGGTTACCTATAAATGACAATCAAACCTTGTAGGGGTAGTGGGAGGTGGTGAGTGGGGACTCTTGAGGGGGAGCACAAGAGTCACCTAATCTGCTGAGTACAGCACTTTTGCAAATTATTTATGTGGGACTATTGACTAGCATTAACTTGCTCCTATATATATAATTTTTTCACGAACACATGTATTGACTTTTTACACTAAATGTGAATATATATATATATATAATTATTTTTTTTTTCATATATCCGTTATTATATATTCATTTTTCTTATTCATTTTTATGGTATTGTATTTCACATTTGGGATGTAGGTATGTATTGGAATTTTAAGTTCAAGGCACTTATGGTTTTTACCACCTTTCAATGTGTTATATCTGTTACAGTATTGCTATTATTATGTCACATATGAATATTTACTACCTCTGTGTGTAAGCAAGGTGAGGGTGGTATACGGCTGTGGGTTATAGAGTAATATCACCCCTCATTATATTAGGGTAGTGCCACTAACCCCATCTCTCTTTTATAATACCTGTGCAGGTGCCAATATCTAAGGCCGCGTACACACGCGCGGACTGTTGGCCCAACTTTGTCCGTCCAACAGTTTGAGCGAACAGTCCGCTCAAACTTAGCATGGACGGACATGGCCACACACGACGGACGAACAGTTTGCTGAAACCGTGCGCGATGACGTGAACGGCACGTACGACGGGACGAAAAATACGACGTCCTATACACTGCAATGCAACCTTCCGACGTGGAAATCCTTTCTGAGCATGCGCGAGACTTAGTTGGCCGAACAAGCCTACACACCAGCGAACAGTCCGCTGAAACCTTGTTTCAGCGGACAGTTTTTCGGAATTTCCGTAAGACCTTGTTCGGCCAACTGTCCGCTGAAACTGTCCGCTGAAGCCCCACACACGAGCGGACTGTCCGCCCAAACACTGTTCAGCGGACAAGGTTGGGCGAACAGTCCGCGCGTGTGTACGCGGCCTAAGAAGGAATTTCCTTAACTTTGGAAAGATTTCCTCTGGCTTCCAAAAATGATCACACAATATGGGTATATGGGACTTTTAAGGTGCTAATCCTTTTACCTTCAGATAAAGAACACAATACTGTATACCATAATTATCAAAACAGATCTTTATTATGAATTAGCAAAATATTAAGAAAAATGGACTTGTAAGTCCTCATAAAAACATATTAGATGCACATAGAAGTATACATAGCAACAGCTACTTTATACACCTTCCTAGATAGATTCAATCCTAATTGTCACAATGCAACCAACAGTAGATTAAGTATACTGTATAAAGGTAATAAAGATGACAATAGCAGATGCACTGTCCCAACGTGTTTCGCTGGTTGAGCTTTTGCCAATTCATAATAAAGATATGTTTTTATAATATTGGTATATTATGTTTTTTCTCTGAGGGTAAAAGTCCCATATATCCATATTTTTTGTTAATCTTTAGGGATGTATTTATCAAATAGATACGCTTTATTCTTGTTCCTCTGACTTCCTGATGTGCCTATTGGGCAGCAAGTAATAGAGAAATCTCCCAAACTGTACACAGATGGCCAAATAAAGAAAATAATTGACAGGGGTTTCAGCCAACCCAATCCAAAACTAAAATGTTTTTTTATGTGATTTAGGTTAACATTTCTTTTACCGTGTAATTGTATCTTTCTAGATTATAAAGAAGAATGACTTCAGTGTCAATGTACCTTCTTTTACTTGTCATGCCATTTGTGGCATCAAAGTCCTCTTCCCAGAATCCTGGCTGCAGGATAAGGATCACATCCAAGGGGCTGCAGTTTGGTGAGTAGAATTTGATGGTTGAAGTTGTAATATTCTGGTCACTATGTATGCTTCTTCTTACATAGTTACAGTTACCGTAGTTTGAAAAAAAGACAAATGCCCACTGAGTTCAGCCGCAAGACAAAAATAAACAAAAGATCATAAATAATCATTCGAAACCCACATAATCCTCAGCTTAGCTAACCTTCTTTGTACCTGTTGGGCTATACTCCATATTGCTCTCTGCAAGGCAGCATCATTAAAGCCCAACTCCAGAAAACAAACAGGAGGACTCAAACCAATGCCTAGCATTACAGAAAGATTTTATTAAACTTCCGTGGACAACCATGGTGTCTCTGTGACATGGTTGCAGTTCCATCTTTGTTACATTTTTGTATTACTTTTGCTACAGTATTCTGACTAACTAAAGCTTTGCTGGTCTTCTTGTAGCCTTCACCTTTCTTGTGTTAAGAAATTATTTTCTTTCTCAGCCCTTGTGACATTTCTCTTCTACGTGGTGCCATTGTTGACAGCATGAAATAGGAAGGGGTTTTCTTTGTTAAGTAACGCTCTTTTATAACCAACTGTCTGCTGGACACCTGTGTAATGAATAAATTAGACTCATCTGTAGTTGAATTCTTGTTAATTATGATTTTGTTGTCTAAAATCTAGCTTTGCTTCTAAAGCTGGCCATACACCTATAGATTATCTGCAGATTTTCTATGGTTAGATGGAAAAAGTGGGAGATTCCTCCATCCACACAGCTTAGCGAACATGGAGAAATCTGTTGCACTTTTTCCATCTAACCATAGAAAATCTGCAGATAATCTATAGGTGTATGGCCAGCTTAAGGCTTTCATTGGGGTGTATTAATTTTTGCAATGTGTTCTTGAATTAATTTGTTAGGAAAAATACCTTTTTGTGTCTGCAAATTAACAAATCTTGGTTGCAATCAATGGCCCACATTTGTGGGCGTATTTTGTAGTATAGTGTCCCATAGAAAAATGTTGATTCTGAAAGTAAAGGTTTTCTGACAAATCTGTTAAAAAATGTTGTCATATGACCATGCATCTTATGCTTTCTCATGCATTCTTTCTTATGGGGGTTAAAGGGAAACTGTGCAGAGAAACATTGTGCCAGTATTCCATAGTCTGTTCAGCTTGAGGCAAAATCTAGGTTGTGATAAACAATCTACAGTCGATTTTTGAGCGAACATCCATACAAAAATTCTCAGTACCTTCGATGATTGACAAATGTTGTTAGAATATTTGATTTGATTTTAACATTCTATTTAGGAATACATGTCATTTCCTGAACACAAACCACACACACACTGATATGCCGCGTACAAACGATCAGACTATCCGGCGTACTTAGTCTGGTGGACAATCTGCTGGACTTTCCAGCAGAGGTCTCCTGGACTTTCCAAACGAGCGGACTTGCCCACACACGAGCGGACTTTTCCGGTGTTTTTCCAGTCTTTTGGCGGAGGTCCGCCGGACTTTCTAAATGAACGGAGTTGCCCACACACGGACTAAAGTCCATTCATTTTGAACGTGACTTCTGGTACGATGGGACTAGCGAAGGAAGTCAATGTTGCCGCTTCCATCGGCAAGATTGAGACCTTGCAAGCCCCGTCGCCTGGTATGGGTATTAAGGGTAACCCCCTACACCGAAAAACGGCGTGGGGTTCCCCCCAAAGTCCATACCAGACCCTTATCCGAGCAAGCAGCCCAGCTGGTCAGGAAAGGGGTTGGGGAAGAGCGAGCCCCCCCTCCTGAACCGTACCAGGCCGCGTGCCCTCGCCATGGGGGTGCGGCCTCCCACCCCAAAGCACCTTGTCCCCATGTCTTCCCGGCAACCCTGGCCGTTGGTTGTCAGGGTCTGCGGGCGGGGGGCTTATCGGAATCCGGGAGCCCCCTTTAATAAGGGGGACCCCAGATCCCGGCCCCCCACCCTATGTGAATGAGTATGGGGTACGATGTACCCATTCACCTGGGGGGGAAAAGTGGTAATAAAAATACACACAACACAGGTTTTTAAAGTAGTTTATTAGTCAGCTCTAGGGGTCTTCTTCTGACTTTGCGGGTCTTCTTGCCGGGCTCCTCCGCTATCTTCTGCTCTTTTGCCGCTCTTTTGCTAGCGGAGGAGCCCGGCTTTCTCGTTCGCCGACTTCGCCAACCGGGGTCTTCTTCTGACTTCGGGGGTCTTCTTCTGAGTTCGGGGGTCTTTTTCCGCTCTTCGGTTCTTCTGCCGGGCTCCTCCGCTATCTTCTTCCAGCTCTTTTACTAGCGTTGGCCCGGTCTTCTCATTCGCCGCCGTCGCCGCCGCCATCTTCTTCTTCCTTCTTCTTCTTCTTCCTTCTTTTCTTCTTCTCTTCTTCCGATGTTGACACGACGCTCTCTCCAGCTGTAATGCCAGGGATGCGCTGCAAGGCTACTTATATAGGCATAAGGGGCGGGGTCATGTGACATGGTGACATGACCCCTTATGATGTCACAGTCCCGGCAGAAGAACTAAGTCTGCCGGATAGTCCGATCGTGTGTACGCGACATTAGAAATTTGCTAATGCGAGAAAAACTTTCCATCCTGCTCCTTCAAATTTTCTTATCACTGTGGGAAAAAAATAAACGTCAATTTGACCCCACTAACAATTAGAAAATCGAATGATCATTCTTAAACCAAAACATTTTGATGGAAGTTTTACTAGTGTGTGGTCAGCTCAGGCCAGATACTTCTTCTCTACATTTGTTATCGGTGTGGCTTGTAAAGGGTTTTGACCTAAAATACTGAAAAAAAATATTTGATAAGGTATAATAAACAGATGGTACACTCCCGACAGCCCCTCTGGTTCTGCTGTTAAGCAGATGTTCATAGAACCATTACAGCAGGTGGCTGAGCCTCTAGGAATTAATCACAGACAGACAACCGAAACTCTGGAAAACATATACTTTTACTCATCCAGTATATAAATATATATCACTTTTTTTTAAAGTGTAAATCTACTCAAAACGTTTTTTTATTAGAAGCAGTGGGTAGGGTTAAAACCCTGCCAGGCTTTTACTGCTGTATGGGGTTTCATTAGAGGTATTTACCCTCACTTTTTGTCTTGTTGACATTTTACCAGACAGGAGGTGAGGGGAAATGCCTGCATTTCTTCGAATCAGGTCATTTTTATTCACTTTTTTTGTATTTATAAAATACAAAGCAGAACATAGAAATAAGAAAACAAACCGTACAAAATAAGAATACATTACAGACTGTTCCATACAGAGACCATAACAATTCAGAACCAACCAAATGTAGGCCTCATGCACACGGGACGGGAAAAAAACTTTCCTAGAAGCCTTCCTCCTGGCAGCAGTGCTCTTGCAGAAAAAATGCCTGATGCTTGTAACAGTATCTAATGCTTTTACAAGCCTTTATTCCTATTTACAGGCTTCAATGCTTGGGCGTTAATTAACTTCATTGGCCAGAACAATAATTTATTCTGGCCATTGCAATGAATTAATGCTCAAGCCCTAAATGCACCTAGCGTTAACACACATTTAGACGTGTTCATAAGTGCCAAGCCTTTTTTCTGCCCAAACTCTACTGCTCCTGGATGCATGGGCCCTGGGTTTTTTTTTTTTGCCTGTACATGCTTGTTCCACTAAACCAGTTATTCTCAACCAGGGTTCCTCCATAGGTTGCTAGGGGTTCCTTCAGCATTGGGCATTTTCTGCCTCTCAGATAAGTTCCCACTGTTCCCAAGATCCCATTGATCTTTTTAGCTATCTGTAAGGAGGTAATTCTTCCCAATGACCACAAGTGTAAGGACCATTCTTCCCACTGACCATCACACTAATGTATCATGAACTGTAGATTTCTAATTTTTTTCAGGGGTTCTCCGAGACCGGAGAACTATTTCAAGGGTTCCTCTGTGTTTCCTCAGTTTAGGTCGATATGTATTCTTCTACATATTTTTAATAAAAATCGCAAAAAGCATATATTGATTGGTTTGCGCAAATTTTATAGCGTGTGCAAAATAGGGGATAGATTTATGGCATTTTTATTATTATTTCTTTTTATGGCGAACACATCAGACGCTTTTGGCTCGATTGACAATTATACAGTGCTCAGTGCTATAAAAATGCACGATTACTGTATAAATGTCACTTGCAGGGAAGGGGTTAACACTAGGGGGGTGATCAAGGGGTTAACCGTGTTCCCTAATGTGTGTTCTAACTGTGGGGGATGGGACTGACTATAGGAGACGAGAGATCTTGGTTCTCAGCTCATAGCAATTCATGATCTTGTTTCTCCTCTCCTCACAGAACTGTGCCCGTGATCGCTCGTGGTTGGCAGTCATCGTGACTGCCGGTCACGAGCATCGTCACCCCTGCTGTACAGCAGGCGCCCGCCTACTTTCCCACTTAAAATGACCGATGTATAGCTATGACGGTTCGCGGGATCCTGCAGACCTGCTGCAGTATAATGACAGCGGCTGGTCGGCAAGTGGTTAAATGAATGTGTGTGTCTATGTTAGCATAAAAAAAATAAACTAAAACTGCAGAGTGCAAAATCTGGCGCAGTTCAGGATAGAAACCAATCAGCTTCCAGGTTTTATTGTCAAAGTTTATTTGAACAAGCTGAGGTTAGAAGCTGATTGGCTACCGTGTACAGCTGCACCAGATTCTGAGTGCACCAGTTATATTAAATCTCCCCCAGTGTCTCCAAAATAGTGAAACATAAAAAGGTCCAAAAAGAAATGTCCAAAGGGCAAGTGCAAAGAAAGAAATTCACCAGAAATCTAGCTCTTCTAGCAATCACACAATGCTGCAGACCCAGTGTTCAATTGGATGCCAAAACACCCGGCTTGCCAGATAACCATGACCATCTCTATGTCTGTAAATGGTCAAACGGCGCTTTCAGGGTGAATGAGGCCAACCCCCAGCCAATGGATCACCACTGCTCCAGACAGCCAGCCACAGCTACACTTAGAAACAAAAGGCAGTAAATGCCTCCATAGTGTAAGACCGCATTAAAAAGTTTATTTGTGCATAAAATCTATACACTTACAACATCCAAGGGCCAGGAATGGCTTCACAGTGCATAAAATACAAGTGCATAGCATTCCTATGGGCCGCTTCAGATCTGACCCATTAATCCAAGTGTTTGCGGTGCATGATGATTTTGCTCCCGAAGGTCCCACCCGATGCGTTTCATCACAGATGAATATGTAGATTTCTCAGGGTGCAACTTAGGCACAATTAACCTTTCTAAATGTTCCCTCTAACATAGTACATCTTCATAGTTTGAGTTCATGTCCTTTTTATTATATTTAGGCAATGCAATACATTTGATTTACATTTTTCAAGTAGAGAATGACTTGTTTTTTCTTATATTCAGTAAAACTAGAGACCCTGAAGTTTGTGGAACAGGAGCTGGAGAATATCACAATTCCAGATTTGAGTGGCACTGAGGGGAGATTCTCCTACAGCATCAACAAGTGAGTATGTATCCATACTTACCAGCTGTCCTGGACTAACAATAGTCAAGGTGATGGGACTTTGACTAAAAAGGACCAAGCTCATACAAGTTAGGAATATGTTTGAATGTTCTGAATGCCTGAAGTATTTTATTTGCCGTGCCTCACTTCCCCTGCATTTCTTATGAGACACTTGTATCAGAAAAGTGCTTAGAGGCAAAGAAAACTGGCATTTCTCAAAGCAGATATCTCTTTGCTTGCTGCGTTGTCAGACAACCATGGAAGAAGGCAGGAAGCTCTGTTTGACCTCATAGCTAGCAATAGACAGCACATAGGAAGATGGGACAAAGTACAACAGGTACTGTGTCACCTGGGGGAACAAAACACTTTTAAAAAAGTGGATTAAAACATCTTCTTTAAGAGTGGACTAATTTGTAACATAGTTTTGCTGTGGAATCCCATATTGGAGCAAACTATGTTCATTTGATATATACATTACAGCTAATTTTTGTCTATCATGGTTTCAGACTACCATAATGTGTTTATTTCTGGTTTTTGAAATGTATGTTGGCCAAAAAAATTAACTATTGGGTCCTCTGACATCTCTGCAAGATTAGTTATTAGTTGTGTTTTAGACCAGAAAGTTTCAATTGAAAAACAGAACCAGAAAATGTGACAAACTATCTGTATCTGACCATAACTAATCTAGCAGAGGACTTCCTTGGAAATGCTTTGTGGAGAATGTCTAGTGTTGAAGTTAACAGTGACCCATACTGGGTGTCATATGGTAAAACGTCATGGCAATTATGTTGGAACAGGAAGGGGCCACCCCCAAACTGTTCCAACACCCAAAGTTGGGAGCATGAAATTGTCCAAAATGTCTTGGTATGCTGACCCCTTAAGATAACAGTTCCCTTCCCTGGAACTAAGGAGCCAAACCAAACCCATGAAAAACAACACCACAACATAATTCCCCCTCCACCAAATGATTTGGACAGTGCACAAAGCAAGGTCCATAAAGACATGGATAAGTGAGTTTGGGGTGGAGGAACTTGACTGGCCTACACCTCAACCCAATAGAACAAATTTGGGATGAATTATGCAGCGTATACACGACCGGACTTTTCGAGGGACTAGATCCGAGACTTTCGGCGGAGTTCTGACGGAGTTCTGACGGACTTTGCGAATGAACGGACTTGGCCAAACATAATCACACCAAAGTCAGACGGATTCGAACGTGATGATGTACGACCGGACTAGAATAAGGAAGTTCATAGCCAGTAGCTGCCCTCGCATCGGTTTTTGTCCGTTGGACTAGCATACACACGAGCAGATTTCTCTGTAGGAACTGGGTCCAGCGGAGTTCCGGCGGAAAAATTTGAAACATGTTCCATTTCTAAAGTCTGTCGGATTTTTGAAAATTAAAAGTCTGCTGCAGCCCACACACGATCGAATGGTCCGCCGGAATCGTCGGACCTTTGATGTGGAAAAGTCTGGTCGTGTGTACACGGCATTAGAGCCGAGACTGAAAGCCAGGCCTTTCCATCCACATCAGCGTCTGACCTCACAAATGCTCTTCTGAAAGAATGGTCAAACATTCCCATAGACACACTCCTAAACCTTGTGGACAGCCTTCCTAGAAGAGTTGAAGCTGTTATAGCTACTAAGGGTGGGCCAACAAGTCTGGGATGCCATTAAAGTTCATGTGCGTGTAAAGGCAGGTGTCCCAATACATTTTTAATATAGTGTATATTGCCGTATTTAGGTTATACGGAGTAGAAAATATCTATTATTCTTTATAACCCTCTGGCAACTTTTTCAAATAGGGATATATTGAAAAATGATAGCAACAAACCTGGGGGGCAATTATTATCAAGATGCCTAAATGTGAGCTTCCTACAGACAGGTATATTGGATCACATGTGTATATATATATATATATATATATATCTACATCTACACACACACACACATATACATATATACATATATATATACACACATATATATATATATTGTAAGGGATCTTCCCGGGGTAGGGTGTGTTTGGACACAGTTCACAGCAGACTTGGACTTTAAAAAAGCAGACCTTGGCGTTTATTCGTGGTACAAACAGTCCAACAAACAAACTATACAGCAACACCGTGCTTCTTGTGTATAACAGGAACAAAATAATAACAAAAACAAACAACCTAGCCCGGCTGGGCGCTTACTAACAGGTTCTTCTCACCTATCTGACACTTATAAACACAGCGTCTTTCGCCTGGATATCGCAGGGTGGATTTTAGCTCCAGCAGTGGCTGTGCTTGCAGCTTCCTCAAACACACAGACTGTTCGTTTCCCTGGCTGAGAGCAAACACCTGCAGGCCCGCAGAGCCTTTACCTTCCCAGGCTAATTAGGATCAAAGCTCACCTGATCCAAAACCCAGAACTGGAACGAGGGATGGGGGGTGTGGAATGACAGGTCCCTCTACCAAACCTACCTGCCATTCCATATAAACCCAGGCCCGGCAAGATTAAATAACAACTCAGCAGCATATTGCTGCTGAGAAACTGATCCATCCTGGACTTACCATCTCACACTGTGTAGCAACCTAGGTGAGATGTACACCCCCTCAACCACTTCTCCAGTGACATGTCTACATATCCCCCCCCTCTTTTTCAGACCGGAGGGCTGAGCCTTTTGTCCCCACAGACAACTCACCCTCGACAATGCGTCAGCATTTGCCTGTAATTTCCCTGGCCTGTGTTCCACAGTGAAATTAAAGTTTTGTAAGGACAGAAACCATCTAGTCACTCTTGCATTTCTCTCCTTGTTTAACTTCATCCATGTTAGGGGGGCATGGTCTGTCACCAACTTGAATTTCCTGCCTAGCAAGTAATACTTTAAAGATTCTAGGGCCCACTTCACTGCCAAACATTCTCGCTCCACAATGGCATAATTTTTCTCGGCCGGGGTTAGTTTTCTACTCAAGTATGTCACCGGATGCTCCTCACCATTCACTACTTGTGAGAGTACTGCACCTAAGCCTGTGTTAGAGGCATCTGTCTGGACCAGAAATTCTCGCCTGAAATTGGGGGTAACTAACACAGGTGGTTGGCACAAGGCAGACTTAAGGCTTTGGAAAGCCTTCTCGGCCTCTGGGGTCCACGTGACCATTGCTGTCTTTCCGCCCTTTGTCAAGTCAGTTAGTGGAGCAGCAACTGAGGCAAAGTTCGGCACAAATCTACGGTAATAACCGGTAATACCCAGGAAAGCTCTAACCTGTTTCCTTGTCAGGGGTCTAGGCCAATTCTGTATTGCCTCAATTTTATTTAGCTGTGGCTTAATCAATCCTCTCCCAACAATGTAGCCCAGATATTTGGCCTCTTCTAGGGCTAGAGCACACTTCTCGGCATTTATGGTCAACCCTGCATCACTTATGGTATCCAACACGGCCTGTACCTTACAGAGGTGACTTTCCCAATCAGGGCTAAAAATGACCACATCATCGAGGTAGGCGGCTGAGTAATCCCGATGTGGTCGCAGAATCAAGTCCATCAACCTCTGGAAAGTTGCAGGCGCTCCATGTAACCCGAATGGCATCACTACATACTGGAATAGCCCATCAGGGGTGGAGAATGCAGTTTTCTCTTTAGCCTCGCCAGAAAGTGGAATCTGCCAGTAGCCCCTTGTGAGATCGAGGGTGGTTATGTACCTGGCGTTACCTAACTTCTCAATCAACTCATCTACCCTGGGCATAGGATAAGCATCGAACTTGGAGATCTCATTCAACTTTCTGAAATCGTTACAGAACCTCCAAGTTCCATTGGGCTTTGGGATTAGCACAATCGGGCTGGACCATTCACTCTGTGACACCTCAATTACCCCCAGATCAAGCATACGTTTTACCTCGGCAGATACGGCTTTTCTACGTGCCTCCGGTATCCTATAGGGCTTTAGGTTTACTCTGCTTCTAGGCTCAGTTTCAATGTGATGATGGATGAGGTGGGTACGCCCTGGGAGGTCAGAGAACTTGTTTTTGTTTTTCTGTAAAAATTCCAGAGCCTCCTGTTTCTGTGACACTGATAGAGCATCACCTACCTTGACTGGAGGGATTGGTGGTGACAAATTATTAACAGTATTTGTCGCCACCAAGGATTCCCTGTCTTTCCAGGGCTTGATCAAGTTTATGTGATAAACTTGGAAAGGCTTCCTTCTACCTGGTTGGTGCACCTTGTAGTTCACCTCACTGATCTTTTCAACAATTTCATAAGGACCTTGCCACTTCGCTAAGAATTTACTCTCAACAGTGGGGACTAGTATAAGGACCCTATCGCCTGGGTTGAATGTCCTGATTCTTGCGGACCGGTTGTAAATTCTACTTTGGGCCTCTTGAGCTCTCTGGAGGTGTTCCCTTACCAGGGGCATTACAGTGGCTATACGGTCCTGCATTTGTGCTACATGCTCAATAACACTCTTGTATGGGGTGGACTCACTCTCCCATGTCTCTTTTGCAATGTCCAGTAGACCCCTAGGGTGACGACCATAGACCAACTCGAATGGTGAGAACCCTGTGGACGCTTGGGGCACTTCCCTAATAGCAAACATGAGGTAGGGTAATAAATGATCCCAGTCACGACCATCTTTTCCCACCACTT
The DNA here is from genome assembly GCF_037356315.1 of Lithobates pipiens. Lineage (NCBI taxonomy): Eukaryota > Metazoa > Chordata > Amphibia > Anura > Ranidae > Lithobates > Lithobates pipiens. The sequence continues at coordinate 52,303,614 of NW_027507789.1, read as the reverse complement.
TCTTCAACATATGTTTCAAAGTTTTATTAAATCTCTCCACCAATCCGTCCGTCTGGGGGTGGTATACAGAGGTACGGATGTGTGAGACTTTAAATAGTTTGCATAATTCCTTCATCAGTTTTGACATAAATGGCGTACCTTGGTCAGTTAGGATTTCTTTGGGGATCCCAGTCCTAGAGAACATATAAAACAACTCACGTGCAATTGTTTTAGATGCAGTGTTTCTTAAGGGTACAGCCTCAGGATAGCGGGTCGCATAATCTATGACTACCAAAATATACTGGTGTCCTCTAGCTGACTTTACAACGGGACCCACTAAATCCATGGCAATACGCTCAAAAGGCACCTCTATAATAGGGAGCGAAACCAAAGGACTGCGAAAATGTGACACTGGGGCACTAACCTGACATGTGGGGCACGACTCGCAGTATTTTTTAATGTCATCATATATCGCCGGCCAAAAAAACCTCTGGAGAACCCTCTCTCGCGTTTTGTCAGTCCCCAAGTGTCCCCCAAGAACATGGTTATGTGCCATGTCAAGCACCTGACGCCGGTACGGCTTAGGTACCAGAAGCTGTTCCACAATCTCATCCTTAATCTTATTGACTCTATAGAAAAGATCATTAGTCACCGAAAAATGTGGAAATCTTTTTTCAGCCTCTGGTTCCTGAGGTACCCCATTCATAACAGCAACCTGCTCTCTCGCATTTTTGAGAGTGGGGTCGTGTAATTGTGCAGCGCCAAAATTATCCCTAGACACCTCTAAGTCTAGTATATTTTGCTCAGTGGGAGGAGCCTCCTCCTCCCCAGCCAGGACCTGCAAAGGAGAACAATCATTTTCATCCTGCACACTTCTATCATTCACAGGGGACAAAGCAACCCCCTTAGAGGTATCCCCACTCCTTTTGGGGATTTTCCTTTTTTCCCAGAGAGCCCAGAATAATGGAAAATCGCGCCCCAATATTACATTATGCATGAGGTTTTTTACCACACCCACTTCATATTGTACGGTGCCTTGTTCAGTCCCGACTTTAGCCAGCACTATAGGGTACACTTTTGTATCACCATGTATGCACACAACACTCATATGCTTTTTAGACTCTAAGTCCCCAGCCACCAGGCTAGCATGCACCAAGGTTACGAGGCTTCCCGAGTCCATTAACGCCTCAACGGGAAGGTCATTGATGGTAATATTGCAGATTTGCGGTTCAGTCTCTAGTCCAGGAACTGCAGCACAAGATGGTTCCGCAAACAGCGACTGACGCCGGCTAGCGTCACACTCCATGGGTTCAGTGGTAAGAGGGCAATGGGCCGACACGTGTCCCGCCTCATGGCATCTCCAACACTGGATAGGGCCTGGTCTCTTTGGCAAGGAGTCCTTTTCAGAGCCCCTTAGCCACCCGGGACCATCACCAGTCTTTTGTCCCTGAGACACCACTTGAGCCCTTTTCCCTCCATCAGCACCCCTCCACACTCCCCCAATAGATGGAAGTCTCTTACCAGCTGACGGCACAGATCTGGCGCTCCGGGGAGGTGAAGATGCTGCAGGAACATCACGGAGGTAGTCCTCAGTCGCCTGGAACCTCTCCACAAGGTTGACAAGTTCGTTTGCATTCTTAGGATCACCTTGTCCCACCCAGCGTTGTAGGTCAGTAGGAAGCGCTCGGAGGTAGCGATCCATCACGACCTTCTCTAGGATTTGTGCAGGAGTAGAAGTGTCTGGCTCCAACCACTTTCTTGCCAAATGGATTAGGTCATACATCTGGGACCTCGCTGATTTGTCCAGACTGTAGCTCCAGTTGCGTACCCTCCGGGCACGGACTGCAGTAGTAACTCCTAGTCGGGCAAGTATCTCTTCTTTTAGCCGAGTATAGTCCTTAACCTCTTGCTCACTGAGGTCATAGTAGGCCTTTTGAGGTTCACCTGTTAAATAGGGCGCAATTACCTCTGCCCACTCAGCGGCTGGTAACTTCTCTCGCTCAGCCACGCGCTCAAATACTGTTAGATAGGCCTCAACATCGTCCTCAGCAGTCATCTTTTGCAGCGCTTTCTGCACAGTCCTTCTCCCAAAAAAAATCTCTGGAGCGGCTCCCATCACTGTGGGTGGATTAGCAACCACAGGCGCCTCTCGATTTACTATCAGGTGCTCGATAAGTTGTTGTTGGCTTTGGCGCAAAGCTTGCAACTCTTCCTTATGCATCTGCTGTTGTGCAGCCATGGACTGTTCATGTCGTCTATTGGCCTCTGTCTGAGCCTGCTGTTGTTGCAAACTCACTTGCATAAACTGCTTCAGCATCTCCTCCATGTTGCTGGACTGTTCTTGGAGTGTAGTTGCAGCTTTCACCCAGGACATCAGCAGCTGTAGCCAAGTCTGTCCACACCGTTGCCCCTAGCAACCGTGTTGCCCGCTACCTCCACCAATTGTAAGGGATCTTCCCGGGGGAGGGTGTGTTTGGACACAGTTCACAGCAGACTTGGACTTTATAAAGCAGACCTTGGCGTTTATTCGTGGTACAAACAGTCCAACAAACAAAATATACAGCAACACCGTGCTTCTTGTGTATAACAGGAACAAAATAATAACAAAAACAAACAACCTAGCCCGGCTGGGCGCTTACTAACAGGTTCTTCTCACCTATCTGACACTTATAAACACAGCGTCTTTCGCCTGGATATCGCAGGGTGGATTTTAGCTCCAGCAGTGGCTGTGCTTGCAGCTTCCTCAAACACACAGACTGTTCGTTTCCCTGGCTGAGAGCAAACACCTGCAGGCCCGCAGAGCCTTTACCTTCCCAGGCTAATTAGGATCAAAGCTCACCTGATCCAAAACCCAGAACTGGAACGAGGGATGGGGGGTGTGGAATGACAGGTCCCTCTACCAAACCTACCTGCCATTCCATATAAACCCAGGCCCGGCAAGATTAAATAACAACTCAGCAGCATATTGCTGCTGAGAAACTGATCCATCCTGGACTTACCATCTCACACTGTGTAGCAACCTAGGTGAGATGTACACCCCCTCAACCACTTCTCCAGTGACATGTCTACAATATATATATATATATATATGTATATATGTATATGTGTATGTGTGTGTGTAGGTATATATATGTGTGTATGTATACAGTATTTTATTTATATTATGAGTGTATATATATTTTACATGTATAGTGATTGTAAATCACTTTTGTCTTTTCTAGTGTTCGCGTCACACACTTACAGCTCTCGCAATCCGACCTTATGTTTCAGCCACGCAGACAACTGGTGTTAGACATTAGTAATGCATCCATCCGTCTTAATTTCCAGAGGAAACTTCTCTACTGGCTCTTGTAAGTATTTACTTTATCATAATTGTAACCAAAGGGAAACCAGAGTTTATTGAGAACTTTATTGGTGAAGAGAGAGCTGGCATGACTAAAGAATGGCGCTGTCCAAAAACCGTAGGGCTTGAGTGGTAAACAAGGTCCACCAACACTTGCAGTTAGTGTAACTGATGACTTTTACTTTTTTTATGTAGCTATGATGTGGGAACGATCAATGCATCAGCAGAAGGAGTTCACATTAAAACAGAGCTGGATCTTTCACGGGATTCAAAAGGACGTTTGAAGATTTCCAACATGACATGTGATGCAACTATCAACAGGATGCAAGCTGGATTCAGCGGCACACTCAAGTGAGCTTGGCGGTATTTCTATAATGTAACTCAATTTCAGATGGCGTGTTAGAAAATGCCAAATTCAATTTGCCTAAGGTGTGAACAATACAGGTTCACAGCGTCTCCATTTTACACTCCATTGTGAAACTTTTCCTTTGTGTAGGAGCTTCCTGTAATCAAGACCAGTCACTGCTGCGTTCTCTTGCTGTGCAGGGTGGCTGGTATTGTATCCGCCCTCCTTCTGCAGACATCCTATAGTGGGTGGAGCCTGTGGATTCTCTTCTGCAGCTCTTCTGTCTGCACAGGCTCATTGATGATGTAACCACTACTTTTACAAAGTAATAACTGTGCTTATAAAGGTATTCAGCAAACACAAAGGGATTTATATCTTTGTGACTGTTTAGGAATGAAATTAAAGTTTTTGTGCCCGAAGTTCAGCTTTGAGTCCTTCCTGCACAACCTCTTTACCACATCCAGAACTTTCCTTTAATAGCAAATCTTCACTTCTAGTTTGGTCTCAAGTGCAACTGTTCCTCTCATTGCAGGAAGGTATATGAATTCCTTGGTACATTCATAACAACTGGGATGCGATTCCTTCTAAACCAGCAGGTAGGTTTGAAGTCTCTAAAGAATGTGAATATAGTGGCACTATCAACAACAGGGGAGAGCTAGCTGGGGTAAGAGCAGTAATTAGGTTTTGTGCTGCCCTAGGCCTGACTAAACTTGTGCACCCCCTAATTTAAATATGACCCACCCCTTCCTGTCAAGGCCACACCCTTGCTGTTTAAGACCCGCTCTGAAATTTTCGAGTGGGGACACTAGTTCTGAGGGGGGGCGGCAATGGATTCCCTTAACCACTTCAGCCCTGGAAGAATTTACTCCCTTCCTGACCAGAGCACTTTTTGCGATTTGGCACAGCGTAGATTTAACTGACAATTGCGCAGTCGTGCGACTTGGTTCCCAAACAAAATTGACATAGTTTTTTCCCCACAAACAAAGCTTTCTTTGGGTGGTATTTGATCATCTCTGCGCTTTTTATTTTTTGCGCTATAAACAAAAAAAAAGAGCGACAATTTTGCTGGCTTAAGACCAGACCACTTTTTGAGATTCGGCACAGTATCGATTTAACTGACAATTGCGCAGTCGTGCGACTTGGTTCCCAAACAAAATTGACATCCTTTTTTCCCACAAAGCTTTCTTTTGGTGGTATTGGATCACCTCTGCGTTTTTTATTTTTTGCGTTATAAACAAAAAAAGAGCGACAATTTTGAAAAAAACGCATTATTGTTTACATTTTGCTATAATAAATATCCCCCAAAAATATATAAAAACTATTTTTTTTTCTCAGTTTAGGCCGATACGTATTCTTCCACATATTTTTGGTAAAAAAATCGCAAAAAGTGTTTATTGATTGGTTTGCGCAAAAGATATAGCGTTTACAAAATAGGGGATAGTTTTATGCCATTTTTATTCATTTTATGATTTTTTTTTTTTTACTAGTAATGGCGTCGATCAGCAATTTTTATCATGACTGCAAAATTATGGACAAGTCAGACAATTTTGACACATTTTTTGGGACCATTGTCATTTATACAGCAATCAGTGCTATACAAATGCACTGATTCCTGTGTTAATGACACTGGCAGTGAAGGTGTTAACCTCTAGGGGGCAGTGTATGGGTTAAGTGTGCCTTGGGGAGTGTTTCTAACTGTGGGGGGCGTGGCTACATGTGACATGTCACTGATCTCTGCTCCCGATGCTTGTTTACATTAGCATTTCTGCGTTCTTCCCGCCCGTGAGGCAATCGCAGGTATCCCCGCAGCGATCGAGTCCGCAGGCCCTGCGACCCGACTCACAGAGCTTGCTCACTGGCCGCCACTTAAAGGGCCACGTACAGGTACGTTAGTTTACCTGTACAAGCCCTTCTGCCGACGTATATCGGCGTGAGGTGGTAGCAAGTGGTTAATTTGCATAGATTTCCTCTCACTTCCTGTTTGGCTATGGGGCAGGAAGTGAAGGAAAATCTCTGCAATGGGACAAGGATGGTAAAAAATAAACTGGCAGGGGCTATAACCCTCCCTTACTCTTTCCAAAATGAAAAAAAAAAAAAAAGTGTTTCCCTACTTTAAGCACAAATTTCTTATAATTTTATGGAGAGGGAAGATATAACCATGCCAATGGTGCAGAAGAAAACATATAGCACAGTGAGGAAGGTTTTTGGTCCAGGATGAAAGGACAGTCAAAATTAGAAGCGCCTCCCCCCCCCCCCCCCACAGTTGCGGAATGCCCGGTGCCCACATACTGGAAGCAGTGCGGCCACTTTATGGGGGCGCTAGACTAATTTGCCTCTAATTTGTCTGCCCCATGAGACTGGTGCTACACTAACAGCGCAAGCTGACGGGGACTCTTTCCATGCTGCCCCCCTGCAAAGTGCTGCCCTAGGCCCGGGCCTTGATGGCCTAGGTCAGGATACAGCATTGGGTAAGAGGGAACATTTTCCATGGATTACACTTATTTTTATATATGAATGTAAGGTCTGGTACTATATAGTTTCTTAAGCCTTGTACACACGGTCGGAGAATCCGTCAGAATGTGTCCTATCGGACCGTGTCGTCGGATAATCTGACTGTGTGTGGTATGCATCGGACTGATTCCGTCCGAATATCCGTCGGACCCAATTTTCCAACGTGTTGGAAATATTTCCCCACCAACTGGTTCGATCGGACATACTCCGATCATGTGTAGCGAATTTTGATCGGACCAAGTGCCACGCATGCTCAGATCAAATTCCTACATCAAAGCTATTGGTTACTAGCCTGAATGTAGTCCCATCGTAACGAAATTACGTCATCACGTTCTGAAAGATCGGATTTTTCGACAACTTAGTCCGACCCTGTGTATGCAACAGTTTCGGACACAATCCGTCAGACTAAATCTGACGTACAAAATCCGACGGATTTGGTTGGCAGAATCTCTGACCGTGTGTACAGGGGCTTAGACTAATATGCCTGACCTGATGTTGGCAAGAGGTGTGACTATCTGTCGTTTTTAGGCATCAATACACTATACGGTATGGTCATAATTTGGTGGATACCTGATTGTCACACCTATATTAGTTTGTTGGAAATCCTGTTCCAAACTTTGGGCATTAATAAGAAGCTTGCCCCCCTTTCCTTTGCAGCTATAACAGCCTTCATTCTTCTGGGAAAGCTTTACACAAGATTTTGGAGTGTGTCTGTGGAATTTTCTGCCCATTCAGCCTTGCGAGGCCAGGTACTGATCTTGAACAAGAAGACCTGGCTATCTATTTTCTAATTTATTCCAAAGTTGTCCAGTAAGGTTAACCCCTTCCTGCCCTGTCCCCTTAAAAAGTTTTGAATGCCTTGGGGGAGGGAAGGATTGGCAATCATGAGGCCACTGATTGGCTGCCATAGTGGTCACATGAACGGGAGCTGGTCCTGCCAAATACAGCCCATTAGTGGGGGCCAAGGGCTGTATTTGACAGCTAGTTCTCTGTGCTAGGAGCATACACTGAGCAAACTCCCAGCACAAAAACATTGGCTACCCAGTGACACATATATGCGGTGTGTGGGCATTAAAATCCAACCATTACGCGGGTGGCAACAGGTTACGATCAGGGTTGTGTAGGTCTCTGAAGTTCTACTACACCATATTCCTTAAACCATGTCTTTATGTCTTTTTATCCACATACATTTTGACATACTGGGTTTGATTTACTAGAAGACCCGAGTTCTGTGCGCGTTTTCTGTACCGCAATCAAAACGCACTGCAGTTGCGATCTGCAGCAGGTTCCAATGTTAAAGTGATTGTAAAGGATCGTTTTTATTTTATTTTTTAAATAACAAACATGTCATACTTACCTCTACTGTGCAGCTCGTTTTGCACAGAGTGACCCTGAATATCCTCTTCTGGGGTCCCCCAGCAGCTCTCTGGGCTTTTCCCTGCATCACATAATCCCCTAAGAGAAGTGCTCTCCTGAGGGGGTTACCCTGCGGGCACACTCTCGGGTCCAGCATTTGCATCAATTGACATGAATGCCGGACTTGGTCGTGCCCCCCGGCGCCCGCATCATTGGATTTGATTGACAGCAGAGGGAGCGAATGGCTGCACTGCTATCAATCTATCCAATCAAGAGCCGGGACCCTGTGGAGAGAGGGACAGCGTGTCCCCGCCGAACAGATGAAAGGGATCAGATAAGGGGATCTTCACCAGGGACCGCACGATATTCAATCCATCTACAGGCAGGCTGGTTGTACTGAAGTCGATCCATTGATAAACTTCATTACAATCATCCTGTCATATTTTTTGCATGCAATCACTGCCAGCAGCGATAGCTGCCGGTGTTCTGCCAAAAAAGGTCCCCCGTCGGATAGTGTTCGCCCTGTACTGTGCAGTGCTTGCGCAGTACGGAGGACAAAGGAGACATTGAAAGTCTCCGAAGACGAATATCTGTTCATCAGCTGTACACGGTGCCTGCGCAATGAACACTACATTGTGCCACACGCTCCCGATGCTCGTGCAACACTGCAAGGGGCGGGTGTAGGGGTGGATGCATGCAGAAGAAGCCGCATGATGGGCAGAGCTCATACAATGGGGGTGGATTTATCAAAGGGGAGGATGTATTATTGAGAAGCGTGTGAGGGGCAGATGCCTACAGAAGAGGCCATATTTTAGAATGATGGGCAGAGCTGATAAGTTGGAGGGTGTTTTTCTCAATAAACTACACGTCTGAGAATTCCACCCCCATCAAATGAGCTCTGGCCATCATGTGGCCTCTTCTGTATGCATCCGCCCCTACACCCGCCCCTTGCAGAGTTGCATGAGCATCGGGAGCGTGTGGCACAATGTAGTATTAATTATGCAGGCGCGATATACAGCTGATGAACAGCTATTCATGTTTGGAGACTTTTGGCGTCTCCTTTGTCCTCCGTACTGCGCAAGCAATGCACCTGCACAGTACAGGGCGGACACTATCCGACCGTGGACCTTTTTCGACAGGACACGAGCAGTGATCATTGTGTTCTGCCAGCAAAGAAGGCCCCCCCACTGGCAAAAGAAAATAGCAATGCGAGAGGTATTCCCCCATCAGCACTAAATCTGTTGATGGGGGAAGCAAGTGATTTTCTTTCCTGTAACCCACAGTTGCAGGAAAGAAAATTGCACCATCTATGGCTTGCTTAACCGCTTGTTGACCAGCTACCGTAATTATACTGGTGTACATCGGCCGCTTTAGGAGTGATAGGGGGAAATAGGAGGATAGGGGGCGCCCCCAGTGCAACGTTGGAGTTGATGCGCGGCGCCACAGCCGATGCATGTGGCCGGCGGCTGCCATGTCTGCTATCCACCTGCGATCGCTCCACAGAGAGCCAGAACAGGAATCTGTGTATTAAAACAAACAGATCCCCGTTCTGACAGGGGAGTAGAGAGAGATCTGCTGTTCCTAGTGATCAGGAACAGCGATCTCTTTCCTCCTCCAGTCAGTACACTGGCCCCACAGTTAGAAACGCCTCCATAGGGAACACTTAACCCCTCAATCGCCCCCTAGTGTTAACCTTTTCCCTGCTAGTGACATTTATACAGTAATCAGCGGATATTTTTAGCTCTGATTGCTGTATAAATGTCACTGGTCCCAGAAAAGTGTCAAAAGTGTCCGATCTGACCGCTGCAGTGTCGCAGTCCTGCTAAAAATCGCAGTTCGCCGCAATTACTAGTAAAAAATAAATAAATGATAAAAATGTCATAAATCTATCCCTTATTTTGTAGACGCTAGAACTTTTTCGCAAACCAATCAATATACTCTTATTGCGATTTTTTTTTCAACAAAATATGTAACAGAATACATATTGGCTGAAACTGATGAAGAAATGTATTTATTTTTTTTCAAAATTGTCGCTCTTTTCTTGTTTATAGTGCAAAAAATAAAAACCGCAGAAGTGATCAAATACCACCAAAAGAAAGCTCTATTTGTGGAAAAAAAACATCAATTGTTTGGCTACAACGTTGCACGACTGAGCAATTGTCAGTCAAAGCAACTCAGCGCAGTAACGCAAAAAATGGCCTGGTCATTAAGGGGGGCAATCCTTTGCGTTTCTAAGTGGTTAAGTGAACCTTCTCGTTGCAAAGAGGATTTTCATTTAGCTTAGTTAATGTTTCTTGGTACATTGGGAATGTGGTTACTCCTTGTCCAAAATGGGCAATGTTTTTGAACAGTTATTTTACCAGTGCTTCAGAAAAAAATCAAGAGCATTATTCTGTTACACAACAGCATAGTTGGTGAATTCATACATCATAAAATCCCATATTTGCGTATTCTTGGAATTCTGTGTTATTATTACTGATGTATGTGGTTCCCCGACTAAAGGGAAAAGTTCTGAACCAGGAGCAGATGAGACCTGCGTCATTTGTGGTGTTGCATAAAACAACCTATTATATAGTTTATGCCATTACATGGTTTAACATGAAGAGAAGAACAAGAACAGCAGACACCTGTACTCTATTATGGCAAGCCTTCAATGCATTCCTTTTCAAAAACACACATAATCATCCGGGGGGCCAGACCACATGCGAAAGGTGCGATTAGCACCATAATTGTAACATATGTATAGGTGATTATAGACTTCATTCTTTCATATGTTCATGCACATAAGGTGCCCAGATGCAATATGATGTTGGTTTTTGCACGTATATCCTTAAAATACAGTTGTGAGCATATATTGTATTCTTAAGGGAAACATATAGTTTTTTCCATTATGTTAAGATATACAGTATACGTTATAGAGATCAGCTTGATGAAAATAAACGTATCAGTGTATGCTGTTTTAAAAACATTACGTTTTTGCTTAACATTGATGTTAATGTTAGCTTTTGGGACTTACGCTAGTGATACACTGAATGAATTTTTGACCATCCTAAATACGCCTCGTTACTGTTACCCTGTCGGCATCCTCCTCTCTGACACTCTTCGACTGAAAATTCAAAGTGGCCATACAATGTCACACAATGGCCATAATGTCATATTTTTCCTGAAATAACTCAGTAAGGAAAAATACTGCATTACGGCCACTAGATGGTGCCAACAATCATAGGAAAGCAACGTATTGTCATGAAATCAGGCCAAGACAAGAGTACAATTAAATCACACTTGTTTAATAATAAAAGTAAAAAGAACAAAGTAGTCAAAACATAGCCAAAGTTCAATAACTGGAACAAATAGTCAGCCAAGCCAGAAAGTCAGGGATCGATGTAGATATCTACAATGAATTTAAGCCATTCATTGGAGCAAACACTCAACTCCCTGAACAAGGCATTACTTCAATCGGCAGACTCAGTAGCACCTAAACGCAGGACTCTCATCAGGAAAAAACACTCGGGGTGGTTTAATGGCTCCCTCTCTCTACTAAAGAAAGAACGCAGAAGAGCAGAAAGAACATGGAGAAGAAATCCCACCGAGGAAAACCACTCAAACTACAAAGGACTCACAGAGAATTATCGCAAAGCAATCTTCTAAGCTAAAAAGGATCATTTCTCATATACGATTTCAATGGCCTTAAACTGCCCTCGCAAACTTTTTAAAATAGTCACTCAATCATTGAACCCGGTATGCCTAGAGCCCCCACCAAACGAAACCCAAGTTTACTGCAACAAACTGTCTGACTTTTTCATCGATAAAATCGAAACCATCAGGAAAACTATTTATCAGAAGAAAACAGCCAATCTCAGCCATCAAAAGCAAAAAGAGAATATCTACACCAACATCCCTCTACCGCCGAAGTTTTTGCTGACCCCAATTACCACGGACACCACTAAAAACATCATCAATAAACTCTGCGACAGTACATCACCAATTGACATCATCCCCACAAAACTACTGAAAGAATGTTCCGACATCGTGGCTCCCACTATAACGCACCTCATAAACCAGTCATTCCAAGAAGGGATCGTCCCTGGCACCCTCAAACAAGGCATCGTCAAACCCCTGCTAAAGAAACCTAACCTCGACCCTCAGGACCCAAACAACCGTAGGCCAATAACAAGCCTCAGCACCATTTCCAAGATCATGGAGAAAGCGGTAGTACAACAGTTACAACGCCACCTGGATACACACACAAACTCCTGGACTCGCTGCAATCAGGCTTCCGCCCAGGCCATGGAACAGAAACAGCTCTCCTCAAGATTTGGGATGACTCCCTCGAGGCAGCGGATGACGGAGAATCATGTCTCCTGGTACTGTTAGTCCTCAGTGTAGCGTTTGATACAGTAGACCACATTACTCTACTCAGCCGCCTCACAGAAGTTGCAGGAGTCAAAAGCTCAGATCTTCAATGGTTCGTGTCCTTCCTAGGAAATCGTTCGCAGACAGTAAAACTAGGAGAATTCTCCTCTGAATCCCAGGCAGTCACTTGCGGAGTCCCTCAAGGATCGCCCTTGTCGCCAGTCCTCTTCAACATATACATCCGCCCACTCCTCCAAATCATCAGAGTTTCAGACCTCTGCTTCCACTTGTACGTTGACGACACGCAACTTTACTTCTGTATCACCGGACAAAGGGACCATCACCAACAACTAGAAAATTGCCTCAATTTAATAGAAGACTGGATGACCACCAACTCGCTCAAACTCAACGAATCAAGGTAGAGACTGCTGCAAAGAGTGATACGTGACTGCTGCGGGGCGGAGCACCATGACGTAGGAGCGGCCGCACGCCGGATCTCCCGAGATCCTCACTCTGTTTCCCCCTCGTCACGCTCTCGATGCTGGGCTGTGCGCAACTCTGTTAGCCCACGGAGAGCTCCAGCAACGCCGCGCTGACTCGAACCAAGCTGCGGTGGCTCCCGTGATCCTGGCATATGCGCGGACTGTGCAAACGCTGACAGCCACCCTTTGCTCGGCGAATCGGCGGAAGATCTGGCGGATGCCTACCCCTCAGTGATGAAGACCCCCTGACTAGCAAACAGCTGTATCCGAAACCTGGTGTCAGGAGAGGAGCGGTGTACTCAAGGAGCTGTGTTTGTGCTTGTCGGTGTCTGGCGGTCGGTATATGATGGCAGGACAGCGGTAAGACAAGCGGTCAGAAGGGGAGGGGGGCAGCCCAAAGCTGGAAGTGGCTAAAGACAGTATACCTGATAGGAAGGGTCCTTTCCCCCTGGTTATAGATTGGGCTCACCTGTGAGTACCCCCCCCCCCCTCCCTTTAATGGCATAAGAAGGCTGTTATTGAATGTCTTTGAAGGTCTACCCTCGAAGGACAGTGTTTCTTTGCATACCCCAAACCTGCCACTGCTAGATTATAAGTGTACGTGGAGAGGAGAAGGGGAAGCTAGAATAAGAGGAAGAATAATAATCTGCTTGCTGCTGGAACTCGCTTTATCTGCCAAACCCTCTTTTGTTTGAACACAAAATTATAACTGAACGAGTATGTATATAACCAAAGGATGAAGTTTGCGCTGTTGTGAACAATTGAGGCTGGATGCATCTCGATGTTTTGATATCTGACGCAAGAGTTTCTTTTGCAGGGAAAACTCATCTAAAACCTTTTCTGGCTGTGTGACTGTTTTGATTGCCTCCATTTAACAGTTAAAGGACTGGATATAGTTGATATTGTTTTTTGCCTTTTTGATTGTAGGGTGGGAAAATTTGTCATCAATGTAAGACGAACTCAGTATAACAGCTGTAATAATATTAATATCAATAACTTTTCGCTGCTTAGCCTATTACACTATAGGTATACCGTTGAGTTAGACGGTATGGACTCTGACAGAGGATTTATCTGCGGCGTGGAAAGCAGCTGAACTAGGTCCCATCCCCTTTTTTTTTTTTTTTTGTTTGGGGTTGAGAGTAAGCTAGTCGTTGCTGTTATTACCCCTGATTTAATTGTACCTCATTGTGGGTGGTTCTAGGCCTCTGGAAGATCTTCGGTGGTTCGGAGGGAGGTACATTAGATTAGGGTGGAGATAGGGGGGAAGAGGGGGAAGGAAGGAAAAGAGAGGGGGTTGATAGTAAAAAGGAACACCTGGTGAGTGTTAGATAAAGGGAGGAGGGTTGTTAGTACTGCCAAAATGAGGGGAAAGACAAGTAAAGTCAACAAGACAGTCACCCCGGTTACAAGTCCGGTCGGGATTCAAAAATATCTGGCTGCAAATTCTAGTATAAGAGAGGACGAAGGGACCGATAGCCCCAGAACAGAAAAACCTACCCGCTCGGGCCCAAGTAGACAGAAGGGGGAAAGGGAAGGGGGGTAAAAAATCCTGCCATAAAGTCAAGTGAGCTTAAAAAAAAAAGCGGAGTAAACCCACAGAATGTAGAAGTAGACCAGAATAACCCCCGGGGAGAGGGGGAGATGGTTAACAGAGAGGCAGAAGAAATGGTTCCGGATAGCCATAAAGAAACCCCCCAACCCCCACAAATTAGGGAGATGCTCTCTGAGATGTTCTCGAGAATGGAGATCTCTCTAAGGGCGGATATCGCAACAATAAGAAGCGATATAGGTTTGGTATTGGGGAGAGTTGAGGAGATAGAAAACAGAGTCGAGATTCAAGAGCGTAAGATGGATGAAATCCTAGAGCAGATAACAGCCCTCCGGAGATCAAATAGAACAATTAGATATAAGCTGGAGGACCAAGAAAATAGAAGTAGGAGGAAGAACATACGGATAAAAGGTCTCCCCGAGACATATGGTGGGTCCGTCCTGGGAGAGATAGCTCAACAGATTTTTAATCCCTTATTGGATAAGGAAGTCACAGCCCCATTGAAAATTGATAGAATACATAGAATGACTCGACCCCGGGGGATTAGAACAGAAGCACCTCGAGACGTCATAGTGAGATTCCATAATGTAGCAGAAAAAATGCAGGTAATGAGAAGAGGGAGAATCCAGCCTGGGTTGGTACACGAGGGAACGGAACTGCAGATTTACCCTGATTTAGCGGGTGAGACATTGGGAAGGAGGAGATGCTTAAAACCACTCACTGAATTACTGAGAGCGGCGGACATCCCATACCAATGGGGATTTCCAGCATGCCTCATAGGGAAGAAAGAGGGACGATCTGCAGTTCTGCGCTACCCGGAAGACCTCCCAGAATTTTGTGAGCAGTTAGGCATATACCCCGCCCCTCAGATAGAATGGGGGGGGTGAAGATGTATTAGGGGGGGAGGGGAACAGCTCCCAGGGGAGGAAAGGGCATGGTCGACCGAACAGTTGGAGTCGAAAGTAGATTATTTGAAGTGAGATGGATTAATAGGCCACGCTGAGAGCGGAGGAGTGTGAGGGGAGGGGAGATGGGGGGAGGGGGGGAGGGAAGGCGAGGGGAGCCTCGGGCAGATAAGGGTATGAGCCCCAGGGACACTATGGGGGTGAGGCGAACACAAATATCGGCCCACCAATGCCATAGGTTTAACGGGAAGGGGGATGTCCTACCCAGTCTTACGAAACGTGCCGTTATAGGACGAGGGGGGAGGGGGGAGGGGGGAGGGGGGGAGGTGGGGGGGAGGGAGAGGGAGGGGGGCGGTTTTTGGTTGGTTTTTGGGGCTCTCACTCGGTCCTCCCATGGGGCTGGGGGGGGCAGGTAACATCGGACCCACCAGACGCTTAAGGGAAGGAAAAGGAAAGGAAAAAAAAAGGGAAAAAAAAAGAAAGAGGGGGAATTACCCCGGTTTGAGAGGTATGGTGGTTCTTAATGTTACCACTTATAATGTAAGGGGTTTAAATTCAAAAAGGAAAAGATATAGGATAAATGACGAATTGCAATACTTGGATGCAAATATAGTATGTCTTCAAGAGACGCATATAACATGTACTTCTGGGATTAGATTGAATTCGGCCAATTTTCCGGTGTGGTTCTATGGGGACTCCCCATCCCCCTACTCGAGAGGGGTTGCGATAGGGTTTAGTAGAACAACTACATTTAACTTAGTTGAGCGACTGGTGGATCCGGAGGGTCGTTACCTGTGCCTAAAAGGTAGGCTGTTCAATTTTAAATGTACAATTGTTAATATCTATGCCCCAAACAAGAATACGGGGAGATTCCTGAAGAAAGTATTGAATAAAATTGAAGACTTTAAAGAAGGGAAATTAATCCTGGCAGGAGATTTCAATTGGAGTATGAACCCTAAAATAGATACCACAGGGGCGGGCCCTAGGATATCGGAACATAAACAGAGAATGTTGCTAAGGGCATTAACTTCATATCAACTATACGATACTTGGAGAACACTGCATCCAAAAGATAGGGATTATACATGTTTCTCCTCGGTCCATGGTTCTTTCTCCCGAATAGATTATATTTTTCTGGAACACTCATTTTTAAGGTCACTTAAGAAGGCGGAAATAAAGACAAGAACAGTCTCAGATCATGCACCTGTGTGGATCCAGCTGGAGATTGAGGGGGACCACGGACCGAGGATGAATTGGAGACTGAATGAATCTCTATTACAGGATAAAGATACAGTAGAAAGGATTGAGCAGGAGATTGCACAATTTTTTAGTTTGAATGACATACCGGAAACCTCCAGCCCTGTATTATGGGAAGCACACAAGGCAGTTATAAGAGGGGTATTAATAGGGATTGGTGCAGGGAAAAAGAGAGAGAGGGTGAGGAAGAAAACCCTACTATATGAGGAAATTCAGAGATTAGAACAGACGAGGAGACCATGGGGGCTGCGGGACACCCAGGATTTGATAATAAAAAAACGAGAGTTGGAAGAGTATTTGGAGCAGGATAGGAGAATGGCCTACCATATTCTGGGAAGAGAAAGGTACCAATGGGGGAATAAATCAGGTAAATGGTTGGCTAGGAGGGTGAAGGAAAAGAAAAATAGAACTTTCATCCCAAAAGTAAGAAATGCTGCGGGGGATTTACAAAATATGCCAGACGATATTGTGAATACATTTTTTACATATTACCGGGGCCTCTATAATATCGGGCAACAGGATAAGGTAGAGATTCGAGTAGGGGAGGAAATAAAGGATTATTTAAATCGGATAGATATCCCCAGGGGCAAGCAATTAGAAATGGAAGTACTAGAAGCACTAATAACAAGGGGGGAGGTTGAGATGGCGATTAAAAATACAGCTAAGGGAGGTTGCCCGGGACCCGATGGTTTCCCGATCTCATATTACAAGCAATTCCAAAAACAGCTAGTCCCAAAATTATGTGATTATTTTAATGCAGTGGGGGAGGGCGAAAAATTTCGTGAGGAGACACTCTTGACACATGTGGTCCTGATCTTGAAAGAGGGCAAGGATCCAACTGCAGTAGAAAGCTATAGGCCAATTTCCTTGCTAAACTCAGATATTAAATTGTTTGCAAAAATTATGGCTGAAAGATTGAGACCACATGTGCCAGAGTGGATACTGCAGGATCAGGTTGGATTTATTGAAGGGAGAGAAGGGCGGGATAACACACTAAAGACTATCATGTTATGCCAAGAAGCTGTAAGATGCGGTGCCCCCACGGTACTCATGTCAATAGATGCGGAAAAGGCATTTGACAGAGTGGGGTGGGGATTCCTGTTTGAAGTGCTGGTAAGGTATGGATTGGGGGAGCGGATGAGGGGCTGGATAGAAGCCCTGTACACCCATCCTAAAGCTAAAATAAGAATAAATGGGGCCCTGTCTTGCCCCCTTGAGTTGTTTAACGGGACAAGACAGGGCTGCCCGTTATCCCCATTATTATTTATATTGTCGCTTGAACCCCTGCTGATGGCCATTAGGATGAACCAAAACATTCATGGGATATGGGCCGCCGAGAGGGAGTTTAAGGTCGCAGCATTTGCGGACGACCTCTTGCTCTATATTTCCAACCCTGGATCTTCCATACCAGTAATAATGGAAGAATTATCAAATTATGGGAAGGTCTCTAACTTCAAGGTTAATATATCTAAATCTGAAATTTTGAATTTAAATACCCCAATAACAGAGCAGAGCATCCTTCAATCTAAATTCCCCTTTAGATGGTGCGAGAGGGAATTGGCCTATTTGGGAATAAGGTTGACATCGGAGATGAGGGACCTGTTTGATGCCAACTATATACCCATACTAAATAAAATTAAACAACATTTGGAAAGGTGTCAACATAAAGCTCTATCATGGACAGGTAGAATAAACGTAGTTAAAATGTTTATATCACCAATTTTCAACATGCCAAATGATCCCAATAGTGTTACCACAGGTTTATTTAAATAAACTCAAAATTTTGATTAATAGATTTATATGGAAAAAAAAAGTGGCGAGGGTGGCACGGAATATCCTGATAAGAAGTAAAGAGAGGGGAGGGCTGGCAATGCCGGATCTTCAAAAGTATTATGAGGCTATAGTAATCTCACGGATTGGATACACAATAAAAAGGGGAAGGATTGGGTTGAACTAGAAATTAAGTTAAGTAGAAGGGAATTAGGGGAAATAGTATGGATACCTGCAAAATATAGGGAATTAGGCCTTAACACAAACACATTGACAAAAAACTCACTTCAGATATGGGACACAATAAATAAGAGACATAACTGGGATTACAACTCACCATTAATGCCACTATTGGACACTACATTTTTTATCCCAGGTCATGAGGAATATTTATATTATAGTAGATGGGTTAAGAAAGATAACATTAAGTTATTGGAGGTGATGGAAGGTAATAGGATGTGCACATATGAGGAAATTATAGGGAAATGGGGTCACAAACCATTAGACAAATGGAGATATTATCAATTATATTATTTTACTCAGTCTCTACCACAGCCATTACGGGGTAAGGAACAATTTAGACCATTGGAGAAGTTATTAGCGAATCGTCAGTGCCTTGAAAAAAGGATTTCAAAACTTTATAAAATTTTAATAGAAAGAATAGAGCAAAACTACCCCCCCTATCTTGAAAAGTGGGAAAGGGAAATTGGGCCTTTAAGTAATGATTATCATAGAAATAGGATAATTAGACGAACTTATTCGGTTGCCATAGACTCACAAACACGAGAGATGTCATATAAACTTTTGACAAGATGGTACATAACTCCACAACAAGGAAATAAAATATGTAGCGCGACCCCCCGGTTATGCTGGAGAGGCTGTTTGGGGACGGGGTCAGTTGCCCATATATGGTGGCTTTGTCCTAAGATACAGACATTTTGGGATAAAGTAATAGAAACTATCTTTGAAGTAACAGGGGAAAGGATTAGGAGGGATCCATGGGTATGCCTATTCCATGATATAGAAAAAGGAGAGAGGGAGTATGGGTATTCTTTAATCCCCTGTTTATTAAATGCTGCTAAATCATTGATACCGCTAAAATGGAAAAGGTCTGAGCCTCCCTCGATGAGGGAGTGGGTAGAAAGATTAGAAAGGATACGAATTATTGAAGAGTCAATGTTCAAACTGGATAATATGGAGGAAAGGTACCAGAACAAATGGCGTCTTTGGCTACTATTTGGTAAAACTGAAAATTATTCGAAGATGGTGGAATGTTAGTTAAAAGGAATCCCATGGAGTAGGACCGAGTGAGAGAGGGGTGGACGGGGGGGGGGGGGGGGGGGGGGGGGGGGGAGGGGAGGGAAAAGAAAGACAACCTTTATAAGAAATGATGATGTATTTTTTTTACTTTATGAAATGGGTTTTATATGAATTATAGTTGTTTGTATATTTTGGAAAATATCAAAAATAAAGAAATAAAAAAAAAAAAAAAACTCAACGAATCAAAAACAGAGCTTCTTATCCTACACTCAAACCATAATTCCATAACCAAGACCTCCTGGACACCACACGCCATCTTTGGGCAAAACATCTCCCCAAAGACCAAGGCCAAGAGTCTCAGGGTCATTTTGGACTCACAAATGTCAATGGATGCACAAATAGGAGCAGTAGACAGTGGTGCTCACCATCTGCTATGCCTGCTACGTAGACTCATCCCCTTTATCCCAAAGAATGACAAAGGAGTGGTAGTTGGAACAGTCATTAATTCACGGCTGGACTACGCAAACTCACTTTATATAGGATTACCCCAATATCAACTTGCGTGATTACAACTTATCCAAAACACAGCGGCAAGGCTGATAACAGGAAAAAAAACTGGGAATCAATCTCCCCTTCCCTGAGGAACCTACATTGGCTAACCGTAAAGAATCGGATCACATTCAAAGCCCTCTGCCTCACCCACAAATGCGTGCATAAAGACGCTTCTCAATACCCAATTGAGAAAATAAATCATTACACACCAAACCGCTGTCTTCAATCATCTAATAAAAATCTCCTCCTCATACCCAAAGCACGGTACAAATCGAAGGGGGATCGAAGATTCACTGTCCAAGGACCTCGGCTATGGAATGCTTTACCAACCAAAATCCGCCTGGAAGAAAACCACCAGGCCTTTAGGAAAAAACTCAAGACCTTCCTCTTCTAGTTGATGACAACTAAGCTCTTCACAGCGCCTCGAGGCGATTCAGTTCGTGTTGTGCGCTTTACAAATATTTCATTCATTCAATGTACTGGAACAGCAAGCGGGATCTGGAGCCAGAAGGGATGTCAGCAAAGCAAGTCTTGAACAGGATTACAGGAGATAGTTTCTGTGATGTTGACTAAGGCGAAGGCAGAGATCCTCTGGACTGGACAGCTTAAGTAGGCAGGACTGGCGAGCAGGATATCATCAACAGCTGAATAACTGTGCAGAGATAGGAGCTGGTAATTAGCTGACAACTGAACGGCCAGCTCAGAGAAGGAAGGGCTGAGCCCAGCCCTGACACATATTAAGCAAAATACGGTCAGAACTCGTCACTGCTGGGCACAAAGATTGTGACTTTCATCCAACAAATTTTTTTATAAATAGACCACAAAGTGTATGTAAACCTCAACAAAAAACTTTTCTTATTTGCTTTCTTTTGGTCTGTCAAATATACCTATGTAATAAAACAGTGTTCAATACAGATTAAATTAATGATACGTAAACATTTCTCTTAGCAAAGCAAAACATAAATAAGTGTAAAAAAAAAATAAAAAATTAACAAACACATACAAGAATAAAAAAAAAAATCCAACCATTAATATAAAAATATACGATCAATGTAAAAGTCCATGAATCAATCAGTTTTGCTAGGAGCCATATCTATAACTTCAGGGAATTGTAAGGATAACTAAAATGGTACAAAAATACATAAATAATAATAAAACACTTTCTAAAAAATGAAAAATTAGTGCAGAAACATACCGCTCATTAAAATGAAACATAAAAGTGCAAATAGTAAACAAAATACCCATAGTTAATATATAAACATGTGATAAACATAAATCTCCTTAAACTGGGTTAAAAAACCTACAGGTATAAATTTCAATGAATGAAACAAATACACGGATTTCAACTGTTGCACTAATCACTTTTTTACAATGTACTCACAAGGCTTTTTCACTCCCCATATTCAGGTGCACTCACTTAATCCTGTTGACCATTTAACCTTATTAAGTAGGTCAAAAAACATTTATTCAAGACGCTTGTGAGCGCTTTGGAAAGAAATGATTGGTAGATCAGGTGGAATCAGAGTATTTTTTTTCAGAGCGTTCTCTGGGCTTTAATGTGTATGGCACGTATTTTAAACTTATTATAGACTGGTTTATGGAGTTTTATGTGTATAACATGTTTATATATTCATTTTCTATTTTTTTTTTTATGTTTTTGTATTTTTTTTACATACCTTACACTTTATATGTTTAATTTTGCTGAGTGGAATGTTTATGCATTAGTTTAATAAATGGAATAAAATAAAGTTAATAACTATTATTATTATTATAGTGAGCGTTGTTTTATTATTTAGGTATTTGTGTACCATTTTAGGTATTCATACAGTTTCTGATTTTATGGTTATAGCTACACCTCCCAGAAAAACTCATAGGTTTACATACCCTGGCAGAATTTATGATTTCTTTGCCATTTCTCACAGAATATGAATGATAACACAAAAACATTTATTTTACTCATGGTAAGTGTTTGGCTGATGCCATTTATCATCAATCAACTGTGTTTACTCTTTTTAAATCATAATGGCAACAGAAACTACCCAAATGACCCTGATCAAAAGTTTACATACCCTGGTGATTTTGGCCTGATAACATGCACACAAGTTGACACAAAAGGGGTTTGAATGGCTATTAAAGGTAACCATCCTCACCTGTTATCTGTTTGCTTGTAATTAATGTGTGTGTATAAAAGGTCAATGAGTTTCTGGACTCCTGACAGACCCGTGCATCTCTCATCCAGTGTTGCACTGGTGTTTCTGCATTCTGAGTCATGGGGAAAGCAAAATAATTGTCAAAGGATCTGCGGGAAAAGGTAGTCGAACTGTATAAAACAAGAAAGGGATAAAAAAAGATATCCAAGGAATTGAGAATGCCAATTGGCAGTAATCAAGAAGTGGAAAATGAGGGGTTCTGTTTGTAAAATTTCAGCCGCAACTGCCAGGAAAATTGTTTGGGATACAAAGAAAAACCCACAAATAACTTCAGGTGAAATACAGGACTCTCTGAAAACATGTGGCGTGACTGTTTGAAGATGCACAATAAGGAGGCACTTGAAGAAAGATGGGCTGCATGGTCAAGTTGCCTGAAGAAAGCCAATTTCTATGCAAATGTCACAAAGTATCCCACTTACAATAGGCCAAACAGCACAGAGACAAGCCTCAAATCTTCTGGCACAAAGTCATTTGAAGTGATGTGACCAAAATTGAGCTTATTGGCCTTAACCATAAACGCTACATTTGTAATCAACGAGGCCTATGATGAAAGGTACACCATTCCTACTGTGAAACATGGAGGTGGATCGCTGATGTTTTGGGGATGTGTGAGCTACAAAGGCGCAGGAAATTTGTTCAAAATTGATGGCAAGATGAATGCAGTATGTTATCAAAAAATACTAGAGGAACATTTGCATTCATCAGCCAGGAAGCTGCGCATGGGGCGTACTTGGACATTGCAACATGACCCAAATGATCCCAATGATCCAAAACACAAGGCCAAGTTGACTTGTCATTGGCTACAGCAGAATAAAGTGAAGGTTCTGGAGTGATCATCTCAGTAACCTGACCTCAATATCATTGAGCCACTTTGGGGAGATCTCAAACCTGCAATTCATGCAAGACAGCCAAGAATTTCCAGGAACTGGAGGCTTTTTGTCAAGAGGAATGGGCAGCTTTACCATCTGAGAAGATAAAGAGACTCATCCACAAATACCACAAAAGACTTCAAGCTGTCATTGATGTTAAAGGGGGCAATACATGGTATTAGTCATTTGGGTGGTTTCTGTTGCCATTATGATTTAAAAGGAGTAAACACAGTTGATAATAAATGGCTTCAGCCAAACACTAACCATGAGTGAAAGAAAAGTTTTTGTGTTATCATTCATATTCTGTGAAAATTGCCAAGAAATCATCAATTCTGCCAGGATATGTAAACTTATGAGCACAACTGTATAATTGATAGGGCTTTGTAATACTTGTTTGTTATTTCTTTCCCAACCAGCCAGTGCACCCACCAGACTGAGGAGGAAATAACCTATGTAAGCTTCAGGTCACTTTGGGCAGAGCTTACATAGGGCTGAAGACTCTCTTCCCAACCCCACTTTGCAGTGCTTGAATCTTCTGATTGGTCACTTTGGCACTCAAAACTAAGGAGGGGGTGGAAGGGTAGAGAGTCACATGCTCCCTCATCGCTGGGGCTAATGGAATGGTGAAGGAGCGAAAGGAAGGTGAGTAAAAGCAACCGGAGTTTAAACGTTTTGGTTAATGTTTTCTCTGCAGACTTCTTTGTGCTGATGAAGGTTGGGTTCACACTTAATATGGATGTGGCTCACAGCAGGGGTCCGGTGCGTCCCTGTCCTCCTTTTTTAGGGACGAATCAGGCACAAATTTTTGCCTGAATTCAGACCTGAAACTGTGCCAAAGATGCACTGAACCCTTATGCAATGCTCTCTGTGGCTGCCCTGAAGATGTGTGAACCGACTCCATTGAGAGCCGGTCACAATCTCCTGTCATGTGAGTTATATGTGGGAAAACCCCAATTCGCATAAGTGTGAACCCAGCCTAAAACATTTTAATAGTAGTTATTTTTGTATG
Organism: Lithobates pipiens; assembly: GCF_037356315.1. NCBI lineage: Eukaryota > Metazoa > Chordata > Amphibia > Anura > Ranidae > Lithobates > Lithobates pipiens. The sequence goes on along the minus strand of NW_027507789.1, from coordinate 52,279,863 downwards.
AATTGTTGGTCTAAAAACAGCTTGTTTAATTTAGCTTTGATAAAAAAAACCTGGAAGCTGATTGGTTTCTATGCAGGGCTTCACCAGATTTCGCACTCTCCAGTTTTAGTAAATAAACCGCTGTTTGATTTAATTATCAGTTATGGGGCACGATTAAAGAGAAGAGAAACAGGGCCTATGCAAAGGTAGTGTTAACATTTATTCATGCCTGGAAATAAATAATTACTAAATACATCTGGGGAGCATAACAAAGCATTTGAATTTTATGACCTGTTATTAAAACGTTTTAAAAGTATTTTTCCCTACAGTAATATTAATGATTTGTATTACAGATCTGTCCAGCTCTCAGACACGCAGGGATGGTCTTACTTAATGCTCTACTTAACACTATACCTGGTAAGTTTGTTTCTATTTATTTATTTTTCCAATCATTTTATCTATATGTTCTATACAGTCACCTCTTTTGTCTCCCACAAAATCCATACATTTGTCTTGGGTGCTTAACATTCAGCAATGGCTAGCCAAAGGTCATTTCAAGCTCCCGACTTTTCTTGTACTCAATCATCCTATCTCTCTACCACCATGGATACTGTGGAGAAATGTATGTGACTGTAGGCAGAACAATTCAAAATATGTAAACTATAACTTAAATCGTTGATAAATGAATATACGCCAAAACCATTGTGGAATGCAATGGCCGCGGCCATTTATTATAGGCAATATTTAAAATTATTTAATATATAACATGAAATTATTTTATTTATTTTTAAACTGACACCAATACTCTATTTTACATTTCCAAGAAAGTTACCATAGAATATACATATGAGCATAACCCAGCAATAAAAATCTTGAGTTATCCAAAAACATGCAACATAAATTTTACCGCCCCTTTTCGTGAGATGCTTCATGATTAGACGTGTGAGGTGGGAGGTGGGAGGTTGGGTGAGAGATCCTTCCCCTTCTGTCTTCTGCCACTGACTGACAGATGATGTTGTATTTAAAAATGATAAATTTATCATCCTTTATTTAAAAATCTTTTACCAGACATATAACTTAAAACTGGACAATAACAATTAAATATGCAAATGATCTTAACCTACTATATTTTTCTTTAAGAAAATGTCATTTTTGCAATTTTGTGTGCCACATCCAATATTTGACTAAAAAGCAGAAAGACCCCTAGTGGTGGACTTTTAAGGCATGTACAATAAGTAGAAATATATAGAGTATAAAATAGATTTATTAATGTTGGGGGTTATTTACGAAAGGCAAATCCACTTTGTACTACAAGTGCACTGTAAGTGCACTTGGAAATGCAGTCACTGTAAATCCGAGGGGGACATACAAGGAAAATAAAAAACAGCATTTTAGCTTGCACATGATTGGATGATAAAATCAGCAGAGCTTCCCCTAATTTCCGATCTACCCCTGCATTAGATTTGAAATGTATGCCCCTAGAACACCTGACAGTGCTCCCTGCATGTTGCCAGGATGTGGAAAAGTCTTACACATGTGGTATTGCCATGCTCAGGAGTAGGGGAATCTATTTTGAGGTGTAATTTTTGGTATGTACATGCTATGTGTTAAAAATATTGTAAAAATAGACAACTTTGTGTAAAAAAAAATGCATTTTCATTTTTTTCCCACATTTTCCAAAAACTTGTAGAAAAAAAGGGCATGTTCAAAATACTCATTATGCCTCATAGATTCTACGTTGGGGTGTTTTCCTTCCAAAATGAGGTTATTTTTTAAGCATTTTCATTGTCCTGGTGATCCAGGGCCTTCAAATTTGCAAGAGGTAGTCAAGAAATGATATGTGTCATTTATGCTCCTAGAACGCCTGATGGTGCTCCTTGCATGTTGGGCCTCTGCATGTGGCCAGGCTGTGGAAAAAGTCTCACAAATGAGGTATCACCATACTCAGGAGGAGTAGTAGAATGTGGTTTGGGGTGTCATTTGTGCTATGCATATGTGGTGTGTGAGAAATAACCTGCTAAAATAACAATTTTGTGAAAAGAAAAGAAAAAAAATCTTGATTTTGCAAAGAATTGTGGGAAAAAAATTCAAATTTCAAAAAACTCACCATGCCTCTAACTAAATACCTTGGAATGTCTACTTTCCAAAAAGGGGTCATTTGGGGGTATTTGTACTTTTCTGGCTTTTTAGGGTTTCAAGAAATGAGATAGGCCATCAGTACTTCAGGTGTGATCAATTTTCAGATATTAGCACCATAGCTTGTGGACTCTATAACTTTCACAAAAACCAAATAGTATACACCGACTTGTTTTTTTTTTACCAAAGATACAGTGGTGTGAAAAAGTGTTTGCCCCCTTCCTCATTTCCTGTTCCTTTGCATGTTTGTCACACTTAAGTGTTTCGGAACATCAAACCAATTTAAACAATAGTCAAGGACAACACAAGTAAATACAAAATGCAATTTGTAAATGAAGGTGTTTATTATTGAAGGTGAAAAAAAATCCAAACCATCATGGCCCTGTGTGAAAAAGTGATTGCCCCCCTTGTTAAAACATACTATAACTGTGGTTGTCCACACCTGAGTTCAATTTCTCTAGCCACACCCAGGCCTGATTATTGCCACACCTGTTCACAATCAAGGCATCACTTAAATAGGAGCTGCTTGACACAGTAAGGTCCACCAGAAGATCCTTAAAAGCTACACATCATGCCGAGACCCAAAGAAATTCAGGAACAATTGAGAAAGAAAGTAATTGAGATCTATCAGTCTGGAAAGGGTTATAAAACCATTTCCAAAGCTTTGGGAATCCAGCGAACCACAGTGAGAGCCATTATCTACAAATGGCGAAGACATGGAACAGTGGTGAACCTTCCCAGGAGTGGCCGGCCGCCCAAAATTACCCCAAGAGCGCAGCGACGACTCATCCAAGAGGTCACAAAAGACCCCACAACAACGTCCAAGGAACTTCAGGCCTCACTTGCCTCAGTTAAGGTCAGCGTTCATGCCTCCACCATCAGGAAAAGACTGGGCAAAAATAGCCTGCATGGCAGAGTTCCAAGGAGAAAACCACTGCTGAGCAAAAAGAACATCAAAGCTCGTCTCAATTTCTCCACAACACATCTTGATGATCCCCAAGACTTTTGGGACAACATTCTGTGGACCGATGAGACAAAAGTGGAACTCTTTGGAAGGTGTGTGTCCAAGTATATCTGGCGTAGAAGGAACACTGCATTTCATAAAAAGAACATTATACCAACAGTAAAATATGGTGGTGGTAGTGTGATGGTCTGGGGCTGTTTTGCTGCTTCAGGACCTGGAAGACTTGCCGTGATAAAAGGAACTATGAATTCTGCTGTCTACCAAGAGATCCTGAAGGAGAATGTCCGACCATCTGTTCGTGTACTCAAGCTGAAACGAACTTGGGTTCTGCAGCAGGACAATGATCCTAAACACACCAGCAAGTCCACCACCGAATGGCTGAAGAAAAACAAAATGAAGACTTTGGAGTGGCCTAGCCAAAGTCCTGACCTGAATCCTATTGAGATGTTGTGGTATGACCTTAAAAAGGCCGTTCATGCTCGAAAACCCTCTAATGTAACTGAATTAGGACAATTCTGCAAAGATGAGTGGGCCAAAATTCCTCCAGGACGCTGTAAAAGCCTCATTGCACGTTATCGCAAACGCTTGGTTGCAGTTTTTGCTGCTAAGGGTGGCCCAACCAGTTATTAGGTTTAGGAGGCAATCACTTTTTCACACAGGGCCATGATGGTTTGGATTTTTTTTCACCTTTAATAATAAACACCTTCATTTACAAATTGCATTTTGTGTTTACTTGTGTTGTCCTTGACTATTGTTTAAATTGGTTTGATGTTCCGAAACACTTAAGTGTGACAAACATGCAAAGGAACAGGAAATGAGGAAGGGGGCAAACACTTTTTCACACCATTGTATGTAGCAGTATCAATTTTGGCCAAAATTTCTGAAGAAAAATTACTAATTTGCTAAATTTTATAACAGAAACAAAGAAAAAAAATTTACAGATTTTTATAGCGCAAAAAATAAAAAACCCGGCGGTGATTAAATACCGCCAAAAGAAAGCTCTATTTGTGTGAAAAAAAGCACAAAAAATTCATATAGGTACAGTGTTGCATGACTGAGTAATTGTCATTCAAAATGTGAGAGCACTGAAAGCTGAAAATTGGTCTGGTTAGGAAAGGGGTTTAAGTGCCCAATGGGTAAGCGGTTAAGCTTGTCAACTGCATCAATTAATCCCTCTTATGGCCAGTCCTCTGCTTTGCCAATGCAAATGATACGGTATACACAATACCAACACTGCCAGGCGAATTACTTTATTAATGTGCCCAATCACCACGCGCTCCTGAGCCAACCAGGTTTACACAGCCACATACTGTTTATCTCTTCTTCCGATAATAGATTAACTGTACTCACAATATTCATCAAACACGATCCTTTCCCAGCTGAGAACATGATGAGGCAAGGGTTTGCTTTGCTTGAACTTTACTGAATAATTTCAAAAGTTAACAGATTTCAACAGTCCATAAATTAGTAATTCTTAAATAAATGTGACACTCATGAAAATCCATAACGTTTGGCAATAAAATGCAATAGCACAACTTTCCAACTCCTGGATTACTGAAATGGTTCCATTATTTCCAGGAGGGGTTCTATTTACACTTCAGACATGCCGCTCATAGCTAAATAGGCCCTAGGCCTTCTCTGGTCCCCATAGCTTCCCCCAGGCCCAGGGGGCGCCATCCTGCTAAGAGGAAACAGCCTCCTCATATGCTGCCAACCTCCACGACAAGACCCAGATTGACTCCACCCATCCCAATAATAGGCAGAGGGCAGGCCTGGCCAGGGATATACCTCTAAACAGGAGGACCACTAAATAAAACAGAATACTAAATGTAACCACTGCCTATATGTATAATAGTGGTTTTGCTGATTTTAAATAATAAAAAACCTTGCATGTAAATTTTAAATATGAGCTGATAGCCAAGCCTTTGCAAAATACAACAATCTTACCTTGGGCAATTTCACAAGTTCATACTATAGAAATTGTTTTTGTCTTATTATTATCTCTTATCCTTGGACATGACCTGCGAAGTCACCACAATTGATTAGCTTGTAGCAGTAAAAACAGCTATGATTCTGCAATGTAACATCCTGAAAGAAAATATATCCAGTAAACATTTCGAGTTTGAGATTAAGAAGTCTGGCACTTCCTTCTATAACAGATGTTCTGTCCCTGAAGTTATAAATAATAAGAGGGTCAACGTTCATTCTATCTTGTAACAATGCAGACATCAAAATTAGGTCCAAAAGTTACCTGTAAAAAAACAAAAGTTTAATTTATTTTTTTTACCTTTTCCTGGGCTTCTGTCCATGACTCCTAGGCGAGGGTGATGTTAGGTTTTCTGGGTAATACAGAGCAGCCCAAAACTCAGGAATGACATGCTTAGAATGCATTGGAGTGTCGTGCAAGATTTCGCTTGCTCTGCAGGAATTTTCCTAGAAGGATAGGGATGTCACACCCAGCTATTGCACGAGACAAGGGTAAAGTAATTTTAGAACCAAACTTTTTTCTTTTCAGGTCATATTTTGACCTACTATTAGCTGGCAATGTATACAGGGGGTGCCTAGACAGTATATGCATACATTGCTTTGCACTGTAAGCAGGGCTGTCTTAATGAGTGGGCACACCTGGGCACAGCCCAGGGGCCCCAGCCACATGGGGGGCTCCTACACTTTTCCCAAAGCAGCTGGTCCTTGAGCCCACGCTGCCCCAAAAAAATTGGGGGCCCCATGATGGCACTGAGAGTGATGGATACACAGGGGAGGCAGGCTGGCAGCGGTGTACCGTGCTGTGCAGAACGATATCTATTATTTCACAGCCAGCAGGGAGGGAAGGGGCGGGGTGTGGCCGGAGCACAAGTGATGCTCTGACCCCGCCCCATGCAGCTTGAATGCTCTGGACTCGGAAAGAAAAACATACCAGGTAAATAAAGAAAAAAAAAAGCATAATAACATCATGCAACCTCCAGATCATGCCATAACTTTTGCGTGAGACCTCCCAATACAACGCTGGACTTTCCATACAATACTTTACCATATATACCAATAATAAATCAGGACAGCGAGATAAACACAGAGTTACTACCATACCCAATCATAGAGTACCATCAGGTATACAAAGTACCCATTAGCAGTTGGAACTTTTAGCTGCCCAGGCCATCTCTCTGTGACAGAATAGTATGTGTAGACAAGGTAGAGTATAGCCATTGGGCCCATATTTTTTTTAACTTTTTGGAGCAATTTCTGTGCAGGCAACAATTTTGTACCCAGCTCCTTCAATTTTGTTTAAGTCTGTCAAGTCAGGCAGTGCCAACGGGGCCACCCATGGCTCAAATTTTATCCAATTAAGCAAGTATAAGTGTCATACATGGCTAACCTTAGGGGTCTATTTATCTATTTTTTTATATCAGATTCACACTTTGTCAGGATTGACACATTTTTACAAATTAATCTGTTTAGAATCGGGTGAAAGATGTGTAAATATTGTGTGAAAACATTTATAAATAGAAACAACCTTTTCCTGAAAGGCTCCATGGCAGCATACGTGTGGGTAGCCCCGCCTCCACGATTACCCAATAGGACCCAACTCCCATAAATCTTTGCTCCTGGCCACTATCAGTGTTCCTTTTTTGTCCTCCCCAGTAGGACCAGATGGTTTCTTTCCTGGAAATAAAACTTCACGACGATCGATTGGCTGATTGACTGAGAAATTTTCCTCCGATAGGCCCTGACTGTTAAGCAGGGTATGGAGAGTATTTGCAGAGTAGCGCTGAAGAAAGGATTTCCTACCTGAGTGCGCACGGTCTGTGTCCCGTTGTTATGGGTGACCATTATCTGCTGGAGGTATGGCGTGTGTGTTCCAGTCCGTTCGGCCAGGTGATCGTTGGTGGAGTGGTGAGCCTTTTATCTATCCATGGCAGCATTGTATTTGTGTGTATTTCTTTTGTTTGTCTTGCGGTCTCCTCCATGCCGTTTGCGTTCGCTTCCGCGTTCCAGCAAACCTCTCTCCTACTTCCGGGTTATGCAGGCGTTCTGCGCATGTGCGAACCCGGTATGAGACCGAGGCTTGGTTCCCGCGCATGCGCGCGAGCGCCTCGCGTCTGACGTCGGCGATGACGTCACGGGCGCCAAATTTAAAAGGCTTTGGAAGCTGTCAGAACCCTGGGAATGTTTGCAGTGGTCGCAGCGACTTCCCGGGGCTGTCAGCGCGGCGGTTTAAGGTAAGAGCGTGTCCCTTAGGCTGGGGAAATGCTTTTAAAAAAAAAAAAAAAAAAATGTGTGTTTTATTTTTCTCTTTAGTTGCAGTGTTTCTTAAACTGTGGGTTTATTGTGAATATGGACGCCTTACTGCCTCCTAGTGGCCAGCCCGCTCATGTTAGGTAGGTCTTTAGTATTTATGCTTTTTATATATTGGAGAGAGTGTTTGGCATAGGTAGGATTGACTGTATATCCTTTTCTCTCTCTGTCTGTTTTACCCTTACAGCCCTTCTGGGTCTGATCCACAACCTAACACTTCTAGACGCAGTGGATCATCAAGATCACACCGCCATAAATCCTCCTCAAGATCTAGCCAGCATAGGTCAAGATCTGAACAGCATAATAAGAATTATTCTCACCCCCCTGCTGCTCACTCCAGCAAGCGTACGGAAAAATCATGCTGGGGGTGCAGGATGCCTGTTCCTTCGGACGTATCCTTATGCGATCATTGCTTCTCCAAAGCTGCAGATGAAAGGGATGATGCAGACCAGCGTTTGGAGTCAATAGTAAGACGGGTTGTGAAGGAGTCTCTGCAGGAGAGGGACGCTCTACAGCTGTGTGAATCCCCGTCAGAATTATTGGCTCCTCCACCTGGAGAGAACCCATTGCAGGAGACATGGGAATCCTCTCAGCCAAGCCGCCTATCTGCTCCCATCTCAGATAGTGAATCTGACTGTGAGGATCCTGGTTTAGGTTTTGACTATGGACTGGTGCCTTCTTTGGTCAAAGCAGTGAGAGAGGCTCTGAAGTGGGAAGACCCTGTTACTTCCCCACCAAAGCAGAGAAAGTTTTTTAAACAGCTCAATAAGGAGCGACAATTTTTTCCCTTCCTTTCAGAGTTGGGTGACATTATTACCGAGGAATGGAGCAAGGTGGATAAAAAGGGTTCCATGCAGTCAAAAATCCTGAAATTATATCCCTTTAAAGAAGAGGATGTGAAGCACCTGGAGTCAGCACCACTGGTGGATGCAGCGCTCATGCGTTTGGTGAGATATGTAACCCTACCCTTAGAGGATACGGTATCCTTTAAAGATCCTTTGGAAAGGCGGATCGATTCAGACCTTAAGAGGATATATCTGACTTCTGGAATGGCTTGCAAACCAGTGCTTGCAATGGCAGCGGTATCCAAGGCCATAGAATCCTGGGCTGATTCTGTAGAGGAATTCCTGAGGGGTATTTCTATTGAATCAGCAAAAGACTCCCCTATTCAAGAAATCAGGATGGCGTCTGCCTTTTTGGGGGAGGCATCTATTGATGTTATCCGCCTGATATCTCGGGATATGTTAGCAGCAGTCTCAGCTCGCCGTGCGTTATGGCTCCGTCCATGGCTGGCGGATCCAGCATCCAAACAGGCCTGGTGCCGTATTCCCTTTGAGGGGTCATCTTTGTTTGGTAACAAGCTGGATACTGCCATATCCCGGGCTACAGGTGGGAAATCTGGGTTTCTTCCCCAGGACAGACGTCTTCAAAATCAAAGGCGTCCATTTCCTAGAAGACAAGGCCCTGATCGTGCCAGGGAGGCGCGGAGCTATAGACCTGGTCGAGAATTCTCAAGGTCATGGAGATCCAGGCAATCTTCTTTCAAAAATACCTCAAAAGGGGGTTCGTCCGGCAAGCAGGATTCCGCGAAATCCTTTTGAAATTGGGCCCGCTCAAACTTGTCAGGTGGGGGCTCGTCTTCTCCACTTCAGGCATGTTTGGGCGGCCTCAATTCGGGATTTTTGGACTGTAAAAACAATTTCCTCAGGTCACAAGTGGGGTTTTATCAGCACCCCAAAGCTAAGATTTATTCCCACAAATCTTCCAGAATCAAAAGAGAAGAAACAAGTCCTATTGACCTACGTGAACTCTTTACTGGATCAAGGCGCAGCCGTTCCCGTTCCAGAAGAAGAACGTGGAGAGGGCATGTATTCCCCTTTGTTTCTGGTTCAAAAGAAAAATGGCACATGGAGGCCGGTAATAGATTTGACCCATCTCAATTCCTTCATTCGCAAAGAGAAGTTCAAGATGGAATCTCTGCTTACCATCCAGCAGTCCGTGTATCTGGGGGACTGGATGATATCAGTCGATTTGAAGGACGCTTACTTCCATGTTCCCGTGGCAAAGGAGTTTCAACAATACCTCCGCTTTGCAGTAGGCATTCAACATCTTCAATTTACATGTCTTCCCTTTGGGTTAACAACGTCCCCACGGGTCTTCTCCAAAGTTCTTTTGGCAGTTGTGGCCTTTCTCAGAGTCAAAGGTGTTCGTCTCCATCACTATCTCGACGACCTTCTTCTGCTATCCCAGAACAAAGATCAGCTCTTGGAGCACAAAGACCTAGTCATCTCCACTCTACAGGAGTTCGGGTGGCTTCTGAACTTAGAAAAGAGTCACCTAGATCCAACTCAGTCTCTTGTTTTCCTAGGGGCGCAGTTCAACACAGCAGAAGGTACTATCGCCCTTCCAGAAGAGAAGGTTGGAGTCATACGAGACAGGATTCATGCAGCCCTTGCAGCATCCCATCTCTCGGCTCTCCAATGTCTGAGGGTGATTGGCACAATGTCAGCCACCATTCCCATGGTAAAGTGGGCCCAGTGGCACACTCGTCCCTTTCAGAAGGGGTTTCTACAACAGTGGGACTTATCCAGCCAGACACAGCGCATATTCCTCACTCCAGCCATGAGGACGTCTCTTCTTTGGTGGCTACAGGGGAAGAACCTGCGCAACCACCATTCAATCATTCCCATCTCATGGGTCACGGTAACTTCAGATGCCAGCAACCGAGGATGGGGCGCTCACTGCCTTTCGGAGGTCGCTCAGGGCAGGTGGACGTTTCCATCACAGAGAGTCGTCTCCAATGTTCTGGAGCTAAGAGCGGCCTTCCAGGCGCTTCGGTCATTCCATCATCTGACAGCGAATGCCTCGGTCATGCTAAGGTTGGACAACACAACCGCGGTGGCTTACGTAAAGAAGCAAGGGGGAACTCGCAGCTGGTCCCTGTTACAGGAGACGGAGCCAATAATGAATTGGGCTCAGAAGAATTTGTCCAACCTTTCTGCAGTCTACATCCCAGGGGTGCAGAATGTTCAGGCGGACTTCCTATCGCGTGTCGAGTTGGACAACAACGAGTGGTCTCTACACCGGGAAGTATTCGATTGGCTCCTGACCTTAGGATTGTCCCTGGAAGTCGACTTGTTCGCTTCCCCGTGCAATCGGAAGCTTCCGAAATATTACTCAAGGTTCAGGGATCCCCAGGCATATGGGATAGATGCCCTCACAGAACATTGGAAGTTTCAGACAGCTTACGCCTTCCCTCCAGTTCCGGTGATCCTGCAATTCCTTCGGAGACTCAGGTCAGAGAAGGCGGAGATTCTCGCAGTAATTCCTTTCTGGCCCAACAGACCTTGGTTCCCTCTACTGCTGCTCCTCAGTTATCAAGAGCCAGTTCCCCTGCCTCTCAGGTCGGATTTGCTATCTCAAGGCACAAGGTTACATCCATGCCCATCATGTCTGAACCTCAAGGTATGGTTTTTGAGAGGGAAAGGCTAGAAGCTCTTGGTTGTCCGGAAGAGGTCATCCCAACCCTTCTCAATTCCAGACGCGGGAGTACTAATAGGGTATATGAGCGTATATGGTCCAAGTTTTCGGCCCATATGTCCTCCAGAGAAAATTCTTGCAGTTCTCCAACAATACAAGACATACTAAGCTTTCTTCAAACAGGCCTTGATTTACCTCTAGCTATCAGTTCATTGAGAGTCCAAGTATCGGCTATTTCAGCCTTTACGGGTATTTCCTGGGCAAACCATGCACTGGTACAACAATTCTTCAAGGGAGCTACTAGGCTCAGACCCCAAAGAAAACCAAGGTTTCCTAAATGGGACCTCCCTTTAGTGCTGGATTTTCTCTCAAACCTTGGAAAGGATTCTACGGAGCCTCTGTCCATAAGGGATCTCACTCTCAAGACCATCTTCTTGGTAGCTATAACCTCAGCCAAGAGAGTTTCTGAGATTAGGAATCTAGGTTCGGAAGAACCCTTTCTGACTTTCTTTCCAGATAGGGCAGTATTGATTCCCATGTTGGGATCGCATCCCAAAGTAACCTCGGTCTTCCATGAGAATCAGGAAATTGTGCTTCCCACTTTCAAAAACTCAGAGAGTCAGGATGTTCATCCTCTGGACGTAGGACACGCGCTGAAACAATATTTGGAAGTCACAGCTCCCTTTAGACAAACGAAATTTCTTTTTGTTCTCCCTCATGGCAAGAATAAAGGATTGCAAGCTTCGGCTAGATCTATCTCTACCTGGATCATTCAGATCATTCAGAGGGCGTACAGAGCAAAGGGCTTGGCTCCTCCTGAGGCATTAACAGCTCATTCAACACGGAGTATTTCAACATCGTGGGCAGCTTCTCGCCATGTGGCGCCTGAAGTTATTTGCAGAGCGGCCTCTTGGTCTTCTATTAATACCTTTGTTTCTCATTACTGTGTAGAGCCAGCGGCTCTGTCTTCTGTTAATTTTGGTTTGCAAGTTTTGTCGGTTGACAATGCTAAATAAACTTTTGTTCTTTGCTCGACATTTTGCCCACCCGGGTGTGTTTGGCGAGTTATTTCCCACACGTATGCTGCCATGGAGCCTTTCAGGAAAACGGAAAATTTATATCAAATACTTACCGTAATTTTCCTTTCCTGATAGGCTCCATGGCAGCAGGAGTTCCCTCCCAAATGTCTGGAGTCGGCTAGTTACGGAACACTGATAGTGGCCAGGAGCAAAGATTTATGGGAGTTGGGTCCTATTGGGTAATCGTGGAGGCGGGGCTACCCACACGTATGCTGCCATGGAGCCTATCAGGAAAGGAAAATTACGGTAAGTATTTGATATAAATTTTCCGTTTTTTTTTTCTATTGGTTTTGAATAGAATGGGGGAAAGTTAAGTTGGCCATACATAGACAGAAATTTGGCTGGTTCAGCAGGGACCATCTGAATTTGGAACCATGTATGGGCAGGCTGATTGTACCCAAGTCGATCAAACGATTGACTTGGGTACAACCAGCCTATTGACTTACTGGCAGCAGCTATAATTGATCAAACCATTTTCATTCTGTAACTTATTTTTGCCATCAGTATAAAATAATAATTTCCAGCTACAATACATTCTGTGGCCTTGCTCTGGCAGTAGGGTTGGGATCTGGGAGAGGGATTCATGCCCACTATGGTTCACAAAATAATGGATGAGGAGGTTGGGAACTGTCCAATTGTCCTATGCCTCACACAAAGTCCCACACGTTTTTATTTCCTTATCAAAATAATGGGTGAGGTGGACTTAACCTGTGTATAGGCATATTGAGTTCTTTACCTATTAATAATGATTCTCTCTATCATTCCAGTGAAGAATCCAGTAGACGATTACATAGGCATAGACTATTCCCTGATGAGTCAGCCTCTTGTGTCTGAGGACAGTATGGATATGGATTTCAGGGTAAGTGAAATCTCTAATCTGTGCAATGATGTTTTCACAACAATGTTACGTTGAGGTCAGTCAGTGTGCTGTAGCCGAAATAGGGGAAGATATAGACTACGGTTATCCAAAACAGATGAGTGGAATGTATTTGGTAAATTTATCAATCTTGCCTTCAGTTATGTTTTGCTGAAACAAAAACTTTCATGCCGCGTACACACGATCGGAATTATGGTCGGAAAAAGCTCTGATGGTTTTCCCGACGGAATTCCGCTCAAGCTGTCTTGCCTACACACGGTCACACCAAATTCCGACTGTCAAGAAAGCAGTGACATACAACACTATGACGAGCCGAGAAAAAATCAAGTTCAATGCTTCCGAGCATGTGTCGAATTGTTTCCGAGCATGCGTAGGAATTTTGCGAGTCGGAATTGCTACAGACGATCGGAATTTCCGATAGAAACTTTTTCCGTCTGAAAAATTGAGAACATACTCTCAAATTTTTGCTGGCGGCAATTCAGCCAGATAAATTCCGATGGAGCCTACACACGGTCGCATTTTCCGATGAAAAGCTCTCATCGGTCTTTTGCTGGCCGAAATTCCGATTGTGTGTACGTGGCATAAGTTTTGATCATCGAGCTTATTAGGTTAAATTGACTTTGTTTTCTTTACTTTTCCTTTTTTTGTGTGATAGTTATGTGTGTATTGTTGCTTTAAGGCCTCTTTCACACCGGAAGCCAGGGAGCAATAAAACAGACATTTGAGGCATGGGTTTTAAAACCCCCATGACCACTCACCTAAAGCCTGGAGGGGGCTGTTCATATGCTGTGACCCTTTTGCTTTGCCTTAATGGCTGGGACAAATCTAACACCACATCTTGAGTTGACAGACAGCACCACTGGTGGCCCATTCAAACCCACAGGGCCATGCTACAGTTTACAGCAAGTAAGTTCCTCGGGAGGAAGTAGAGAGGAGACATTGCTGGAAGTGGCAGCAGAGAAGTGTTTACGTTACTAAGCTATGTGAATGTTTTCCTTCATTTATATATATGAGACACATCATTTGCCCTACGTCCATTTGCCTTCCATTGAAATCATCTTTTCCTGGAAAGATCTGTGATGGCGGAGCTAGTAAGGGGTAGGGAACCTCGGCTCTCCAGCTGTTTTGAAACTACAAGTCCCATGAGACATTGCAAGACCCTAACAATCACAGGCATGGCTCCTAGAGGCAGGAGGCATGATGGGATTTGTAGTTTCAAAACAGCTGGAGAGCCAAGGTTCCCTACCCTGCTGGACCACGCACATCATCTGTTAATTATTATTTTTTTGCACCATTGTATGAACTTTACTCATCATTCCATTATTTTTTGGATTTCACTTGCACATTGTGGTATTGTTTGTTCACCATTTCATTGACTTTATTAACGCTGAAATATTTTTTGTTTTAGTTTACAGAAAGTGACTGATTTGTGGTTGTGGTGCATTAGTCCCATTGTAAATTGCCATTTAGCAAAAAATAAAGAAATTACACATTCAGGAGGCAGCAGGAGTGTCTCCTGAATGCCTCACAGCAGCTGTTTGGCCGCACTCTAAAAAGTGATCCACCGCAGATCAATTTTCTGAGAATGGGTTAGTGTGAGCCTAGCTAAATGTGTTATCTTACTAAAATGTTTATGAAAATAATGAGGCTAATGAAGGCTGTTTTTGGCAAGAAGAGGTGCAGGATAGTAGCAGGCTAGATTCACATCTGTGAGATGCAGAACTTGCGGTAACTGTTCTGTACTGTATATAGTTACATAGTTAGTCAGGTTGAAAAAAGACACAAGTCCATCTAGTTCAACCATAAAAATAAAATAAAATAAACCACATCACACAGATTTCAGCAGTTTCAGCTCATGAAATACATTTTGCCAACAAATTTGGGTCACTATATTGTTTAAAAATGTCTCCTGTGTTTGATTGTACATTCATACACTCTAATGATGCTCATACATTATTTGTTATCTTTAGGGTATGTTTTATTCCCTGAATGCAGAGAATGACACAATTCCTAACACATCTCCAACCCTGCACATAAAACAGAAGGAACGCATGGTGTATATTGCTCTCTCTGAGTATTTCTTTGACTCTGCAATGTATGCGTACTTTCGATCGGGTGTGCTCAGCCTGGAAATTGCTAATGAACAGGTAAGTGTACTTATGTACTATAATTTCATGTATTTCACAAAAAGTTTCAATCACCACCTACTGGCCGTTCTACTTGCTTTGCACACTGAGCACATGAGTAGAATCTCTCTAGAAAGATGCAATTGCACGTTTGTTGTTCAAGAGACATTTTAGTATTCCCGCAACCAGTGGCGTTGCTAGGGGGTGGCTTTTGGGGCTATAGCCCTGAATCTGGGGCCCATAGATCAGAGTCTCTGCAGGAGTCCCCAAGGGGAGGGGAAGCTCTCTGGGGGCCCTGATGCCCTGATGTAAGTGGGGGGCTCTCTGGGGACCCTGTTGCTAAGGGGGAGGTTCTCTGTGGACCCTGATTTTAAGGGGGGAGGTTCTCTGTGGACCCTGATTTTAAGGGGGGAGGTTCTCTGTGGACCCTGATTTTAAGGGGGGAGGTTCTCTGTGGACCCTGATTTTAAGGGGGGAGGTTCTCTGTGGACCCTGATTTTAAGGGGGGAGGTTCTCTGTGGACCCTGATTTTAAGGGGGGAGGTTCTCTGTGGACCCTGATTTTAAGGGGGGAGGTTCTCTGTGGACCCTGATTTTAAGGGGGGAGGTTCTCTGTGGACCCTGATTTTAAGGGGGGAGGTTCTCTGTGGACCTTGATTTTAAGGGGGGAGGTTCTCTGTGGACCCTGATTTTAAGGGGGGAGGTTCTCTGTGGACCCTGATTTTAAGGGGGGGGGTTCTCTGGGGACCCTGATGAAAGGGGGGCTCTCTGGGGACCATGATGAAAGGGGGGGCTCTCTGGGGACCCTGATGAAAGGGGGGGCTCTCTGGGGACCCTGATGAAAGGGGGGGCTCTCTGGGGACCCTGATGAAAGGGGGGGCTCTCTGGGGACCCTGATGAAAGGGGGGGCTCTCTGGGGACCCTGATGTAAAGGGGGGCTCTCTGGGGACCCTGATGTAAAGGGGGGCTCTCTGGGGACCCTGATGTAAAGGAGGGGGCTCTCTGGGGACCCTGATGTAAAGGAGGGGGCTCTCTGGGGACCCTGATGTAAAGGAGGGGGCTCTCTGGGGACCCTGATGTAAGGGAGGGCTCTCTGGGGACCCTGATGTAAGTGGGGGGGCTTTCTGGGCACCCTGATGTAAGTGGGGGCTCTCTGGGGATACACACACACACACACGTTTATTACTGTATATACATGTATATGCCCACCCAAGCATATGACTTTATTTACTACACTGCTATGGGCTCTAGCCCCAGATCTTTTGTAGACCTAGCAACACCCCTGCCCGCAACCCATGTGTAGGCCTGATCCAGTTTAATATACAGTAGTCTAATAAATAGAGATAGTAGGAAGCTCAGACTCTCTTCCAAGTCACAATGTTAAAGGACAGCTGTATTATGGTTAAACATGGATGGTTCAATTTTCCCTCTGACTGTAGCCCACCTGATCTGATACTCATCTGCTTTCTTTATCCAGCAAACTTCACTGTATGGCCCCATAGGTGGGCTGCCTTCAGGGGAGGTGGCTGCATTCATTAAGGGACAACTTGTACCAAATGTACAGCTGTCCTTTTATCAACAGGACTCTGTGGCCATTTTTAAATTGGAAACACCCCCTAATTGTTCCTATCCCCTGCTCGCCCGGGGAATCGATGCAGGTGCCCGGCGGTCACGATCACCACCAGGCTCCCAAGATCGCTCGGGGCACACCGATAATCGGGATCTGTGTGTGTAAACAGTTTCAGTTTCTGGTTCTCTGAGGGGAGAGAAGACAGATCGTCTGTTCATACAGAGTAAGAACAGTGATCTGTCCTCTCCCATACACAGTCCCCTCCCCTCCCCCTTCAGTTAGAACACACACTGGGGAGCACAATTAACCCCTTGACCACCCCCTAGTGTTAACCCCTTCATTGAAAATGACATTTTTACAGTAATCAATGCATTTTCCTAGCACCGATTGCTGTATTAATGCCAACGGTTCCAAAAATGTGTCAAAATTGTCCGACGTGTTCGCCATAATGTCACAGTTAGAATAAAAATCGCAGATTGCTACCATTACTAGTAAAAAAAAAAAAAAACGATCCCCTATTTTGTAGACACTATAACTTTTGCGCAAATCAATCAATATATGCTTATTGACATTTTTTTTTACCAAAAATACATAGAAGAATACATATCGGCCTAAACTGAGGAAAAAAAAATATTTTTGAGGGATATTTATTATAGCAAAAAGTAAAAAATATTGTGTTTTTTCAAAATTGCTGCTCTTTTTCTGTTTATAGTGCAAAAAAAATAAAAACCGCAGAGGTGATCAAATACCACCAAACGAAAGCTCTATGTGTGGGAAAAAAAAGGATATCAATTTTGTTTGGGTGCAACATCGCACGACTGCGCAATTGTCAGTTAAAGTGATGCAGTGCCGAATCGCAAAAAGTGCTCTGGTCAGGAAGAGGGTAAAATCTTATGGGGCTTGTAAACCCTAAAAAAAGAAAAAAAGAAAAAAAAGAAAACAACTTTAAGACAAAGGCGTAATGAGCTAGTATGCATAGCATACCAGCTCATTATGAAACACTTACCTTAAAACTAAGCAATTGCAGCGGCGCCTGCACACCGCTGAGACGGCTGACATTTTCCCCAGAGTTTCTTCTGGGTTTGTGGGTCCCCGCGATATGATTGGCCACAGCTGCAATGACCTCACTCCCGCACATGTGCGCGGGTGCCACCGGTCATGGCACAGGGCCCCAAAGAAACAGCACAATCAGCCGTTTCTTCAGTGCGCATGCGCCGATGTTGGCGGTGGTGGCGTATATAGTAAATATCTCCTAAACG
This sequence comes from Lithobates pipiens, assembly GCF_037356315.1. Lineage (NCBI taxonomy): Eukaryota > Metazoa > Chordata > Amphibia > Anura > Ranidae > Lithobates > Lithobates pipiens. Next base: position 52,262,101 of record NW_027507789.1, on the reverse strand, counting down.
GTACAAGTTTAGGAGATATTTACAGTACCTACAGGTTGGTCTTATTAGGCTTACCTGTAAGTACAATTAAACAGGAAGACTTTACTTCCTCTTTAAAAGAGAAGTATGGGATTTGTGTTTTTTCTAGAATCATACTTACCTAGTTGGATGCAGCATGGGTCTGATGCTGTATCTGTCTCCTGCCGGCTCTAATACTGAGAGCCGAGTGATCAAACACCACCAATTGCTCAGTTCTTTGTGCCTCCTGAGCAGAGAGCCGGTGACTGTTAGTCATCGGCTCTTTGCTCTGCCCTCTGCACTCACTGGAGTGCTGGGCTGTGGAGGGGGTGAGAGCGGCTGGCTCAGGTTCTCAGAAGCTCGCTGAGAGGCTTAGCTGGGTGCCGGTCCAGGCATGTGGGTGGATCCCAAACATCAAGCTGTGCCAGCTTTAGTTTCAATGCTTATTTTAAGCAGATCTTTCATAACACCAGAGTTCCCTCTCCCTTCCTCTTCATATTTCCTTAAAGCCTTAAAGTGGTTGTAAACCTCAGACATGAAATATGAACAAGGCATATTCCTGTATAGGGTGTGCTTGTCTCAATCTAGAGAACTAAGTGTTATTTCTGTCCACTGCCTTGTTCCTCTGCTATCTGAATGAATCACTTCTGATGAGTTTTCCTGACAGCAGGAGAAAAATGATGACGGAAGGGCACAACCTGTGATTGACAGCCTCAACTCTGTATCTGTGTCCTGTGTGGCGGTGTGTCCTTTCCCTCCAATCAGCTCTAAGAGCTCTCCTCACTGATGTAATGTAATCTCTCTGCCCCCTGATTTTCAGAGTTGGGAGATCCTGTGTAAATTCTACACTGAATGGATGTAGGGAAAAGACCGCTGTAGTTACACAGGTACAACTCATGTGGAAAGATCTCTGTGTATCACCTGAGGCCAGTCACTTTACTGGGTATAGGTAAGGGTTTGCAACCACTTTAAAGTTAGAAACTATAGTAGAAATTTCAGAATAATTACTTTGACTGGAGAAAACACTGCTTTAGAACCTCATGGCAGCCTGTCAGATGATTTGGGGTGTAAGGTTGTGTTTGATCTTTGCCTGTTTTGCTTGATCTTTCTGTTCAGTAGACATCATATGATCACATTCTGAGGTAGCTGGTCATGTGACAAGCTCCTGTGTGATTTCAGAACAAAAGTTTTAAAGTCAAAGTAAATATTTAGTGGCTTCTGCTTGCATTTATTAATTTAAAAATGTATATATTTTTTTGTTGGGTAAATAAGAAGTCCAGTAGGGTGGCCCAAATTTATGGGATGAGTCCAAGGGGTATTTAAGCAGACCACTCACCTGTGGTCCTTGTCGGTTCCAGGGCCTGATTAAGGTTGCCACCTGTCCAGTATTCACCCGGACATTTCAGGTTTGAAATCATGTGTCCGGGTTTCAGACTGCCTGAAGCCCAGACACATTATTCAGACTAGACTATGGCTTCCAAGCAGGGTTGCTGGCTACAGTTGTCTAAGCCGAGAGTGTCTGTTACACTCTCTTTCACACTGCCCAAAGCCAACACTAACAATAACCCCCCCCCCCCCACTTACACACACACACACACACACACACACACACACACACACACACACAAGAGGAGAGAGGGCTCGATCTGCTCCTCTCCGTCCTGCCCTTACCCCTCTGTGTCTGTCCTCACTCTAATCCCCAGAACTGTGCCTCAAAAAAGGAAAGTGGCGGCTGGAAATTTGAAGTCCAGCAGCCTGAGATACACCTGGGTGGTGCTGACTTCTAAGGGGTAAGTGAGCTCACCATCCTCCCTCCTGGCTCTGAGGGAGTACACTAAGGTAAATCAGGGTTCTCAGAGCACCCCTTACATCAGAGTTCCCCTTTACACCAGAAGCCACAGTGTTCCCCCTTACAGCAGAGTTCTCAGTGTTTCCCCTTAAATAAGGTGACCAGATTTTTAAAATGAAATCCGGGGACATATTTTTTTTTTACTAGCAATGGCGGCAATCAGTGACTCTGCCCATCACCACTCGCTGCACACCTCACAGCCTGTCAAGTCTTACTCTTTGGGCCCCGTGTACTACTGGGTGGGGAGCGGAGGAAGATCAATCTGCCAGGGAAAGCAAGGAGATAAGCAGGCAGGCGGCTGGCCGGGACTTGAGCCAAGGCAGAAGAACATGCGAGCGGAGCTGGATGGGCATACACCTGAAACTGAAGAAATATTCCCTCCGCTCCGACCACCACATGATCATCAGAAAGGGGCACGGATAATGGAAAAAATACACACCCTAAGCTAGAAGGAGCGACGGAGCAGGGGTGTGTAATTCAGATTTTTTAATTCTGCACTGATTGTCTTTGAAATTGTCCCAGCCCCTGTTCAAATACAATCCGGGGACAAAACCGGGGACAGACTTGGTCCAGGGACAGTGTCCTTAATCCGGGGACTGTCCCCGGAAACTGGGGATGTCTGGTCACCCTACCCTTAAATCAGGGTTCCCAGAGCATCCCTTATGTTAGAGTCCCCAGAGTTCTTCCTTACATCAGAGTCTGCAGAGTACCTCCTTACAGTGTAAGGGAACTATTCGAGTTCAGATGTAAAAGAGGAAAGCTGCGGATTCTGATGTAAAAGGGGAACACTTGCGATTAACTTCATAGGATTAGAAATGTTATTTAATTGCTAAATATATGTGAAGTTTATACTATAAAAAACAAAAATGCTGTGCGCCGCTAATGTGTTTGGGTTTGACTTGAAGAAAAGGTGGCAACCCTAGGCGTGATACCCTCCCTCCCATTTCCCTTTTTCAGAGCACTCCTCAGCACATTTCTCTCCACAATCATCCATTACTTATATTGGGTATGCCTCCTATTTTTGGTATACCGGCCAGCAGACCAGGGCACATCTCAGGTCTATGTTATTTTGTAAGTCTAGTAGCGTGTTTATGTGGTTCATATCTGTCCTGGTTGAAGGGGTTTTACCATAAATATAAAATATTGTATATAATTTGTATTTGTTCTAGGCAGCAGAGGTAAATCTCAGGTCTTTTTCAAACATTTTCACCCTCATGTTTTTACCCTGTTTTTACACAAAAGAAGCTGTTACAGACCTCAATAGCGCAAGATGAAATTTACATACACCAGTGGATTCCTCATCTCAGTGATACATGCCCTCTAAGAAGGCCCAGTTTGAAGTTTAAATTAGTCAAGCTGAAGCTTGAAGCAGACTGCTACTGCTCTGCTGTCTCTTCATCTGCCTCTTCAGCTTAGTATTCTAGGAATCCTTAAAGATGTATACATATACAGTAAATGTATTAAATGTTATGTAATGTCAGTTTATTTTCCTATATATAAGGGGTAGTGGGCAAGAGAGAAGGTGACAATTTTTTTAATGATAGGATGCTTTTTAGTGTTAGATTAAAGAGGAACTGCAGTCTGCTCACATAATTTGTAATTAAAAACATCTTTGCCATTCTGAAGCTTCCCTCCACCCACTTTGCATATTATTTTATATATACTGTGATTCTGTACTTGCCAAATATGCTGCAGAAATCTCCCTCCACTGAGTCTGTCTGCAACCATTTTAACTGTGGGCAGCTGAAGCTGCTGCCTGTTCACTTCCTGGATTTAAACAAACACAGAGGCACACCTCCAGCTCTGCAGCTCTGATTGGTCCTCTTATGATTCATCCCCCCTCCCTTCCTGGCAAACTCTCACAGGAGTGAGACAGAGAGAGAGCTGTGTATGATGTCATAAGCCTAGACTTTTTACCAGACAAGAAACAGGAAGTGGGCTGTATAATATATTTACTGGCAGAAAAGAAACGTTTTACTATTTTTTGTTAGAAATTACTTAGAACCCCCGAACATGATATATATTTTTAGCACAGGCCTTAAAGAATAAAATGGTGGGCAATGCCATTTTATGTTTATGTCACACAGTATTTGCGTAGCAGTTTTTCAAATGCATTTTAAAAAAAAATACACTTTACTGAATTTTAGTGCACACAAACACTACACATTTTCAGAATTTTAGTAAAACGTAAAAGATGATGTTATGCCAAGTAAATAGATACCAAACATGTTATGCTTTAAAACTGCATACACCTTTGGAATGGCGCCAAACGATGGTACCTAAAAATCTCTGATTCTTTAAAATCCTTTACAGGTTACCAATTTAGAGTAATGCCTGTACACACGTTTGGACATTCCGACAACAAAATCCATCGGATGTTTTCCGACAGATTTTGTCCCAAACTTGTCTTGCATCCACACGGTCGCACAAAGTTGTCGGAAAATCCGATCGTTCTGAACGTGGTGACGTAGAATACGTACGACGGGACTATAAACGGGCCAGTAGCCAATAGATTTTGTCTCATAATTTATTCTGAGCATGCGTGGCACTTTGTCCGTCGGAATTGTCTACACACAATCGGAATTTAAACGATCGAATTTTGTTGTCGGAAAATTTTAGATCCTGCTCACGAACTTTGTGTGTCGGAAATTCCAATGGAAAATGCTTGATGGAGCCCACACACGATCGGATTTTCCGACAACAAGATCCGATCGCACATTTTCCATCGGAAAGTCCGACCTTGTGTACAGGGCATAAGACAGGTCTGGTGCTAGAATTATTGCTCTTGCTCTGATGTTTGCAGGGACACCTTACATGTGTGGTTTGATCACCGTTTACATTGCATGCAGGGCTGAGGCACACGTTCACATTTGTGTATGAGCACGGGGGGATGGGGGCGCTTCATTTTTTTTTTTTACAATGTCTGTTTAATTTTTTTAATCACTTGTATTGCTATCACAAGGGATGAACAACATGCCTTGTTTTAGAATGGCCCATGACAGGTCCTCTTTATGGAGAAATTTTAAGTCTTCTAGACCCCATATTTTTCCTCTGTCCTCCAAAGCATCTCATCAAACTGAGATCAATTTGATGAGATGTTTGTATGAGCTGGTAACTGTTTTTAAACAACAAACCAAAACCTTGTCACTTCCCATTTATGACATCACACAGTGAGAGGAATAACATGCTGCTGGTTGCATCCTTACCGGGCTCTCTGATTGCTTGGGAGAACTAGGTAAAGTCGGCATAAGGGGGGACCCCATTCCGTTGTCTGTAAAGGTAATCCAGTGGCTCTTGAGCCACTCAGATTACTTTTACTTTGTTCAGCATTGCCGGCTTTAAAAAATTATATCTCGGTCATCGGTGAAGCTGCAGCAATGACCAAGATATCACCCTTGCAGTGATTTATTGATACTTCGCTGGTTGGCAAGTGATTAAAACAAGCATGTACTAACCTCTGTAGCTGCAGGTACTGTAAAGCAATTCAACCTCAATGTTCACAACAGAAACACTGAAAAAATATATTAGCAGCTCAGTTCCTCCTCACAGCAGTGACTAAGCAGCCTTCTAGCTTTCTAATATGTAATACAAACACAGAACAGCAGCTCTATTAGTGGGAGCAAAGTAAGCTGAGCTTCAAAGGATCATTCCTCCACTATTCAAATAGTTTCTCCTGCACAGCATTTCCAAAAAAACCCAGAAAACTCCTTGGTAAGCAAGATGGGTTGGATCTTTGAAATGTTCACCTAGCAGCTGCTCTGGATCATTCAAACATTGTACATATAGGCTGTGCATTTGCACATTTGCTTTCAGTGGATGAGCTTAGCCGCTGCTGCCACAGAGAGAAAGCACTGTTTGAACGAGCCAACACAGCCGATGGGGATGCAGTTCTGACATCAGCATCTGTCTAAGCCCTTGTACACACAGCCGGACATCCTGACAACCAAATCCGTTGGATTTTGTCTGACGGATTTTGTCCAAAACTGTTGCATACACACGGTCGGACAAAGTTGTCGGAAAATCCGATCGTTCAGAACGTAATTTCATTACAACGGGACTACGTTCAGGCTAGTAGCCAATAGCTTTGGTCTAGGAATTTGATCTGAGCATGTGTGGCACTTTGTTGGATCGGAATTCTCTACACACAATCGGACAAAGTCCGATCGGATCATGTTGTCGGAAAATTTTATAGCCCAGCTGGAAAACTTGGTCTGTCGGATACTCCGATGGAAACAGTCTGATGGAGCCCACACACGGTCGGATTATCCAACAACACGGTCCTACATTTTCCATCGGAATATCCGACCGTGTGTACAAGGGCTTACTGTGAAAGGGAGTCAGCTACTAAGGAGTTTTTCAGTCAGGCTGCGTATGACCTACATGTATGGAAGAATGAACAGAGCTAGCGTCCTAGTCGATTATTTTTAAAAGTGTTTACAAGAGTTTGGCGTAATGGGATGTGATCCCAAAAGCATACTCCTGACTTTGCCCCTAAAACAAGTGTCACCAAACTTTAGCGTGTACTCTCTGGATTTCTGGCAATATGCTGGTGATGCCGGAATGTATGGGAGAGTTTTGGAAAAATGCCCATTAAAGGTGATACATAGAACAACAGTGCCCAAGGGACTTGGAGAGACACACTGAAATTGATAAAAAAAAAAGTTATATTTTATTAAAGATACATAGTTTAAAAAGATGCATATCTAGGAAATTAAACACCCAGTGATACATATAAGATAGAGGTAGTTACAATAATTTCAACATTGCATTTAGTCCATAGACGTCTGACCGTCAAATAGTCGTGGTGTTTATCATCACTTATTTCCTTTAACACTTTTTGTCACAGTAGCTGCTAACGCTTTATTTCACTCCCATTATCACCATATCAATCCCCCAGGTTTCTTTTGGGGGTCTTTTGCACTGATTTGGGATTTTTAATCATTTTTGTCCCTTTCCTCCTGCCTATCTGCCTGTCTCCTCATATGTTGTTTATTTTCTCCCAGCCATTGGCGACTCTGTCGCCTTTTACCACAAGGCATTTGGAATCCTTTCTGATTGGCCCTGTTCCTTTTCTCACAACTCCCAGATAGGACAGTGCGGACTAGGTGGCTTTTCCCATTCCTTCCTCCCTCCTTCACCCTTTTTTGTGGTTGTTGGGGTCATGTTATCATTTTTTGCTGTTTGGATCAATATCCAGCACGTATTGTTCCTGGATACTTTACTGGAATCGTAAGTATAATCATAGATTCCCCCTCCCCCCCTTTTTTCCCTTCATCCCTAATGACCTGGTTTTTCCCTGCAGATATATGAGCTCTTACTTCTCCTGAGGAAGCGAGTACTGGCTCGTGAAACGTGTCGAGAGATATGTGCAGGAAATCCTTTTCTATGGACTATGTGCAATGTTGAAATTCATGTAACTACCTATATCTCATATGTATCACTGTTGAGGTGTTTAGTTTCTTAGATTTGCATCTTTTTAACCTATGTATCTTTAATGAAATGTAACAATTTTTTATCAATTTTAATGTGTCTCTCCAAGTCCCTTGGGCACTGTTGTTCTATGTATCATCATACTGTTTGGGGCTAAGACACATCATGCCCATGCAATCCAGCTACCACATGTGATGGCCATTAAAGGTGAACTAACTCAACTTTACAAACTTTAGTGCTTCTGCTGTAAATTTTGAGTATGAATTCCTCCACATTGCCTACAGCTACAGAGGTCGGGGGGGGGGGGAGGGGGGGGGCTTGTTTTAAAGCTCATATACAGCTGGTTAGGAATGTGTCATTACTTATGTCTATATCCTGGCCACAAGTTTTCTTTGGAAATAATTCGTCAAATTAATCAAATTAATCCAATAAGTGTTTTCAATGCACCACCAAGTATAAAAAAAAATATTAACCTAGTATTTCCCTCCCTCTTAAGCCAGTATTACATTTTTACACTCACCAGACACTTTATTCGGTACACCATGGTTGTTGGCACCAGACGGGCTGGTCTGTGTATTTAAAAAACTGCTGATCTACTGGGATTTTCACACACAACCATCTCTAGGGTTTACAGAGAATTGTCTGAAAAAGAGAAAATATCCAGTGAACAGCAGTCGTGTGGATGAAAATGCCTTGTTAAGGTCAAAGGAGAATGGAGAATGACTTGTTTTAGATGATAGAAAGGCAACAGTAACTCAAATAACCACTCGTTATAAGCAAGGTATCCAGAATACCATCTCTGAATGCACAACAAATCGAACCTTGAAGCAGATGGACTACAGCAGCAGAAGACCACACGGGGTGCCACTCCTGTGAGTTAAGAACAGAAAACTGAGGCTACAATTCACACAGGCTCACCAAAATAGGACAATAGAAAATGTGAAAAACTTTGCCTGGTCTGATGAGTCTTGATTTCAGCTGTGGCATTCAGATGGTAGATGATGATGGTCAGAATTTGGCATATACAGCATGAAAGCATGGATCCATCCTGCCTTGTATCAATGGTTCAGGCTGGTGGTGTAATGGTGTGGGGGATATTTTCTTTGTACACTTTGGGTTCCTAAGTAACAATTGAGCCTCATTTAAATGCCACAGCCTACCTGAGTATTGTTGCCAGGGCAGCTGATAGAAATCATGGGGCCCCATACAGCATACCTGTCTGGGGGCCCCCTTTAGCCCCACCCTTATCCTCTTCCAGGCTTTCAGCGGCTGCAGGAGGAAATTGGAGAGATCGGTTCCTCTAGATCAGTGTTTATCAACATTTTACCAGTCATGTTACAATATATTGCCTCTTTACTGCCTGTCAACTGTCTCTGAAAAGCGATCTGAGCCTGGATTGCTTTTCAGAGGAATGGTGTTTTCTTGTTGGTATTATGAACCGCTCTAAGAAAATCAGCTCTGATCGTACAGAAAAAGGGCGTCAAGTTTAAAAGTAGTGTATACACACACACGCGCACATATACAAATATGCATATAAATACATACACACAGATATAAATGCACACACATATACATACATATAAATCCAAACACATATACATACACACACACGTAAATATACACACACATAAAAGCACACACAGACACATCTCTTAAACGGTAGCTGTCTGCTAAGGAGGACCTGTTGTTACACATGGCAGAGGTCATGAGGCTAGATTTGCATAGCAGCCGGCAACTTTTTTTTGGGACAGGGGGACAAAAATTACAGATTTCTGGCCATGCTTTCTCAACAGAATTGGCCCCTCACTTCTACTGTATATCCAAAATCTGTGCATTTGAAGGGTCTATTGTCTCCTTTCCCGAGGGGATACTGTGAGAATTTACCATCTACTATAGTCGGTTAAATCCCTCTTCCCTGCCCTCTGATTTTGAGCACACACACATGCATAATTACAAACATATACAGGTTGCTTTTGTTTTAATTGTCAGCAGCACTATACCTTCAATCTCCATGCCGGGTACTGACCTCTAGGGGGAGGCAGAGAGCACAGTGCACACTGCAAGCCAGCTCTCCCTTTGCTTTCACTTTCAGTGTAACTGTAAAGAGTGAGATTGAGTTCCTGCATCACTGATTTACACATCAGCTGAGGATCAGGCAGCCACTTCTCTAACAATTCAGGCATGGGGGGGGGGGGGGGCACACGTGCCCCCTGCAGCATGCAGCCCAAGCTCAATGGTGACCCCTATATGTCTGCTCCTGCCTTAAGCAGAAGGAGATGAATCACTCCGCATGGGAAGGGAATGTGCAGGGCGGGACTTGAGCCAGTTGTGGAGTGGCTGCGGAAGTGACATGCTCCCGAAATAGAAAAAATAGTACCTCACATCCACAAGAACAAAACATGAATACGGAGGCACCCAGAAAGATGAAAAAAGCTCAGATAAGTCGGATGCTGGCTGAGACTTTTTTTTTTTTTACTCTGCATTCTTTTATTCTCTGATTGCCGGGCCCCCCTGCTGGCTGGGCCCGGTACAGCAGGGCCAGTTGTACTGGCTTATCAGCGGCCCTGATTGTTGCTTGCCATGTTCATCCCTTTATGACTATAGGGTACCCATCATCTGATGGCTCCTTCCAGCAGGATAATGCACCGTGTCACAAAGCTCAAATCATCTCAAACTGGTTCTTGAACATGACAATGAGTTCATTGAACTTCAATGGCCTCCAGTCACCAGATCTCAATCCCATAGCACACCTTTGAGATGCGATGGAATGGGAGATTCACATCATTGATGTGCAGCTGACAAATCTGCAGCAACTGCGTGATGCTTTCTTGTCAATATGGACCAAAATCTCTGAGGAATGTTTCTAACACCTTGTTGAATCTGTGCCACAAAGAATTAAGGTGGTTCTGAAGGCAAAAGGGGTCCAACCCAGTACTAGCAAGGTGTCCCTAATAAAGTGGCCGGTGAGTGCATTTTGAAAAGCACAAAAATACATTTTAAAATGAATGCATAGTGTCAAAAAACAACATCCTTGTTTAAAGCAGCATTATTAGCTTTTCTCTGTTTACTCATTGTAATATAGGTGATTGTTCTTTTTTCTAAAGTTCCTGTATTTGTGATACATTTGTTTGTCTTTTTAGGTGCCCAAAGACTTGGAAATTTTGTTGAGGACATCATACTTTGGAAGTCTCATGCTACTGGTAAGTCTTGTACCCTTTTATGAGCATGCGCTCACAACCTACTGACCATAACATAAATGTAGTCCCACAATTCGTTTTTTGAGGTCTCAGGATTAATATATATGCCAAAGAGAAACCTGTGCTTTTAGGAAACCCCAATAATGATAAGCTGATAGCTGGTGCTCTACAAAAACGACATATTGGCACTTCTTCTCGGTTCTCTGTTGTACCCTGTTACCTACGTAAAACCTCTACGCCTGCACTGTCAGTACTTGTTTTCTTCTGCTTCATCTTTATTTCACCTTTTATTATTATTATTCAGGATTTATATAGTGCTGACCGTTTTCGCAGCGCTTTACAACATTAGGGCAGACAGTACAATTACAATACAATTCGATACAGGAGGAATCGGAGGGCCCTGTTTACGGTCAAGTGATGCGAAGGGTAATAACTGTGGGGGATAAACTGATGAAGAAAATAAAAGTGCAGTTGTTAGGTGGAGGCAGGGTAGGCTTCTCTGAATAGTAGTTTTCAGGGATCGCCTAAAAAGTAGATAGATTTGACAGATTGGGGCAGGGTATTCCAGAGGATGGTAGAGGCTCGGGAGAAGTCCTGGAGGTGAATATTGAAGGAGGCGATGAGGGAGCTATAGAGCAGGAGGTCTGTGGAGGAACGAAGAGGACAATTAGGTTGGTATTTTGAGATCAGGATAGTGATGTAGCTTGGGCCAGAGTTGTGGATGGCTTTGTAACCGATTGTTAGTATTTTGAATTTAATTGGTTGGGTGAGCGGAAGCCAGTGGAGGGATTGACCTTTCATTCCATTCTCTACTCTTTTCTCTTTCTCTCTTGCGCCATCCTTCAGTTTTTTATATCTATCACTATCATTTGCTGCTTTTTTCCCTTCCCTCTTTGCACTGTGTCTATTTGCTTCATCTGTATCTCCCCTCCCTATCACATTTGCCATCCTAGCGTTTTATCTTTAATAAGCCTTTGTCCTATCAGACTGATGATCTGCTATTACAGGATTAAAGCAAGCCATAGATTATACAATTCTCTTTCCTTTCACCATGGGTGGAAGGAAAGAGAACTGCCGAATTTTTAATAGCGCTATTGTGTTCAGGAACGCTCCCTGCCAGCAGAACACAATAATCACTTATAGGCAGGCTGTACTGAAGTCAATTCGATGGATCAGTACAACCAGTCTGCCAATAGATGGATCGAATCTCAACTGGTCCCTGCTGTACCGGTCGAGATTTGATCCATCTATGGACAGCTTTACTGTCCTGCTCCCTTTATCTTGAAACCTGTTTTTGTAGATGGTGGACTAGTACATAGAAGTGATACGATGGTGAATACTATGTAATATGTAAGCCTCTTGATAGTTGTAGACATTTTAGCAAAGGGCATATAGGTCCTTTTCTCTCTACAGGCCAGGTTCAGCTTCAGTTTACATGTAATAATAAGAAAGGAAAGAGTACATTGAATTATATCAAAAGCCATTTTTTGTTTTGAATAGAGTAGGGAGGGGATTTTTTCTGCTTGTATCTCACTTGGATTATTTGAACCTCCCTGGGTAGATGAAGACCTACCCAACCCCAGGCACCAAAGCAGAGGAAGATGTGAAGTGGAGCCAATTTCTTTACAAAAAGGTTGATTGGCAGTTTTCACATTATGCATAAACAGTGAATTGAATACAGGCAGTGTACAAAATGTGTACAAAATTCTAAAGGTAAAAAACAAACAAAAGATAATTCTGTAATAGATTGTAGGGCAGGGTGGCAGGGTCAGGGTGACAGGGTGGTCGTCACATGCTTTATATTTCCCTCCTCGTTGGGCTCCAAGTAATGGTCACATGAGAGGCCTACCCCAGGATGGGTTTTTCTGGACTATGGTATGCACTCTAGATGGGAACTTTAGATAGGGTCACTGCATGACACATGGGCAGTGGCGGATTGTGGGGTTTTTCTTGGGGTGGGTGGAAAACAACCCCAACCTTCCCCCCGGGCTGCTGGTGGAGCAGCACTAAACCCCTGCATGGCACTAACACCACCACCTGCTGTCCTTACTTTGGATGTGGGCAGTGAGAGCATGGCGGGCTCGGGGAAAGCTGCTCCGGTGCCCTGTGTTCTCTCCTGGAGCAGCTTCCGTGGTGTCTCCTCTCTCCTCCTCCCTCCCGGCACTAGGCATCCAATAGAATCGCCTGACATTTTGGCCAGTCGGGAAACAGGTTTCATACCTGCTTCTCAATTGGCCCGGGAGGAGGATCAGTGCTGCAACAGCGAATTTTCATTCGCAGGTTGCAACACACTTGGGTGGGCTCCAGACGCAATGCTCTGCGTCCCAAGTCCACACTATTTTGCAGTCTATTACAGCCTATGGCTCTAATCAGGTTCTTCAAAAAAATAAAAAAAACGTGACCTAAAAGGGGCCGGACACATGAATAGAGGGTGGCAGCGGTGGCCATGGATAGATTCATGCTATGCATGAATCTATCCACTGCATACAGGGGGTGGAGAAGATGGGGGGGGGGTGGCACTAAAGGATGGGCCGCTCCTGCACATGGGGTATCTTTTCTAGAACAGATGACTGACTTGAGTAAACTCTCTCAAGGTTTAGATGAACGGGTAGCTCTAATCAACTGCACATCAAGTTCAGTAACATCTGCGAAATACAAATCAAATAAAGTAGAGAGAGAGCATTATCAATATGAAAACCAGTAAAGATTGAAAACCTCAGGAAGTGGAGCCAGTTTAAATGCAGAAGTCATATAGTTAATTTTATGTTTCTCCTTAAAAGTAGTTTCTCTTAATTACATATAGTACATGTACAGTTTTCATAAAACAGTTTAGATTATATACGTTAGAATTTTTCTTTCCTTCTTTTGTTCTTCATACAGTACATAACTGTATCAATATGAAAATAAGAGAGAACTCACAATGATCAATGGTGGGCTCAAACAGCTACACTTGGCATTGAATTCTACACACCATTTTCCTAAAAAATAACTATATACTATATCCTTTAGATTGTAAGCTCCACAAGCAGGGCCCTCCTGTCCTTTCTATATTGAACTGTATTGTAATTGTACTGTCCCCTCTTTACATTGTAAAGTGCTGTGCAAACTGTTGGCACTATATATATCCTGTATTATAATAATAATAATCATGAGCATAAAGCTAAAATGAGCCAAATGTTTTTATTACATTAGGATAGAATAGGGAATGTTGAACCCAAGTCAGGGTTATTATCTGTGCTTTCATTGGAGAGTCTTCCCTTGTGGTGACACAGATAGTGGGAGTAAATCCCTCTCTGAAGTAAGCGTAAATCCCCTATCAGACACTTTTCAATTAGACAGGTAGGCCCACTGGAAGATTTGCTCCTGTTATATGGACATCTGTAAAATATTGGACGTCCTTTCACTGCCCACATGACAATGACTACCAATTCAAATACAGAGGTTGCATCTTCCCAGTGGGGGCACAGATTGCAAAAAAAAAAAACTGACAATGATTTTGTTTTATTTTACGTAAAATGTTTTGGCTTTAGTTACACTTTGAGCTGTCTATGAATAAACACATATTATTTCTGTTTTCGCATTATCTCCATTACCTCTTTAGTGTGTCATAGTTGACAATGAATGAAATGGGCATGGACAAGGTCTCCAGGCACAAATTAAGACTTGGCATCTAGTTTAGGAGAGCAGCAAAAACTTATTTTTGGTTATATCTAACAAATATTGGGGATTAATCTGCAGGACTGCAATTATATGTTTTTCTCTTCAGTAGATTTTTGTTGTGTTTTATTTTTATTTTTTCAAAAAAGGTAAGGAGCAGGAGTGGGTAGTAAGGGAGGTAGGCTGGGCTGGAGGGGTTTGGTTGCTCAGTGGTGGGGTGGAGGCTGTCATCCCCAAGGGCTCAGGTTGTAGAGTAATTTGTATTTGTGTATTTATTGCCATATAACACTTACTTTTTCACCATGAAAATTGGGTGCAAATAGCATGTGCGTGTTATAGGCCAATACTTAAATTTTAGCTGCCCGGAGGGGACAGGGAGGGGGGGCAGGACAAGAGCCATCAGATTACAAACAGTGAGAATCTCCTGTTTACTTGGCGGCTTCTATAATAGGAAGTCCGTCTCCTGGGCCACCATTGGACTAGTGTTTTGTCTATCATAGGAGATTCTCACTAAATGGCTGCAGATGGGCATCAATCAGGCTGCACTGATGGCAATGGTGAGGCTGTTGAATTGATGGCAATGGCGAGGCTGCTGCATTGATGGCAATGGCGAGGTTGCATTGATGTGGACTGATGAGGCTGCATTGATGGCACTTGTGAGGCTGCAGATGGACATTGATCAGGATGCATAGATGGCAATGGTGAGGCTGCAGATGGGCACTGACCCTTATTTTGCTTCAAAGTTCCTTATTTAAAATTTACGTTTTTTTCCTGAAACTTCCCTCTTAAAATTAATGTGTGTGTTATTCCGCAATAAATATGGGTAATCATTTTCACAGTTAGCTGAGGCTTGAGTGGGGAGCAAGGGTTCCCATGTTTTGAGAAATTTGGGCTGAGAGTCAGTAATTACGCTGGATTGTTTCTCAAAAATTAAAAAGCATATTCATGCATTCTTTTAGTTCTTGAAGATTTACTCTTTTATTCTTTTAAAATTTTGTGATTTTCATGTTTATAGGATCCTTCTGTGGCTGAGGCCCCAATGAAGCTAGAATTAAAGGTTTCCACTG
The DNA here is from genome assembly GCF_037356315.1 of Lithobates pipiens. Lineage (NCBI taxonomy): Eukaryota > Metazoa > Chordata > Amphibia > Anura > Ranidae > Lithobates > Lithobates pipiens. The sequence continues at coordinate 52,246,904 of NW_027507789.1, read as the reverse complement.
CCCCCCGCTTTACCATAAAGCCAGCTGGAACAAGTGTCTCAGTCAACGCCATCTTAAACATTTACCTGATTCCACCAGACCAACCCCCTGTGCAGCTGAGCAGCATGACCATGGTATGTGATAATGCTGAGCTTCAATATTGTTGCTGCTAACCAATTAAGGAAAACTCAAATTTTTGTTCATAAAAAGAGAATAATACATTAACGGTACATGAACCACATTATGTTTTAAAAGCAACAAATAATTTGTTATATTTTGCCTTTATTAGTTTTTCATGAATAAGCAGGGACATAGTCATTTGGTTTAGCCAGTTATATGCAGGTGGCCACAAAGCGTACAGGCAGTGTTGGCCTTTCCTATTTAAAAAAAAGCACGCTTTGCTAACTGGGTGACATGGATGTTCCCTGTATTGATTTGAAAAATAAAAATGTGATATACCAGTAATTAGTTTTAGATTCCAATCTTTTTATTAAATGTTTATGTATTTAACAAAACTCCTCCATGGGGAGTGGGGAAAGTAGACACTTGGGTACAGATTCTCTTCAATGGGTAACCTATATAGTGCAGACGACGCATACAATTTAGGTAAAGAGGAGAAATACCATTACATCTCAACAATTGCTAGAACACTAGAGGTTCTAATGAGGGCATCTCCCATATTCAACATTCTTGTCTTCTGTCTTCTTGCACCAAGTGCCTAAACGAAAGCAAATTACCATCAAGTAGAAATTTTACTTGGTCATCCAAAGGAAAGAAGAAGGAGACAGGGCAAGGGAGAGACAAGAAGAAGGATAGAAAGGAAGGAAATAGAAAAGATGTAATAAAGATCCCCAGGTCACACAAGACTCTCTCCCTCTCTCCATGTACCTTTTAAGGCTTCCAGGTCTTATCAAACTTTGACTATTGAGGTTTCACGAGAGTTTATCATTAATAATTATCCAGTTTAGTTTTTGAGTAACGTATTCAAGTGGAACCACCCACTGGCAGCTAGATAGAATGCATTAAGATAAAAAAAAACCTTCTGCCTTTAGAACCACTTTAAATTCTTTCAGTTATTAGATTGTTATTTTTTAAATACCCAACAAATCTAGTTTCACCTCAACTATATTTAACTAATGGCACATAGGAGGTTATTTACGAAAGGCAAATCCACTTTGCACTGCAAGTGCACTTGGAAGTGCAGTCGCTCTAAATCTAAGGGATAGATCTGAAATGAGGGGAAGCTCTGTTGATTTTATCATCCAATCGTGTGCAAGTTAAAATGCTGTTTTTTATTTTCCTTGCATGTCCCCCTCGGATCTACAGTGACTTTACTTCCAAGTGCACTTTCAGTGAAAAGTGGAGTTTCCTTTAGTAAATAACCCCTATAGTATCTTTACAATATGAAACTTAAGCAGGCCATAGGTGGATTCAAATTCAGCCATTTTAGCAGAAACCGACCAAATATCCATCCGCCTATGGGTAGACTGGTTGTACTGAAGTTGTTTTCAGTACAACCAGCCTGTCGGGTTTCTTTTGCCTGTTCACAGCCGGTGGCCACAGCCACCAGCAGTGATCGTTGTATTCTGCTGTTGGAGAAGGTTCCTTGCCAGCAGAACACAATAGTGCTCTGGGAGGGTTTCCCCCATCAACAAAGTAAACTCATGGTTGAAGGGAAGAAAACTGCATAATGTATGGGTCAACTCCTTCTGAATACATATGATGGCAATTTTAAAAGATAGAACACATTCAATATTTTTAATTCACTAGTGTATGGGAATAAGATTTAAAAAATGTAATTCAGTATGCCTTTATATGTACTACAGTACATATAAACCCAAACAATAATATTTAATATAGGCTTTAATATGTTAATGTAATTTTGTAAGTTGTTCTCAGTATTTTTCAAGAAACCATATTCATAAAAAAAAAACCTGTCAATCTTGCTAGGAAGGTCCTCTGTTCAGGCACATCCTGTGAACAAATAAAAATTCTCTCTCGATTGTGCTGCTGCATTGTCACCCTGTGACATGTTCCTGGCCAGTGCTGGAGTGCGTGCATATACTGTAGATATGGAGTGGCTGAAAGGGGCTAGAAGAGATCAGTAGCGCTGGCATGCAGAAATGGTGCAAAGAACTAATGCCCCATACACACGGTCGCAATTTCCGACGGGAAAAGTCTGATCGGATTATATGGTGGGAAAATACGATCGTGTGTGGGCTCTATCAGACTTTTTCCATCTGAATTTCCAATGGGAACATTTTGAGATCTGGATCTAAAATTTTCTGACAACAAAATCCGATCGGACTTTTTCCGATTGTGTGTACAGAATTCCGACACACAAAGTGCCACTCATGCTCAGAAAAAATTTGGAGATGAAAGCTATTGGCTACTGGCCTCTACGTAGTCCCGTCGTACGTTTTGTACGTCACCAAACGATCGGATTTTCCGACAACTTTGTGCGACCATTTGTATGCAACACAAGTTCCGACAGATTTTGTGGTCGGAATGTCTGTCTGTGTGTATGGGGCATTAGAAAGTTTATTGTTTAAAAGAAAGGCAATTGTTTATGATACATAGTGCTTTAGGAAACAAAATGTTACCAGTTGGGGGTCTAATCATTGTTTAATTCATCACTGTCTGTCCATCTCCAGGAATCCCGTCTTAACGCTAAGGTGACTCTGAAGAAGACTACATTACAAGTTCATTTGGACCTTAAGCGGTAACGTAACTAAAATGCCTTTCTCCTTAACGGCCATGTGTATTGCTCTGAAGGGGCTGTCCAGTGTGTGCGGGACTATGCGTTGTACGGTGTGTTACTGCAAATGTAATGCAACACACATACTGTGGTAAAAAAAAATTAAATAATAAAAAAAAATACATAACATTTTTAAAATTAATCCCACATGTGAATATCGTCCTCAGTGAGTATATGAAAGGCTCCAGTCCACCAGCATGCAGACACACTATGCACTCACCAGACTTAATTGACTCCCATTATAGGGAGTCCAATTACCCATATGGGAAATTAATTCAAACCGCTGCTGTCATCCATTCATTATATACATAGATAGCGTACTCAAAACTCCAGTGTTGCCATATAGAGAGGGAGAAGAAAGAACACTCTCATGGTGCAGTATTTCAAATTATTTATTTAAAGAAGAAGGCTATTGTGAGGCTAGGAGCAGATAGCAGGTAACAGGTCAAATGTGCTGATTATGCAAAGAGTTCAATGAACAAGAGCACATACCATGAGCAGATTTAAATAGATTCACCGCTGTGGATGAAGGTAGATGTTGGCTGGACCTTGTAGTTCACCACTGAAGATTAAGGTAGAGGTTGGCTGGGTCACCAAGTAGTAATGCTGAGTCTGGCAGTACAGTAGAATCAGGCAAAGCATAGTCTAGGCAAGCTGGGTCATACACAGGTAGCTCAAACGGTACCGAATCAGAAGCAAGCAAGCAGGGTCAAAAACTTGCAGGGTCATACATGAAATACACAGAGCAGATATCAGTTGGGTTAAGCAGTAGCACACAAATCTTTCACAAGCACTGATTGTATGCTGATACAGGTGATTTAAAGGTGAGCTGGCCAATCACTGTTGTTTCCCAGGCAAAGGCTGTGTCAGGTGAGTTTTGCTGGATCTTAAAGGGATCCTAGTACTGACAGTTATATTGAACTTACATCAAAGAAGAAAGGGATCAGCCTGTATTGTATAGGAATCACCGGTTTGCGCCTCTCCTGCATTCCAGCTGACCGCAAATGACTTATCTCATTGGTATTTGAGATACATTATTTCCGGTCAGCTGGAACGCAGGTGGAGTGCAAACCGGCGATTCCTATACAATACATGCTGATCCCTTTCTTCTTTGATGTAAGTGCAATATAACCTTCTTTTTTAAATAAAGGATACTTTAAAAATAATAAATGTAATAAATAAAGATAATAAAGATAAAATACTGCACCATGAGAGTGTTCTTTCCTTTCCCTCTCTATATGGCAACACTGGAGCTTTGAATACACTATCTACAGTATATATATTTATTGAATGGATGACAGTAGCAGTTTAAATTCATTCCTGTGACCTCATGTATGACATCTTGGATTTTGCCATATGCCTAATTTGACTCCATGTAATAGGGGCCAATTACGTCTGGTGAGTGCATTGTGTGTCTGCATGCTGGTGGAGAGGAACCTTTCCTATGCTCACTGGGGATGTTGTTCACGTGTGGAATTTATACAAGGACTTCACAATTTATATGTTTTTTTTTTTTATAATTTAAATTAAGATGTATTTGTTTATTTGTTTATTCACTATGTTAATATGTAATATATTATATAAGATCAAGGTTCCTTTTTTCACGTTATAGGCGTTTTTGCACTTTCCAACACGCAGCTCTTTATTGTAGTTTATTGGTTTTTGGTTATTAATTTGCATTGGTTTGGAACCTATTGGTTCCTATATTTTCCTTCATACATACTGTGGTGCCTAGCAGTGATGCTCATTTTGAATGTCAACAAAATGCATTGGGATGTAAAGGTCTGTGTATTGTGGTGCCTTGCGAAAAATAATATAACATTTTAGACATCTCATAGCATAAACTACATAAGCAATTTTACATTTTTCATTAAGAGTATTTTCCCTAGTTAATACATGTCTCATTTACAGCACATTCAACTGTGTTGCAAATTATACAACTGACAATGTTGCTTCGAGCTTAAGATTTACTGTTTAGTTCAGTCCTGAGGATCATGAGGATAATTAATGTAGACCATTTTATTAAAGATATGTAATTTATGTTTAGTGGCACTTTAACCTACTTTCTTTTTTGTACATGTTAGGAAAATACTTTGTTTCTGTAATAAGTGCATTTATTATCCTTCATAGATTCAGAATATATTCCAACAAGTCAGCGTTGGAATCCTTGGCGGTGAGTATATTTCTACTGTATCTATTCTTTCCAGATGCATTTAAAGTAGTAAATGTATTTAATTTATACTTCTACCACAGCTTATACCTTTGCAAGGTCCCCTGAAGACCCTTTTGCAGCTCACTGTGATGCCTGTCCTTAATGGTAAGTTGAATAAGTTATTTATGGAGATTATAAATGATAGAAAACTGGAGCTATTGAAAAAAACTGAAATTGTGATACACTTTATGCACAAAGTATGAGTTCAGGTATTTCCAGTAATCAAGGATAATGTTAAGGCTACAGCATAGGTACCAAGACTTTTTAGACAACTGTGACCTTCCAACCTTGTTACCACTTTTGTATTCCTGTATGACTGTGCCTTTGTGCATAAAAACTTGTTTTTTTTTATGTGTAGAGAAAAATGTCAAGCATAAAGCCCTAAACCCAACAATATTGAGCATCTTGGGGATGAGTTGAATTGGGAGCCGGGTCTTCTCAAAGATCAGTGCCTGACCTCACATATGCTCTTTTGGCTATGAAATATTCCAGTCTATTCACATGGTACATTGAGGCATAATATAATGCTGTCACCACACTTAAACCATAGCCTACTGGTTCTGCTTAAGGAAATACATTTCGACTGTTAGGTTAAAGAGGTGCAGCATGATCATACAGCAGAATTCAGCATACATTTTCTCTCAGTAGCCTGTCCCCAAAGTCATACACACTCTGAAAACAAAAATTACACCTTTTTAAGTAAGCTTACCCTGCCCCACTAGAGTGCCCAGGCCTGGCATTTGTCTTTTTTGATACAAAACAAAGAGATGAATTGTGGAAGGTCGGATCAGTGTCATACTGTACATATCCGGAAGTACTGTTTTTTAGTTAAGGTCTCAGGTAGAGCAGGGAAGATAAATACAAATAATTTATGAAGTCTGCTGTTTAGCAGGCCTGTTATGTTGCCTACTATAAGCAAAGTACAGAACTAGAAAGGTCTCCCCACCAAAATGAGAAAAAGTGTCTCTGCCACATGTGGGCAGGGCCGTCTTTAATGTAGGGCAAAAGGGGAAGCTGCCCTGGGCCCTGTCATTACTGGGGGGCCCAAGGCAGCTGCCACTTAAGCCCTGCGCTTCCTGAAATTTTCCCAGAGTAGCACGTGCAGCCGATTTCAACCCCCCCCCCCCCCCCACGCTCTCTCAAGTGCTGGCCATATTTATTATACAGGAGAGCGGGACAGCTGCGGGCTTCATGTGATTGAGCCCGCTCGTCCCGCTTCTCCCTCTGTCAGGAGCTGCGGACCAGAGTCAATGACAGAGCGAGAGTGGCGCTCTGTGTTCCTCCTGCCCCCACCCCCGCCAGGCAGACCTGTGTAGCACACAGCCAAGGGAAGTTTTCTGGCTGTTTGCTCGGTCTGATAGGCGGACTCCGGAGACTGTGTTGCACCGCCGTGTGATCAGGTAAGAAAGAACAACGCTGGACATGAAGCAGGGGGGTACAGAAGCCAGAGGTGGACATGGGGGGGTACAGAGATGGACATGGGGGGTACAGAGGTGGACATGGGGAAGTACAGAGTACACACTCCCAATCCCTGTGTGTCAATCCTGGACTCCTACCTCCTCCTTCCCCCCATCATCTTGAACGCCCCCATCTCTCCCCCCCAATTATCCTGAACTCCCCTATCCCCCCCATCATCTTGGACTCCGCCATGCCCCCCCACCCACCCACCCACCCATCATCCTGGACTTCTCTATCTCTTCCCCCATCATTATTAATATTAGGGATTTATATAGTGCCAACAGTCTGTGCAGTGCTTTACAACACGCGGGCAGACAGTACAGTTACAATACAATGCAATACATAAGTTTACGTGTGTGTTTTGTTTTTCGAATGTTGGGGTGGAGAGACAATGTGAATGGAGGGGCCTCAAGATTTTTTTTTGCCCAGGGCCCAATCAATAGTAAATACGGCCCTACATGTGGGTACATGTCTTCTATCTATCTAGCTACCACCATTCCGGATGGTCACTAATGCTTCATCGGGTAGGATCATTCAAATGGCACATTTGGTCCACTCTCTAAATTAACATTTTATCTTTGGTGTTGATCACTGCCGCAACAAGCTGTTCTTGGAGAGATGCTAAACAAGTCTCCATTGCAATCAAATGCCAGCTAATTGCCCATTGAAACCCCTGCAACAATGTGCTCATAGTCAAATCAGCCCAGTGCAGCATACACAAATGAGAACACACTAAGAACAAAGAGATGAGGTGGAGTTACAGAAAAGGAAACCACTCTGATGGGAAGGGCCTCGGCACTGGTAGCCATGTATGAAGGAGACACCTCTTTAAATTTACACAAGGTTTTTACAAGAAACAAAAAATTATACCTATCTATTTACCTATGTTCCACAGAAAGAACAAAGCAGGGGGTCAGCATCCCACTTCCTGAAGGGTTGGATTTCACCAGGGAAACAACTACACATCATGCTGTAAGTTGCCAATATTACACACATGATTTAATCTTACATGTTGGTGTCTTTACTAAGAACAAGAGGTGTGATGTTGCTACCTATGTTTTATGCAGGGTTTCATTCTTATTGGTGGAGATCTACACTTCGCCAAGAGTTTGCGTGAAGTCATCAATAAATACCGTCCTGAGACAACACCTCTTCCTGAAACCACCCAAAGCACCAATGAGGCTGTCTGAGATCCAGCATACCCGAGTCTCTCTGGAGACCATAGAATGAGTTTACTCTAAGATTTAGCTCGGTGAGAGCATATCACAAATCAAAGGCACCTTTGAGGTGGCCTAACAATTCAAAGTGATTCATCCAGAACCATTCAATAGTCTAAAGGAAGGCCCATGGATCATGTTAGACTATCAAACACATTGTATGAGGGCAACTGGAGGAATCTTATGTCTGATTTTAGAATACGAGCGCACATATTTGTTTTTATCCAACAAGAGACATTTATTGATATGACATAATTATTATAAAAACCAGTAACATATTTGAAGGACTTTACCATCATCGAGAAAAGCAAATTGTCTAACATTTATGATCAAGAACACTATGTATAACTAACAGATAACATACAGAATAACAGAGAGGTCTGGTTTAACAAAGATTTGTGTAGTGTCTCATCAACTGGGGTGATCTAGAGGGGTTTGCATTGATGAAGGGATGTAATATGGTGAAAGCTGCTTTAAGTCTGTCTGTTGGTATCACATGACCAGCTTCTTGTAGACAAAGAAAATGAAAAATAACAAAGGATAAGTCCACTGTGAAACAACATGCACTTATCCTTTTTATCTCCATCCCACCCACTGGCGTCCGCAGAACTTTTTTCAGGGGGGGGGGGCATCATTTTAGGGTCACCCATGCACCGCCCCTTTTCGGCAATGTAATTGTCACATTATCATGGTCAGAGACTGCAGACGTAGTACCATCCCTAGGATAAGTAATGGATAATGGCCAACAGACCCTCTTACCAGACCCAGCGAAACTACAGCAGTGATCCCTCCGGCTGGACAATTGCTCACTCTGGGTTCCCCAGGGGTGGCTCTGGTCAGTAGTGTAGCGTGTCTGTACCCTGGTAGTGGCTCAGTCTTTCTCTCTCTGGTAGTGCTGGGCAGCATGGCTCTCTCAGGTGGTGCTGGGCAGTGGGGTTCTCTCTTTGGCTTCTGCCCACCACACTCCTTAATCTTTGCCCTGTAGTGCTCTCTCCCTCAGCTTTTTTCCAGGCTGCATTCTCTCAATTTCTCTCTTGATTGAGCTGTAGCCTCCTCCCTGTGGAAAATGAAGCCGCCAATCTTTGGGACTACATGTTCCATGATGCTCTCCTCTCCTAGTCTCCTTTGATTGGCCCTCAGTTATGGGCAATAGGAAAAGAATGGAGCAGGCAGGAAGCTGGGCAGGGAACCTGGTAAGAGCCGCCATCCCTTTTCCCTGACAGGAGAAGGGGGGGGGGTCAGTGGGGGAAACCTCTGATAGCCCGCAGCTCGCCTTTCTTCTGTCACAGTGCCGTTGAGTTTTCTTTGCTGGACTGAGCAGGGAAAAGAGCCCAAAGTCACACTATACTGATGGAGGGGCTTGACAGCACCTTAATCATGACACCCCATTGGTGGGTGTCACCCGGGTGTGGGCTGCCCGCACCCCAATAGCGAAGCAACTGTGCTGAATTTAAGATCCAATCTCTGATTCCGGGGGGGGGGCACTTGACCCCCCCTTGCCCCTACCTGGGGACGCCCATGCTCCCACCTGATTTACAATATCCTAGCCTACCCAGATGAATACTCGCCTCCATCCCACAGCCATGGTCTGGCCTCCAGTGATGGGGGGGGGGGGGTTATAATTAGTGTAACTTCAGATAACATGTACTAAAGTGCTTTCCAAAAAGAGACCTGCATCCACTGCTGTGTGCTGTGGTTGCACCTGCCAGACCACCTCCTATATCATGTCCGCACAGCCTGTGACCACCTCCTGTACCATGTCCGCACAGTCTATGATCACCTCCTATACTGTGTGTGCACAGCCTATTACCCCCTCCTGTACCATGTCCGCACAGCCTATGACCACCTCCTGTACCATGTCCGCACAGCCTCTGACATTTCCTGTACCATGTCTGCACAGCCTCTGACATCTGCTGTACCATGTTTCTCAACTCCAGTCCTCAAGGAGCCCCAACAGGTCATGTTTTCAGGATTTCCCTCAGATGAAACAGCTGCGGTAAATTACTAAGGCAGTGAAACTGATCAAATCACCTGTGGAAAATAATGGAAAGCCTGAAAACATGACCTGTTGGGGCGCCTTGAGGACTGGAGTTGAGAAACACTGTCCTGTACCATGTCTGCAGCCTCTGACATCTCTTGTATCATGTCCGCAACCTCTGACCATCTCCTGTACCATGTCTGCAGCCTCTGACATCTCTTGTATCATGTCCGCAACCTCTGACCATCTCCTGTACCATGTCTGCAGCCTCTAACCATATTTTGCATCATGTCTGCAACCTCTGAGGGGGAGTCTGGAGACGAGTTTGCTTATATTGTATACATAAAGCCCTATGAAAAAATTTGAGAAGTATTCAAACACATAAGTAAATGGTACCTCCTTCCCAGCGGTCATAGAGTAACAATACTATTGTTTTCCACCAGAAACATAAGCGGCCACTATAAATATGAACAGATAATCTCAAAATATGCTACAGTGAAGCTATGACATTAGCGATGCTAAAAAAATCAAAGCTGTAGAAATTGTGTCCCAATTCCAATACATGTGTCATATGTCCATCAATAAAGTTCATATGGGGTCTGAATCCAACTGAATCCCGTCACCACACCGCGTGTGAGAAATCCCCTAAGGTAATGAACTTACCAGATAGATCAAAGTAATTCGCTTGTATTAATCAATTTTAACCACTTGCTTACTGGGCACTTAAACCCCCCTCCTGCCCAGACCAATTTTCAGCTTTCAGCACTGATGCACTTTGAATGACAATTGCGCGGCCATACAACACTGTACACAAATTAAATTTTTATCATTTTTTTCCCACAAATAGAGCTTTCTTTTGGTGGTATTTAATTACAGCTGGGAGTTTTATTTTTTGCTAAACAAACAAAAAAAGATGCACAATAAAAATAAAATAAAAAATCATGTTTAATAGTTTGTTATAAAATTTTGCAAACAGGTAATTTTTCTCCTTCATTGAAGTGCGCTGATGAGGCGGCACTGGTGGGCACTGATAGGCTGCACTCGTGGGCACTGATAGGAATAGTTAAGGCGGCACTAATAGGCACAGATAAGGTGGCACCGATAGGCACAGATAAGACAGTACTGATGGGCACAGATAAGGCGGCACTGATGGGCAAAGATGGGCACAGATAAGATGGCACGGATGGGTGGCACTAAGGGGCACTGATAGGTATCACTGATAGATGGGACTGATGGGCACTGATAGGTGGCTCTGATAGGCACTGATAGGAGACACTGATGGGCACTGGTAGATGACACTGATGGGCACGGATATGTGGCACTAGGGTGCAGCACCGTTGTTGAGGCAGATTGTGGGCACTGATGGGTGGCACTGTGGGCACTGGTGGGTGGTACTGTGGGCACTAATGGGTGGCACTGTGGGCACTGATGGGTGGCACTGTGGGCACTGTGGGACTGATGGGTGGCACTGATGGGGGGCACTTTTTTATTACTGAGGTGGCACTGGTAAGCTGGCCGTGATTGGGACTGATGTCCCGATCACGGCCGCCGGTGATCGGCTCTTCTTTTTCTCCTTGCGCTGTCAGCGCGAGGAGGAAAAATAGCCGATTACCGGCTCCGTTGTATCACATGATCATCTGTCATTGGCTGACAGCTGATCACGTGGTAAGGGGTCGGGATCGACCCCTTGCTCCGATCCGTGATCAGGCGAGTCTCATAGACTCGCTGATCACAGATCGGGGCACGCAGGCCGCTCGTGCACGGGACGACGTCAATAGACGTCCCGGCAAAGGAGGTCTGCGCTGTAGCCGTCATTTGGCTATAGCGCAGATCCCTAGTGGTTAAGCAGGTACTGCATCCTTCCATCTAGTTATTGCTTTTTCTCATCAGCGGTATATACCAGTCTTGTGACATTTATCAGTGCCTGGTTAAAGCTTGTAGGAGGAGATTTCATACTGCACTGGCTGTCTTATCAGGGTCCTGCATCTGGTAAGATCTATCTGATAAGTTCATTACCTTAGGGGATTTCTCACATGCGGTGTGGTGACAAGATTCTGTTGGACTCAGATCCCATATGAACTTTATTGATGGACATATCACACATGTATTGGAATTGGGACATAATTTCTACAGATTTTTTTTAGCACCGCTAATGTTATAGCTTCACTGTAGCATATTTTGAGATAGTCCTATGTGCTTTCATATCTGTCTTACCTACATATAATACACTCTTCAATTTTTCTTTAAAATCCATGGTTTTCTCTTTTATGAACAAGAAAATTATGACGTCATGCAGTTGGGCTGGTATAATAATGCTATGGGGCTGGTATGAAAATATTTTGAGGGCTAGTTTTTATTTCCAGTCCAGCCCTGCCACCAGAGTGCACCCGGGTGCCATATTTTCCTCGGGTAAGCCACAAACATGCACCCAGCCATCAACATGGTATAAAAGAAAATGTGATTCATCAGACCACCACCTTTTTCCATTGCTCCATGACCAGTGTCCATTTTCGGTGCTTATGGCTGTGGACATGGATCAGCATGGGCACCCTGACCTGCCTGCGGCTACACAGCCCCATATACAACAAACTGAAATGCACTGTGTGTTCTGACACTTTTCAATCTGAACCAACATTTACTTTCAGCAATTTGAGATCAAGCAGCTTTTCTCTTGGATAGGACTACATGAACCAACCTTTGCTTCCCACATGCATCACAGAGCCTTGGCCACACATGACAATGTCTCCAGTTTGCCAGTTCTCCTTTGTTGGACCACTTTTGGTAGGTCCTGACCACTGCAGAACACGTGTCCAAACATGCCTGAGCTGATCCCTGATTCTAAGCCAAGTATGCTGATCACTACTCTGCTGCTGAAAATTTGTATGGTTGTTTCAGGTGTAGAAGCACTGGCGCAAAAGTATTCCAGCATCAGTAAACTCAACGTGAACAAATAATTACTAACAATATGCTGAATATTATATTGGATATGATGTTTAAGGTCAGCAATAATGACATCCATAAAACAAAACTGAATGGTTTATCCTAAAGCCTAAACCTACTATCCAATGTTCAACATACATACTGAACCTCAACCTAAGCCCTAGCTCTTAAATTAAGCCCTAGCCCTTCCACAAACTCTTGACTCTCAACCTTACCCCAATGCTTAACTTTTTTTTTTTAAAGTAATTTGCAGAAAATCAAAAATATGCTGTATTAAATTTGCACCGACATAGATAATGCCATGAAACTGGTGTCTACAAATTAAATAAAATATCTACGCTGGATATAATGGATCTATTTCCTGCACTACATATTGAAACCATGGGTAGAACACCATCTACCAAAACCAAGGCTGTAAAGTTCTACATTGCTGAATAAATAAATAATGTGTAAAGTCATTTACCGTACTGTACATCTCTAGCATTCCCTTCACAATTAAATGGGATACATGTATCTGTTCAAATGGGTGCACAAACCACTTAATATCAAGTAAGTTGCAAACCATGTCAATAGGGATGAGCTTCATGTTCGACTGGAACATTGCCTGTTCGCCTGTTCAGCAAACAGTGAACAATTTGGGTTGTTCGCAGATAATTCGAAAAGCCGGAACACCCTGTACAAGTCTATGGGAGAAATCTAACGTGCTAATTTTAAAGGCTAATATGCAAGTTACTCTCCTAAAAAATGTGTTTGGGGAACTGGGTCCTGCCCCAGGGGACATGGATCAATGCAAAAAAAAGTTTTAAAAACTGCAGTTTTTTCCGGAGCATTGATTTTAATAATGATTAAAGTGAAACAATAAAAGTGTAATATTCCTTTAAATTTCGTACCTGGGGGGTGTCTATAGTATGCCTGTGAAGGGGCGCATGTTTCCCGTGCTTAGAACTTCCCTGCACAAAGTGTAATTTCGCAAGGAAAAAGTCTTTTAAAATCGCTTTCAATTGTCAGCTCCTGTAATACAGAGAACACTCAATGAGTGTTCTCTGTATTACAGAGCACAATTCATTCATTGATTGATTGGTTGTTTTTTTTTAATTTGATGTGGGGTTCCCCTTAATATCCATACCAGACCTGAAGGGCCTGGTAATTGAATTTAGGGGAACCCCCACACTTCTTTTTTTTTTTTTTATCATCAATGAATGAATTGTGCTCTGTAATACAGAGCACACTCATTGAGTGTTCTCTGTATTACGGGAGCCAACAATTGAAAGCGATTTTAAAAGACTTTTTCCTTGCGAAATGACACTTTGTGCAGGGACAGTTCTAAGCACGGGAAACATGCGCCCCTTCACAGGCATACTATAGACACCGTAAAGATAAGAGAGAGAGGCGCCTCTGAGTGTAGACTGTAAAATTCTTATTTAATGCACAGGTGGTTAAAAACACTCACATTAAGTATTGCCTGTTAAAGGCAATGTAAAGATTCCAAACCGGAGGGAGACCCTCGATGTGTCATCTGTATCCCTTGTGCTGTTGGTGTGTGTCCGCTCCTGGGGGCTGTATTAGATGTGCAGAGCCGGCCGATGTAGAGCCGTGAGCGTTAGTCCGAGGCGTGGAACGCACGAGCAACTCCGGGCGACGGGAGATGACGTCACAGGGCATGCCCCCCCGAGAGTGATTAACCCCTTCCCTGTCGGATTTTAGACCTAGTTAAGGAAGGGGTCCTCTCCTTACTTCCGCCCCTTTCACTTCCATCCCCCCCATCCCTTTCCATTCCCCCTCTTGTGCTGATTGCACCTATAGCATTATTACTTGCAGCATTATCATTATGCCTTTTAAATATGTTTTTTAAATATTGTGTTTTTTAAGTGTTTTTCACTTCTTGAAAAATAGTGATAGGCGGGTGGGTGTTTTTATGAGCGCCATAATACTTGTATGTATGTATGTATGTATGTATGTATGCATGTGTGTGTGGGTGTGTGTGTATATATATACACACACACACACACACACACACACACACTATAGACGTCCCCCAGGTATGAAATTTAAAGGAATATTACACTTTTATTGTTTCACTTTAATCATTATTAAAATCACTGCTCCTGAAAAAACGTCCGTTTTTAAAACTTTTTTTGCATTGATCCATGTCCCCTGGGGCAGGACCCAGGTCCCCAAACACTTTTTAAGACAGTAACTTGCATATTAGCCTTTAAAATTAGCACTTTAGATTGTGAACGTTCGAGTCCCATAGACTTTAATAGGGTTCTAAAGTTCACACAGGGGGGTGTTCGGCTCATCCTTACATGTTAGTATCTCCACTATATACAAATGGTAGCCTTAAGCCGCGTACACACGGGCGGACTGTCTGGCCTACTTAGTCCGCCGAAACACATTTCAGCGGACAGTCCGCTCGTGTGTGGGCTTCAGCGGACTTTTTCAGCGTGCAGTCTGGCGGACTAAGTATTTCGGAATGTTGGAAATACTGTCCGCTGGACTCGCATTTCGGCGGACAATCCGCCCGTGTGTGTGCCAGTCCGCCATCACATGGGTTGATGTCACATGGGGACTATGACATCGTAAGGGGGCGGGGTCACCATGTGACCAACCCATGTGACATAAAGCCATGTGACACCGCCCCATTGTCCCTATATAAGTGGCAGCGGAGCGCGTCCCTGGCATTCCGGCCGGAGAGAGCGTCGAGGCAACATCTCCTGGAGAAGAAGAAGAAGAAGAAGAAGAAGAACGGAAGGCGACGGCGACGGCGGCGACAGAAGACCGGGCCACCACCTGTAAAAGAGCTATAAGAAGGCGCGGTGGCCCGGCAGAAGAACCGAAGTGGGGGACAAGACCCCCGAAGTCGGGAGAAGAGGCCGGCGGCGAGGAAGAAAGCCGGACTCCTCCGCTAGCAAAAGAGCTACAAGAAGATAGCGGAGGAGTCCGGCGAGAAGACCCCCGAAGATGGAAGACCCCCGGAGCTGTGCAATAAAATATTTTAACCCTGTGTTGTATTTTTTTTGGTACTTTTATTTTACAGGTGAATGGGTAGGGGTACATTGTACCCCATACTCATTCACATAGGGTGGGGGGCTGATATCCGGGGGCCCTTTATTAAAGGGGGCTCCCGGATTTTGATAAGCCCCCCGCCCGCAGACCCCGACAACCAACGGCCAGGGTTGTCGGGAAGAGGCCCTTGTCCTCATCAACATGGGGACAAGGTGCCCCCCCATGTTGAGGGCACGCGGCCTGGTACGGCTCAGGAGGGGGGGGGGGCGCTCGCTCGCCCCCCTTTCCTGGCCGGCCGGGTAGCGTGCTCGCACAAGGGTCTGTTGTGGACTTGGGGGGGACCCCCACGTTGGGGTTCACCTTTAAGTCCATACCAGGCGGCGGGGTCAGCGACGTCTCCTTCGCGGGCCCCGCCTACCTGGAGACGCGCTCGAAATGAGCGGACTTTCCTCCGCGTGTGTGGGCGAGTCCGTTCATTTCAAAAGTAGGGCGGATAGTATGGCGGACTTAGTCCGCCGTATTAGTCCGCTCAAAAAGTGCCGTGTGTGGGCAAGTCCGTTCATTCGAAAGTATGACGGACTGTCCGTCGGATTGTCTGACGGACTAAGTTGGCCAGACAGTCCGCCACGTGTGTACGCGGCTTTAGAAAGAAGAAGCCGACAGCATTTCTTATGAAACAGAAACACATAAAAGTGTATACATAAAAAAGTGAGCATAGCATGTAATCTATACAGGCTTTGCCTATAAGGCAAAGGGCGATGTGCAGAATGTAGTTTAAACAATAAATCAATCAACCAGTCAGAAATTGTTTTAATTATAATTTAATATGATTCCTGGTGCCTATAGTCTAGACATCATTTTTATACTTTATACTGCCCTATTAAAAAAGATTTATTATTATTATTATTATTATTATTAATAAGCATACAGGCTGTTAATAAACAGTTTACTAACAACGGGCTACATATTATTGCTGGGATATCAGGAACACTTTAATATTTTACAAAGAAGGCTTGTCTAAGGGCCGTTTACACTAGAATGCTGTGCGAGAAACACAAGTTCTATGCTGGTTTCTAGCAACACATTCAAATTGCACAGCACTTGCAAATACTTTGTGTTTCACATGCAGTTTCTAGTGGGAATAGGCCCTAAAGGGAAGGATTTTTTTTTAAATAATGAGGGGCTCCAAAGCCCACAGAGATACATTCAGGGCTCAAGTCCTGCGGGAACGCATGGGAACGGAGTTCATGTACTTTTTCCACAACAGGAACTCAGTTCCCGTTAGCAGCCGCGCCCTGCAAGACTTTGAAGTATGCGAGGTGTGTGGCAGGTGCTACACCAGCAGTTGCCGACACAGCTCGCAATAGTAAGTGCCGCACACCAGGGGTGGACTGACTGTTCAGGCATTGCCAGTAGGGGGCCCCATGACAGCTTCCTCTTTGATCTACCTGTCAATCACAGCTAGCTGACAGGTAGATCAGGTCCCTGCTGCTAAGAGATTGTATTTAGTCAGACCTCTCATGATGCGTTCCTCCCTGCCAGCCCCTTCTGATTTTCTGTCTCCTCACCCCCCCCCCCCCCCAGTCTCCTGCATACTTGCTCTGTGTGTCCTGCTGAATCCCCCCTCCTGTATCTTTAGTGCCATATGATGAGAGAACCCAGAGGAGGAGCACAGCTATTCTGCTCACAGAACAAGCAGGGAGAGAGGTGAGCTGAGGGAGGAACATCAGTTTGGGGTGGTAAGCTGAGCACAATACCTGGCAAAGTTTAATTCCAGGAGGGAAGTTTATGTGGAAATATGTGAAGGATTAGAATAGCAGCGTGTGTGTGTTGGAGCCCTGCAGAGTTTTCAGCCCCCCAAGCTAACATACATCTCCTAAGCAGGAATACATCACTATCTCCCTAAGCATTCTGTCCAGATAATGTGCAGTTAATTTATGACCTTTCTGTTTGAACAGAGTTTGGATAACACAGGGTTAATGAAAAGTGTAAACTCACCACATAAGCACTCTATATACAAAATAACATTTCCCAATAAAGATCAGAACATGATGTTCACATTTGCATGGAAGCACAATTGAATGAATGCTGATTATTCAGAGAATTGCCGTATTTATGTTTATTGAGGATTTTTTTTTTATGTACTAACAGTTAAGCTTCATACACACAATACGAAAATTGGATGAAGAATACCACTTTTGAAGAATTTGTGCGTATGAGCGTATCATTTTTTTATTTATTTTTTGGTGGGGGAGTGGACCTTGGGTGGTTCCCACATTTTTTTCCCCAGGACTTGACCCCTGGATACATTCCCTGTCCAAAAATTGTGTTGTTTTTAATGGTCTTTCAGGTACCGCAATATCTTCCCATACAAAATGTTTGGGCGCACAGTGGTGTAGTAGTTACTAGCACTCTCACCTAGCAGTAGGGATGAGCTTGATGTTCGAGTCGAACATACGTTCGACTTGAACATCGGCTGTTCGCACGTTCGGCGAATACCGAACGTTATGGGCCGTTCGCACCAAATTCGCGTGGCGCTCACGGCTCACAATGCACTGCGCCATCGCAGTGCATTGCTGGCTCATGATTGGCCAAGCATGCACTGTGACCCCGCATGCTTGGCCAATCACAGCGCCGGCAGCGAGGAGAGCCATGATTGGCCACAGGCAGGATGCCTGTGGCCAATCATAGCTCAGGCTGTGTAGTACACGCCCCACACTATATAAGGCCACCAGCGCGGCGGCCTTGTGTAGTGTGTTGGCGTCTGTAGGAGTTAGTGGGTGTTCTCTGTGTACCTTCAACACAGTATACACCATTCGTTATCGGCTGATTTAGCGTTCTTGCTCTTCTGTAATTGAGCTTTTAGCAATCTGCAGGAGTTTGTGGGTGTTGTCTACGTGCCCTGACCACAGTATACACCATTATATCCACCTATATAGCTAGCTATATTGCTCTTCTGTAATAGAGCTTTCAGTCAGTTGTAGGAGATTGTGGACGTTGTCAGCGTGCCCTGACCGCAGTATACACCATTATATCCACCTATATAGCTAGCTATATTGCTCTTCTGTAATAGAGCTTTCAGTCAGTTGTGGGAGATTGTGGGTGTTGTCTGCGTGCCCTGACCGCAGTATACACCATTATATCCACCTATATAGCTAGCTATATTGCTCTTCTGTATTAGAGCTTTCAGTCAGTTGCAGGAGATTGTGGGTGTTGTCTGCGTGCCCTGACCGCAGTATACACTATTATATCCACCTATATAGCTAGCTATATTGCTATTTTGTAATAGAGCTTTCAGTCAGTTGTAGGAGATTGTGGGTGTTGTCTGCGTGCCCTGACCGCAGTATACACCATTATATCCACCTATATAGCTAGCTATATTGCTCTTCTGTAATAGAGCTTTCAGTCAGTTGTAGGAGATTGTGGGTGTTGTCTACGTGCCCTCACCGCAGTACACAGCATTATATCCACCTATATAGCTAGCTATATTGCTCTTCTTTAATAGAGCTTTCAGTCAGTTGTAGGAGATTGTGGGTGTTGTCTGTGTGCCCTGACCACAGTATACACCATTATATCCACCTATATAGCTAGCTATATTGCTCTTCTGTAATAGAGCTTTCAGTCAGTTGTAGGAGATTGTGGGTGTTGTCTGCGTGCCCTGACCGCAGTATACACCATTATATCCACCTATATAGCTAGCTATTGTCAGGTCACCTTGAGGCGAGGTGACAGATTCACACCGTAGGGATCAGGAGTGCACCGCAAGGTTGTGGACCCTACGGCTGACTGCTGCAGATGGGAGACAGATCCCACTGGGGTTAGAGCGTAAGATTCCCTGGGGCGCGGAGTCTAAGAGCCAGCAGGTATTCACCAGCGCCTCTAGTGGTGAGTATGGACTTGGCTGCAACTGGCTCCAGGTCGTGACCCCCAGGGTCCCCCAGCTCACACCCCCAGTAGGCAACAGGAGGATAGGGATGGTGAGGGACAAAGCCAAGGTCGGGGCCACAAGCAGACAGGAATAGTCAGGGACACGCCAAAAAGGTCAGGATCACAGGCAAACAGGGATAGTCAAGGACACCCCAAAGTCGGTAACGGAAAACAACAGAAGAGCACACCGCAGGTAACAGGAAGCTAACACACAAAGGTTGATCAGCAGGGTTGGCTTGCAGTGCACAGGTTAATATAGAGTTCTCTGATAGGAGCTAGGGTGGAGTCATGCCAGAGGATGGATTACAAAAGCAGTCAGGTGAGGGTCGGCTGGTCTCTAGAGATGAACACATGGAAACAGGTAAGCAGACCAACTCTATTGCATAACAATGACAGTATCCTCCCACTTACAAGGCCTCCCCCTGCCCCGCCTGGGTCCAGGCTTAAAGGGAAACTCCAGATGGAACCTCCTCAACAGACTAGGAGCAAAGACCTCAGATGCAGTGATCCAAGACCTCTCCTCAGGGCCAAACCCTTTCCAATGTACGAGGTACTGAAGAATGCCTTTACGGAGCCGGGAATCCAAAACCTGACTAACCTCGTATTTTAGATTATCCTCAGAGACTGGAACCGAGGTAGGAAGAGGACGAGAGGACTTGAGGACTAAAGGCTTTTTAGGAATGGGTAAGGGCATGAGAAGATCAGGAGCCTGAGCAGCGTCCCCCAGACCCTTAAAGATGAGCTGGGCATCCATAACAGGACCACCAGACTGGGCAGAGGTCAGTGGATCTCTGAGGTCAGGCTGGTTAGAAGGTGACATGTCACAAGAGTCAAGCTGGATAGCTGAAACACAAACAGAATGCAGAGAACCCTGAGAAAAAGATTGAAAACCCCACCTGGCCGAATGAGATATTCTATCTAAAGGATGGATTGAGCCTCCTAAACGGGTTGGAACGGACATAGTAGCAGTAGGGTGAGGCCAGGTCACAGAAGGTCCTGAACAAGAAGCAGGAAGCTCATTGGGCATGGGCTGGACTGGCATAACTGGTGCAGAGGCCGACTGAATAGTATTGTCAGGTGTAGCGACCATCTCAATCGCATCACAGGGCATAGCAACTGTGGAACTTGCAGACAAGTTAGCCTGGCTGTGCGTCCAAGGGAGATTAGGGACAGGCAAAGGTAAATGCTTATGCGAACTGGAGTGCATGATCGACACAGGTTCATAGGTGGGCCCCTTATCCAGAGTACCACATGACCTAGAGAGTGCATCAGTCCGACTATTGCAGGACGCATCCCAGAGATCGCTATATACAGCGGGAAGAGCAGAAGATACTGGGATGGTGGTAACAGGAAGTTTCTCTTTTGGGGTACCCTTGAGTAGGCAGGAAGAGGAACAGGGGGAACCCCAAGCCAGGATCTGACCAGTCAACGTGTGGAGAATGGAGCCGTAACCAAGGAAGACCTAATATGATAGGAGATGAAGCCTTAGGTAAGACAAGGAAGGATATCCAATCCTGGTGGAGTGTCCCTACTGACATCTTAACAGGAAGAGATTGGAAGTGGATAGGGCCCCCTGGGAGAACTGTGCCATCAATCGCCAAGACCACCAATGGCGTTGTAAGGGGCAAAAGGGTAAGTCTCATGGAGGATGCAGTTTCCCAATCCATGAAATTGGCAGCGGCTCCGGAATCCAGATGTGCTGAGACCGAACGAGAGGAAGCACCGACATGAAGCAACACAGAAAGGAGAAGACAAGAAGGTGAAGGTGATATTTCAGGGTCTAATACTCCACCTTCCAGATGTATTAGCCCTGAGCGTTTTTCCGGACGAAGAGAACAAGTGTCACGGAAATGACCTTTGGCCCCACAATAGAGGCATAGGCCCAGAGTTCTGCGCCTAGCACGTTCTTCGGGAGATAACTTATTCCAGCCCAACTGCATAGGTTCCTCAGTAGGCAGGGGGTGCTCCTCGGATCGAAGAGAAGGGACTGGGGCTCAGGCTGCCTAAAGAACGGGGAGTGCTGGCGTCTTTTTTCCAGGGCCCTCTCCTGAAAGCGAATATCGATCTGGTTACACAAGGTGATGGCACTGTCCAGATCAGCAGGAAGGGATCTTCCTGCTAATTCATACTTCACTGTATCAGAGAGGCCATGTAAAAAGGGCCTCATTATTCCAGCTCAATTCAGCTGTGAGGATACGGAACTGAAGAGCATACTGTCCCACAGACGCGGACTCTTGACAGAGACGTAAAAGAGCGCTAGCTGCTGAGGAGACACGACCCGGTTCCTCGAAGATATCCCGAAAAAGTTTCAAGAGCATGGGCATAGGCTGGACTGGCATAACTGGTGCAGAGGCCGACTGAATAGTATTGTCAGGTGTAGCGACCATCTCAATCGCATCACAGGGCATAGCAACTGTGGAACTTGCAGACAAGTTAGCCTGGCTGTGCGTCCAAGGGAGATTAGGGACAGGCAAAGGTAAATGCTTATGCGAACTGGAGTGCATGATCGACACAGGTTCATAGGTGGGCCCCTTATCCAGAGTACCACATGACCTAGAGAGTGCATCAGTCCGACTATTGCAGGACGCATCCCAGAGATTGCTATATACAGCAGGAAGAGCAAAAGATACTGGGATGGTGGTAACAGGAAGTTTCTCTTTTGGGGTACCCTTGAGTAGGCAGGAAGAGGAACAGGGGGAACCCCAAGCCAGGATCTGACCAGTCAACGTGTGGAGAATGGAGCCGTAACCAAGGAAGACCTAATATGATAGGAGATGAAGCCTTAGGTAAGACAAGGAAGGATATCCAATCCTGGTGGAGTGTCCCTACTGACATCTTAACAGGAAGAGATTGGAAGTGGATAGGGCCC
This sequence comes from Lithobates pipiens, assembly GCF_037356315.1. Lineage (NCBI taxonomy): Eukaryota > Metazoa > Chordata > Amphibia > Anura > Ranidae > Lithobates > Lithobates pipiens. Next base: position 52,224,560 of record NW_027507789.1, on the reverse strand, counting down.
CCTGGGAGAACTGTGCCATCAATCGCCAAGACCACCAATGGCGTTGTAAGGGGCAAAAGGGTAAGTCTCATGGAGGATGCAGTTTCCCAATCCATGAAATTGGCAGCGGCTCCGGAATCCAGATGTGCTGAGACCGAACGAGAGGAAGCACCGACATGAAGCAACACAGAAAGGAGAAGACAAGAAGGTGAAGGTGATATTTCAGGGTCTAATACTCCACCTTCCAGATGTATTAGCCCTGAGCGTTTTTCCGGACGAAGAGAACAAGTGTCACGGAAATGACCTTTGGCCCCACAATAGAGGCATAGGCCCAGAGTTCTGCGCCTAGCACGTTCTTCGGGAGATAACTTATTCCAGCCCAACTGCATAGGTTCCTCAGTAGGCAGGGGGTGCTCCTCGGATCGAAGAGAAGGGACTGGGGCTCAGGCTGCCTAAAGAACGGGGAGTGCTGGCGTCTTTTTTCCAGGGCCCTCTCCTGAAAGCGAATATCGATCTGGTTACACAAGGTGATGGCACTGTCCAGATCAGCAGGAAGGGATCTTCCTGCTAATTCATACTTCACTGTATCAGAGAGGCCATGTAAAAAGGGCCTCATTATTCCAGCTCAATTCAGCTGTGAGGATACGGAACTGAAGAGCATACTGTCCCACAGACACGGACTCTTGACAGAGACGTAAAAGAGCGCTAGCTGCTGAGGAGACATGACCCGGTTCCTCGAAGATATCCCGAAAAAGTTTCAAGAAATCAGACAGGCTAAAAACCACTGGATCATTCAGTTCCCACAGAGGGGCAGCCCAAGCTAGCACCTCGCCGGACAGGAGGGATATGATATATGCTACTTTTGCCCGATCGGACAGGAAGTTTTGGGGCTGAACTTCAAAATGAATTGTGCACTGGCTAAGGAACCCCCTGCAAGCCTTGGAGTCCCCAGAGAAACGGGACGGAGCTGGCAGTAATAATGCATGCGTGGATGCAACTGGTGCGATAGATGCAGCTGCTGACTGTACTTGAGGCTGCAGGTTCGGGGTTCCCAAGGAAGCCTGTAGCAGCTCGAAGTGGGAAGCCAGATCTTGAAGGAATCGCATCACCTGGGTCTGATGCGATTCTTGGGTCTCAAGTCTGCGAACTAAGCCCTGCAACGGATCGACTGTAGGAAGCGGCACGTCAGCCGGGTCCATGGCTGATCAAACTGTCAGGTCACCTTGAGGCGAGGTGACAGATGCACACCATAGGGATCAGGAGTGCACCGCAAGGTTGTGGACCCTACGGCTGACCGCTGCAGACGGGAGACAGATCCCACTGGGGTTAGAGCGTAAGATTCCCTGGGGCGCGGAGTCTAAGGCCGCGTACACACGGGCGGATTGTCTGGCCATCTAAGTTCGTCAGACAATCCGACAGACAGTCCGTTCAAAATTAGCATGAACGGACTTGACCACACACGATGAGCAGACAGTCCGCTGAAAGCGTGCGCGATGACGTGTACAGCACGTACGACGGGACTAGAAAAACGACGTCCTATACACTGCAATGCAACCTTCGGCCGTGTAAATCCTTTCTGAGCATGCGCCATACTTAGTCCGTCCAACTTGCCTACACACGAGCGGACTGCCTGCTGAAACCAAGTTTGGACGGACAAAACCAAGTTTGAACGGACAAAATTTCGGAAATTCCGTAAGACTTTGTTCGTCAGACAGTCCGCTGAAAAAGTCAGCTGAAGCCCACACACGAGCGGATTGTCCGCTGAAACACGGTTCAGCGGACTAAGTTGGACAGACAATCCGCCCATGTGTACGCGGCCTAAGAGCCAGCAGGTGTTCACCAGCGCCTCTAGTGGTGAGGATGGATTTGGCTGCAACTGGCTCCAGGTCACGACCCCCAGCTCACACCCACAGTAGGCAACAGGAGGATAGGGATGGTGAGGGACAATGCCAAGGTCGGGCCACAAGCAGACAGGAATAGTCAGGGACACGCCAAAAGGTCAGGATCACAGGCAAACAGGGATAGTCAAGGACACGCCAAAGTCGGTAACGGAAAACAACAGAAGAGCACACGGCAGGTAACAGGAAGCTAACACACAAAGGTTGATCAGCAGGGTTGGCCTGCAGTGCACGGGTTAATATAGAGTTCTCTGATAGGAGCTAGGGTGGAGTCATGCCAGAGGATGGATTACAAAAGCAGTCAGGTGAGGGTCGGCTGGTCTCTAGAGATGAACACATGGAAACAGGTAAGCAGACCAACTCTATTGCATAACCATGACAGCTATATTGCTCTTCTGTAATAGAGCTTTCAGTCAGTTGTAGGAGATTGTGGGTGTTGTCTGCGTGCCCTGACCGCAGTATACACCATTATATCTCAAACCATGCAGAGCTTATTACTAATGTCCAGATAAAGGAACACCTGGGTAGCAGTGATCATAACATGATTTCCTTTGATGTTAGTGCTAAACAAGAAATACATACGGGTAAGATAAAAACACTTAACTTCAAGAGAGAACATTTTCCAAGGATGAGGGCTGCTCTCCAGGACTTAGACTGGGAGAGAATATTTGCTTCAATGGGCACGGAACAGAAATGGGAATTCTTCAAAAATACTGTTTGGAACCTCACGGCAAAGTATATTCCCATGGGCAATAAGTTTAAAAGGCTAAAAACAAAACCTATGTGGTTCACAGTCAAAGTTAAAAAAGCTATAAACTATAAGAGAAGAGCTTTTAAAAAATATAAAAATGAAGGAATGCTAGTGTCATTTAAATGTTACAAAGAATTTAACAGAATATGTAAAAAGGAAATCAAGCATGCAAAAATTCAAAACGAACGACAGATTGCAAAAGATAGTAGGACAAACCCCAAAAAATTATTCAAATATATTAATAGTAAAAAGGTCAAGTCTGAGCATGTAGGCCCTTTACAGAATAATCTAGAGTGGGTGACTGGGGACAAAGAGAAGGCTAATTTATTAAATACTTTCTTCAGCTCTGTGTACACAAAAGAGCATGGGGGAGTGCATGTCCATAATGGGGGCGATAGTGACACAGCCCCAAATGATCCACAATGGCTCAAAAGTGATATGGTCCAGAAATATTTAGACAGAATAAAGGTGGATAAAGCACCTGGCCCTGATGGCATCCACCCATGGATCCTAAAAGAATTGAGCTCTGTAATTTCAGAGCCATTGTATCTAATTTTTAGGGACTCATTAATGACGGGAATAGTCCCACTGGATTGGAGCAGGGCGAACGTGGTGCCTATATTTAAAAAGGGATCAAAGTCTTTACCAAGTAACTATAGACCTGTTAGCTTAACTTGTATAGCTGGGAAGATACTGGAGCGGTTAATAAAAGACCACATCGACGAGTTCTTGCTGAACAAAAACACTTTAAGCAACAGACAACATGGATTCATGAAAGACAGAAGTTGTCAGACAAATCTGGTTTCTTTTTATGAGGTGGTAAGTAAAACCTTTGACAGAGGGGTGGCGGTGGACGTGGTATACTTGGATTTTGCAAAAGCGTTCGATACAGTTCCCCGCACACGGCTCATGTGTAAGGTAAAGTCTACAGGTTTGGAAATATCAGTTTGTAAATGGATAGAAAATTGGCTAAAAGACAGAATTCAGAGAGTAGTGAATAATGATTCTTACTCTGAATGGTCTAAGGTTATCAGTGGTGTACCCCAAGGTTCAGTGCTGGGACCCTTACTTTTTAACATCTTTATAAATTATATTGGGTCTGGGATCAAAAGTAACATTTCTGTCTTTGCAGATGACACCAAGATATGCAGTGGAATAATGTCCTTACAGGATGTCTCCAATTTACAAGCCGACCTCAATACACTGTCTAATTGGGCGACTATGTGGCAGATGAGGTTTAATGTTGATAAATGTAAAGTTATGCACTTGGGGGCTAAGAATATGCATGCATCATACATGCTAGGGGGAGTACAACTGGGGGAATCCATAGTGGAGAAGGATCTGGGGGTTTTAATAAATTAATAATAGCATGCAATGCCAAGCTGCTGTTTCCAAAGCGAGCAAAGTCCTTTCTTGTATTAAGAGAGGTATGTACTCCAGAGAGAGAGAGAGATATAATTTTGCCCCTGTTCAAATCATTAGTAAGACCTCACCTGGAATATGCAGTTCAGTTTTGGGAACCAGTTCTCAAAAAGGATATCGGGGAACTGGAGAAAGTGCAGAGAAGGGCAACCAAACTGATAAGAGGCATGGAGGAGCTCAGCTATGAGGAAAGATTAGAGGAACTGAATTTATTCACTCTTGAGAAGAGGAGAATAAGGGGGGATATGATCAACATGTTCAAATATATTAGGGGTCCATATAGTGAACTTGATGTTGAGTTGTTCTCTGTACGGTCAACCCAGAGGACAAGGGGGCACTCTTTACGTCTAGAGGAAAAGAGATTTCATCTTCAAGTACGGAAAGGTTTGTTCACAGAGCTGTGAAAATGTGGAATAGACTCCTGCCAGAGGTGGTTCTGGCCAGCTCAGTAGATTGCTTTAAGAAAGGCCTGGATACTTTCCTGAATGTACATAATATAACTGGGTACTAACATAGGTAAAGGTGATCCAGGGAAAATCCGATTGCCTCTTAGGGGATCAGGAAGGAATTTTTTTCCCCTGCTGTAGCAAATTGGATCATGCTCTGCTGGGGTTTTTTTTCGCCTTCCTCTGGATCAATTGTGGGCATAAAATTGGGTATTTGGATTGTACGATTATTTTTTATTTTATTTATTTGTTTTTAAGGTTGAACTGGATGGACTTGTGTCTTTTTTCAACCTGACTAACTATGTAACTATATCCACCTATATAGCTAGCTATATTGCTATTTTGTAATAGAGCTTTCAGTCAGCTGTAGGAGATTGTGGGTGTTGTCTGCGTGCCCTGACCGCAGTATACACCATTATATCCCCCTATATAGCTCTTCTCTAATTGAGCCATCTGCCATCTGCAGGAGTTAGTTGGTGTGTGCCTCCAGCACAGCACAGTATACACCAGTATCTACCCTTTAATTCCTGTTCTATAATAAAGGCATCTGCAGGAGTTAGTGGGTGTTGTGTGCCTCCAGCACAATATACACTACCCAATTGCTGGTTTTCCCATCTCCCTTCAGGCCATTACCATGTCTGGAAGGCCAACAAGGAGAGGCAGACAGGCACGAGCTGATAAAAGAGGGCAAGCAGGCTTTGTGTCTAGAGACAACAGTGCTGGTCGTGGACGCGGTGCATCCTCATCATCAGGACGTGGCCATGGGACTCGCTTGTCCTTATATTCAGCAGCTGGAAGTGTTGAGCCGCATCATGCCGAAGACTTGGTAGAGAGGATGACCAAGCCCTCTTCATCCTCCTCCTCCTCTCTCATCCAGGCTTAGGGTGCTAGCAAAGCAACTGCCAATGCATCGTCTTCATCAGTGACTCCTTCCCCAGACCCACCACGTCCTCCTGAGGAGTCCCCTGAACTCTTTGAGCACAGTGTTGGGTACATGCTCCAGGAGGATGCCCAGTGTTTTGTAGGCTCTGATGATGATACTCAGCTAGAGGAAGGCAGTAGCATTAGCGCAGAGAGAGGGGGTGCTCAAGAAGGACAGCAATCTGGCAGTCATGTTCCACAAGCTGCAGCATACTGCCAGGTGAGCTCCAGCGATGAAGAGGGAGGGGATGATGAGGGCACTGACTCCCCGTCGGTGCCTGGTAGGAGAGAGGAGGAGGAGGAGGAGGAAGAACATGTCCAACGAGGCAGGATGCCCTCCGGGGGCCAGCTTAGGGGCAGCACACCAACTGAATCACACCGCAGAGCTCCGCCTGTGCAGGGCGCTGCCTCTGCGCGTTATTCTAAAAGTTCTTTGGTGTGGGCCTTTGAGACGAGTGCATCAGATCGCACCGCTGCTATTTGCAACATATGTCTCAAGCGGATCTCGCGTGGCCAAAACATCAGCCGCTTGGGCACCACATGCTTGACCAGACATATGTTGACCTGCCATGCAGCTCATTGGCAAGCGTACCGCAAAGACCCACACCAAAGAACAAAGCGGACTTCTCCTTGCTCCTCATCAGCTGGGATCTCCAACCCCACTAGACATTCAGTCCTCTCTGAAACCTAGAGGCGATTCAGTTCGCATTGTGCGCTATACAAGTATTTCATTCATTCATTCAAGGTGTAGAATTAGGTGTGTCACAGCCAAGTGCTTGCGGGCACTCTGCTAGCAGTACACCCACGTCCGATTATAGCAGGCAAATTTCCCTGCCCCAGCTACTGGACCGTCGAAAGAAGTTCACTCCCAGCCATCCACATGCCCAGCGGTTGAATGCTAGCTTGGCTAAATTGCTAGCACTTCAACTGCTGCCTTTTCAGTTGGTAGACCCGGCCCCCTTCTGTGAGTTTGTGCAATGTGCGGTTCCTCAGTGGCAGGTCCCCAAACGCCACTTTTTCTCACGGAAGGCGATTCCGGCTCTCTACCGGCATGTGGGAAGGCAATGTCCTTGCCTCGCTGGACAGGGCGGTCAGCGGTAAGGTGCATATTACCGCTGACTTATGGTCCAGCAGGCATGGATAGGGACGTTGCCTGTCCTTCACGGCCCATTGGGTCACTCTTCTGGGACGGATGCAGGACAAGGTGCAGTAGTGTTGGAGGTTGTTCCGCCACCACGCCTCCAAAATGCTACTACTGGTTGTGACACACCTCTCTCCTCCACCCCCTCCTCTTCTTCTTCCCCCATGGCCTCTTCCAGTGCTCTGTCCTCAGAACCAGCTCCATTCTGAGGACAGAGCAAGGGGGTACGCAAGTACGCAGGCAAAACGATGGCATGCCGTGCTTGCGCTGGTTTGTTTGGGGGACAGGAGTCACACTGGGGCAGATATTTTGTCAGCTCTGCAGGGGCAGGCCGAGAGGTGGTTGATGCCATGCCAGCTTAAGCCAGGAATGGTGGTTTGCGACAATGGCACCAACCTCCTCTCCGCCCTCCGACAGGGACAACTGACCCATGTGCCCGGTGTGGCTCATGTCCTTAACCTGGTAGTGCAGCGGTTCTTGGGCAGGTACCCGGGCTTACAGGATGTCCTGAAGCAGGCCAGGAAAGTCTGTGTGCATTTTCGATCATTTAATGCCTGTGCTCGGCTGGCTGAGCTCCAAAAGGAGTTGAACCTGCCCAAGAACCGCCTTATATGTGACATGCCCACCAGGTGGAACTCAACGTTGGCCATGCTGCAGCGGCTGCACACGCAGCAGAGGGCCATCAATGAGTACCTGTGTGACTACGGTACCAGGACAGGGTCAGGGGAGCTCGGTTTTTTCTCACCACATCACCGTTTGAGGAGGCCACAAGGATGGTGAGCAGTGACAGTGCATGCATCAGTGACACTGTACCTCTTGTCCACCTGTTGGAGCATACGCTGCGTGGAATAATGGACAGGGCACTTGAGGCAGAACAGAGGCAGGAAGAGGAGGACTTCCTTGCCTCTCAAGGCCCCCTTTATCCAGACAGTGTTCCTGCTGTCCCACGCATCACACAGGAAGAGGACGAGGAGGAGGATGATTGTGTCAGCATGGAGGTGGAGGCTGGCACTCAGCATCAGCAGCAGCAGTCTTGTAGGGAAGATTTACAGTCCAAAGAAACCCGTGGATTTGTACATGGCTGGGAGGAGGTAGCTGCGGATCATGTTGTCCTTAGTGACCCAGAGGACTCCAGACCGAATGCCTCAGCTAACCTATGCTGCATGGCCTCCCTGATCCTGCAAAGCCTGCGGAAGGATCCTCGTATTCTTCGGATCAAGGAGAGGGACTATTACTGGCTGGCCACTCTCCTTGATCCACGGTACAAGGGTAAGGTTGCCGACCTTATCTTGCCATCGCAGAGGGAGCAGAGGATGAGACATCTCTGGGAGGCCTTGCAGAACGGTCTGTGCAACGCGTTCCCAGAGACTGGGAGGTTACAAACTCCTGGTCCTGGACAACCTGTTGCTGAGGCATCGGTCAGAAGGATCGGTGGAGAAGGTGGCCGTCTGACTGATGCGTTCATACAATTTTTTAGTCCGCAGCCCCAAGGTATGATTGGTTCCAGCAACCATCGCCAGCATCTGATTTACATGGTGCAGGAATACCTAGGGGCAAGGTCAGACTTGTACACCTTTCCCACCAAAAATCCTCTGGCTTACTGGGTCTTGAGGATGGATCACTGGCCAGAGCTTGCACAGTATGCAATTGAGCTACTGGCATGTCCTGCATCCAGCGTTCTTTCGGAACGCACCTTCAGTGCTGCAGGTGTCTTTGTTACCGATCACAGGGTGCGCCTGTCCACCGACTCGGTTGATCGACTGACCTTCATAAAGATGAATCAGTCTTGGATCACCCACAGCTACCAAGCACCTGAAGCTGATGTAACCGCATATTTTTTTTTTTAAATATAACATCCCTTCAAGACTGCCTATGCTGATGCTGAGTGACTGTCCTGTTATGTTGATTGTCTATCCTCTTCCTCCTCCGCTGATATGTTGGAAGAACATTTTTGGTTCTGGGTGATGCCACCAACCCAATTTTTAAGCCCCTGTTTAACAGGAGCGTTTAATTACAATTTTTGATGCAATGCTTTGCAGCAGGGCTCAATCCTGCACCACAACTAGAGTATATGGGAGAGGTTGCAGTGTCGTGGCACCAGCACCAGTGCCTAAGGCCCAATTTTTCAGGCCCTGTTTAACAGGGGCATGCAATTACAATTCTTGATATAATATTTCACAGCAGGGCCTGTTCCTGTGCCCACCGAGAGTAACTGTGAGGACTTATAGTGTTGTGGCACCAGCACCAGCACCACAACCACCAAAGGCCCAATTTTTCTACCACTGTTCTACAATGGCATGTAATTACAATTCTTGATATAATCGTTCACAGCAGGGCGCTCCAGCGCCCACTAAGAGTCACTTTGAGGGCTTACAATGTTGTGGCAACACCAACACCTTGTTCCGCCATTTCTGCGGAGCATATAGGGCAGGCCCCTACTTTCAAACATCCAACTTACAAACGTCTGCTACTTGCAAACGGAAGGAGACAACAGGAAGTGAGATGAAAAAAGAGACGGACGGCAAAACAATTATACAGGGGTGATAACCCTTCCCTATGTTTTCCAAAAAGCTTAAAAATAGATTTTTTGACTGGAGCTTCACTTTAAAAATGTACCAGTTCAAAATTACATACAGATTCTACTTAACACAACAAACCTAAACAGTCCCTGTCTTGTTTGCACCGCCTGTATACTGCTGTTCTGAGTATATAGGGCCTGGGGGCCCCACGTCTTTCCTTTTTTTAATATGGGTACGGGGTTCCCCTTAATATCCGTACAAGACCCAAAGGGGCTGGTAATGGGCAGGGGGGCTACCTATGCCATTTTTCTCAATGATTTTCATCCATATTGCCGAAACCAGATATGACATTAAAACCGCAAGCAGTTTTAAATGACTTTTTTTCCGTTAAATGCCATTTTGTGCAGGGACTGTTCTAAACAGGGGAAACACGTGGCACTTCACAGGCATACTATAGACACCCCCAGGCACAATATTTAAAGGAATATTTCACTTTTTTTTCCACTTTAATCGTCTTTAAAATCAGTGCTCCCACAAAAACGGCCATTTTTAAAAACATTTTAGGCATTGACCCATGTCCCCTGGGGCAGGAGCCAGGTCCCCAAACCCTTTTTAGGAGAGTATCTTGCATATTAGCCATTAAAATTAGCACTTTTTATTTCGAACGTTCCATAGACTTCAATGGGGTTCTAAAGTTCGCACAAATTTTCGGTCCATTCGAAAGTTCTGGTGTGAACCGAACCGGGGGGGGGGGGGGTGTTTGGCTCATCCCTACCTAGCAGTAAAAAGGGTCGCTGGTTCGAGTCCCAACCATGACACTACCTGCCTGGAGTTTGCATGTTCTCCCTGTTCCTGTGTGGGTTTCCTCCAGGTACTCCAGTTTCCCCCCACACTCCAAAGACATGCAGGTAGGTTAAATTGACTTCTGTCCAAAACTGGACCTAGTATATGAATGGGGACCTTGGATTGTGGGCTCCTTGAGGGTAGAGACCAATGTGAGTGTGCAATGTACAGGGATAGGGACAATTGTAGACACTCACTCTGGATGGACTGGTGTCTTTATTCAACCTTACTAACTATGTAACTATATGTAAGCATCAGGATAGAAATATCATTTGCTAAATAAAATAATAAAGCATGTCTTAAAGTGTAGATTTAAATAAAAAAATGTATAATTTTTTATATATATATATATATATATATATATATATATCCCACAGCCCTTCTCGTCATGTTGGATGCATGTCAAGTGGTTCTAAAGGCTCAAGGTTTTTCACCTTCATGCATTCTGTGGATCAAGGTAAAAAACCTTCTCTTTGCAGCAAAAAGCAAATACTTACCTGAGCCCAATCGCGATACAGCAATGTGCACGAGAGCCACAGCTTTCTGGGGACTCTCCCTCCTCATTGGCCGTAAAGTCAATCACAGCCAGTGTGCCAATGAGAAGAGAGAGGGGCCAGAGCTGAGCCGCAGCTCAGGAGCAATACCAATGCTGAAATACCAAATCATGGGAGACAACTGTTATAGGAGAACTGAAAACACACAACAATGTGGCTGTGATATGACCACATCTTCCATCCTGATTACTTGGCAGCTGAGGTATTTCTCAGCCCCAGAAATTAAGGACAGCACATAAATGGACTAAATATCTGCATGTGGAGTACAACCCCCAAATATGCTTAATAAATAGTAGGTGTACAGGTGCCTTATTCAGAGTTCTCATGACTGATATTGTTGGTACTGTTTACCAACCCTGCTGCCATGGCTGCTATTACTACTGGAAGAAAATGGTGTGCTGTAGGGTCACCCCCCCCCCCACCAGGCTGGGAGATCCCCATGGGCCAGACAGCCTCCACACTCACTGCAGCTCCTCCACATGACAACGGCTCCCCAGCTGGGCTAACCACAGGTATTTAAGGAGGCCTGCCCCCTGCCAATCCAAGTTTAGATTAGTCAAGGCTCCCCAGATGCCTCAAGCATCTCCACCTCCTCTCCTTCCAGGACCTTCTAGAAGGAAGGGGGAGGTGATGGTGATGCCACCTGTCAGTCACTCAACTCTTCCTGAGCCTCTTCCAGCCCAGAATGAAAACATACAGGCCTAGCCACCAGCTAGGCCTGCCCAAATTTTCCTACCCTGTAAAAAATATGTCTCACTTCTAGCACTCATTACCTAGAGGGTGCTACACTAATGATTTGATATCAATGCTGTCTAAGAAGCTGAACAACTGATCAAGTATATAAAAAATTACAGAAGTCTGACACTAGGGATGAGCTTCGTGTTCGAGTCGAACATACGTTTGACTCGAACATCGGCTGTTCGCCCGTTCGGTGAATTCCGAGCGTTATGGGCCGTTCGTGCCAAATTCGTGTGGCGCTCACGGCCCACAATGCACTGCGATGGCGCAGTGCATTGCTGGCTCATGATTGGCCAAGCATGCACTGTGACCCCTCATGCTTAGCCAATCACAGCGCCGGCAGCGAGGAGAGCCATGATTGGCCACAGGCAGGATGCCTGTGGCCAATCATAGCTCAGGCTGTGTAGTACACGCCCCACACTATATAAGGCCGCCAGCGCGGCGGTCTTGTGTAGTGTGTTGGCGTCTGAAGCAGTTAGTGGGTGTTCTGTGTACCTTCAACACAGTATACACCGATCGTTATCGGACGATTTTTCGATCTTGCTCTTCTGTAGTGGTTGTTGTCTGCGTGCCCTGACCGCAGTATACACCGCTATATTCACCTCACCTATATAGCTAGCGATATATCTATCTTTTATAATAGAGCTTGCAGTCAGTGTTAGGAGCTTGTGCGTGCTGTCTGCGTGCTCTGTACCCAGTACAGACCGCTATATCCACCTACATAGCTCTTCTCTATTTGAGCCATCTGCAGGAGTTATTGGAAGTTGTGTGTGCCTCCAGCACAGAACAGTATACATCTGTATTTACCCTTTATTGCTGGTGTTCTATAATAAAGGCATCTGCAGGAGTTAGTGGGTGTTGTGTGCCTCCAGCACAATATACACCTGTATCTACCCTTTATTGCTGTTCTCTAATAGAGCCATCTGCAGGGCTTAGTGGGTGTTGTGTGCCTCCAGTACAGTATACCCCTTTATCTACCCTTTATTGCTGGTGTTCTATAATAAAGGCATCTGCAGGAGTTAGTGGGTGTTGTGTGCCTCCAGCACAATATACACTACCCAACTGCTGTTTTACCCAACTCCCTTCAGGCCATTACCATGTCTGGAAGGCCAGCAAGGAGAGGCAGACAGGCGCGAGCCGATAAAAGAGGGCAAGCAGGCTCTGTGTCTAGAGACAACAGTGCTGGTCGTGGACGCGGTGCATTGTCATCAGCACGTGGCCATGGGACACGCTTGTCCTTCTTTTCGGCAGCTGGACATGTTGAGCCGCAACATGCCAACGACTTGGTAGAGTGGATGACCAAGCCCTCTTCATCCTCCTCATCCTCTCTCACCCAGTCTCAGGGTACTAGCAAAGCAGCTGCCAACGCATCGTCTTCCCTCATCTCAATGTCATCATCAGTGACTCCTTCCCTAGACCCACCACGTCCTCCTGAGGAGTCTCCTGAACTCTTTGAGCACATTGTGTTGGGTACATGCTCCAGAAGGATGCCCAGTATTTTGTAGGCTCTGATGATGACACTCAGCTAGAGGAAGGCAGTAGCATGAATGCAGAGAGAGGGGATGCTCAAAAAGGACAGCAATCTAGCAGTCATGTTCCACAAGCTGCAGCATACTGCCAGGTTTGCTACAGTGATGAAGAGGGAGGGGATGATGAGGGCACTGACTCCACGTGGGTGCCTGGTAGGAGAGAGGAGGAGGAGGAGGAGGCACATGTCCAACGAGGCAGGATGCCCTCCGGGGGCCAGCTTAGGGGCAGCAGACCGACTGAATCACACCGCAGAGCTCCGCCTGTGCAGGGCGCTGCCTCTGCGCGTTATTCTAAAAGTTCTTTGGTGTGGGCCTTTTTTGAGACGAGTGCATCAGATCGCACCGCTGCTATTTGCAACATATGTCTCAAGCGTATCTCGCGTGGCCAAAACATCAGCCGCTTGGGCACCACATGCTTGACCAGACATATGTTGACCTGCCATGCAGCACGTTGGCAAGCGTACCTCAAAGACCCACACCAAAGAACAAAGCGGACCTCTCCTTGCTCCTCATCAGCTGGGATCTCCAACCCCACTAGACCTTCAGTCCTCTCTGAAACTTGCTCTGAGAGGAATGAAGGTGTAGAATTAGGTATGTCACAGCCAAGTGCTTGCGGGCACTCTGCTAGCAGTACACCCACGTCCGATTATAGCAGGCAAATGTCCCGGCCCCAGCTGCTGGACCGGCGAAAGAAGTTCACTCCCAGCCATCCACATGCCCAGTGGTTGAATGCTAGCTTGGCTAAATTGCTAGCACTTCAACTGCTGCCTTTTCAGTTGGTAGACTCGGCCCCCTTCCGTGAGTTTGTACAATGTGCGGTTCCTCAGTGGCAGGTCCCCAAACCCCACTTTTTCTCACGGAAGGCGATTCCGGCTCTCTACCGGCATGTGGAAGGCAATGTCCTTGCCTCGCTGGACAGGCGGTCAGCGGTAAGGTGCATATTACCGCTGACTCATGGTCCAGCAGGCATGGATAGGGACGTTACCTGTCTTTCACGGCCCATTGGGTCACTCTTCTGGCAGCTGGGAAGGATGCAGGACAAGGTGCAGTAGTGTTGGAGGTTGTTCCGACACCACGCCTCCAAAATGCTACTATTGGTTGTGACACACCTCTCTCCTCCACCCCCTCCTCTTCTTCTTCCTCCATGGCCTCTTCCAGTGCTCTGTCCTCAGAACCAGCGGTGCTCCGTAGGTGTTCCAGGGGCTATGCAAGTACGCAGGCAAAACGATGCCATGCCGTGCTTGCGCTGGTTTGTTTGGGGGACAGGAGCCACACAGGGGCGGATGTTTTGTCAGCTCTGCAGGGGCAGGCCGAGAGGTGGTTGACGCCATGCCAGCTTAAGCCAGGAATGGTGGTTTGCGACAATGGCACCAACCTCCTCTCCGCCCTCTGACAGGGACAACTGACCCATGTGCCCTGTGTAGCTCACGTCCTTAACCTGGTGGTGCAGCGGTTCTTGGGCAGGTACCCGGGCTTACAGGATGTCCTGAAGCAGGCCAGGAAAGTCTATGTGCATTTCCGATCATTTAATGCCTGTGCTCGGCTGGCTGAGCTCCAAAAGGAGTTGAACCTGCCCAAGAACCGCCTTATATGTGACATGCCCACCAGGTGGAACTCAACGTTGGCCATGCTGCAGCGGCTGCACACGCAGCAGAGGGCCATCAATGAGTACCTGTGTGACTACGGTACCAGGACAGGGTCAGGGGAGCTCTGTTTTTTTCTCACCACGTCACCGTTTGAGGAGGCCACAAGGATGGTGAGCAGTGACAGTGCATGCATAAGTGACACTGTACCTCTTGTCCACCTGTTGGAGCATACGCTGCGTGGAATAATGGACAGGGCACTTGAGGCAGAACAGAGGCAGGAAGAGGAGGACTTCCTTGCCTCTCAAGGCCCCCTTTATCCAGACAGTGTTCCTGCTGTCCCACGCATCACACAGGAAGAGGACGAGGAGGAGGATGATTGTGTCAGCATGGAGGTGGAGGCTGGCACTCAGCATCAGCAGCAGCAGTCTTGTAGGGAAGATTTACAGTCCAAAGAAACCCACGGATTTGTACATGGCTGGGAGGAGGTAGCTGCGGATCATGTTGTCCTTAGTGACCCAGAGGACTCCAGACCGAATGCCTCAGCTAACCTATGCTGCATGGCCTCCCTGATCCTGCAAAGCCTGCGGAAGGATCCTCGTATTCTTCGGATCAAGGAGAGAGACTATTACTGGCTGGCCACTCTCCTTGATCCACGGTACAAGGGTAAGGTTGCCGACCTTATCTTGCCATCGCAGAGGGAGCAGAGGATGAGACATCTCTGGGAGGCCTTGCAGAACGGTCTGTGCAACGCGTTCCCAGAGACTGGGAGGTTACAAACTCCTGGACAACCTGTTGCTGAGGCATCGGTCAGAAGGATCGGTGGAGAAGGTGGCCATCTGACTGATGCGTTCATACAATTTTTTAGTCCGCAGCCCCAAGGTATGATTGGTTCCAGCAACCATCGCCAGCATCTGATTTACATGGTGCAGGAATTCCTAGCGGCAAGGTCAGACTTGGACACCTTTCCCACCAAAAATCCTCTGGCTTACTGGGTCTTGAGGATGGATCACTGGCCAGAGCTTGCACAGTATGCAATTGAGCTACTGGCATGTCCTGCATCCAGCGTTCTTTCGGAACGCACCTTCAGTGCTGCAGGTGTCTTTGTTACCGATCACAGGGTGCGCCTGTCCACCGACTCGGTTGATCGACTGACCTTCATAAAGATGAATCAGTCTTGGATCACCCACAGCTACCAAGCACCTGAAGCTGATGTAACCGCATATTTTTTTTTTTAAATATAACATCCCTTCAAGACTGCCTATGCTGATGCTGAGTGACTGTCCTGTTATGTTGATTGTCTATCCTCTTCCTCCTCCGCTGATATGTTGGAAGAACATTTTTGGTTCTGGGTGATGCCACCAACCCAATTTTTAAGCCCCAGTTTAACAGGAGCGTTTAATTACAATTTTTGATGCAATGCTTTGCAGCAGGGCTCAATCCTGCACCACAACTAGAGTATATGGGAGAGGTTGCAGTGTCGTGGCACCAGCACCAGTGCCTAAGGCCCAATTTTTCAGGCCCTGTTTAACAGGGGCATGCAATTACAATTCTTGATATAATATTTCACAGCAGGGCCTGTTCCTGTGCCCACCGAGAGTAACTGTGAGGACTTATAGTGTTGTGGCACCAGCACCAGCACCACAACCACCAAAGGCCCAATTTTTCTACCACTGTTCTACAATGGCATGTAATTACAATTCTTGATATAATCGTTCACAGCAGGGCGCTCCAGCACCCACTAAGAGTCACTTTGAGGGCTTACAATGTTGTGGCAACACCAACACCTTGTTCCGCCATTTCTGCGGAGCATATAGGGCAGGCCCCTACTTTCAAACATCCAACTTACAAACGTCTGCTACTTGCAAACGGAAGGAGACAACAGGAAGTGAGATGAAAAAAGACGGACGGCAAAACAATTATACAGGGGTGATAACCCTTCCCTATGTTTTCAAAAAAGCTTAAAAATAGATTTTTTGACTGGAGCTTCACTTTAAAAATGTACCAGTTCAAAATTACATACAGATTCTACTTAACACAACAAACCTACACAGTCCCTGTCTTGTTTGCACCGCCTGTATACTGCTGTTCTGAGTATATAGGGCCTGGGGGCCCCACGTCTTTCCTTTTTTTAATATGGGTACGGGGTTCCCCTTAATATCCGTACAAGACCCAAAGGGGCTGGTAATGGGCAGGGGGGCTACCTATGCCATTTTTCTCAATGATTTTCATCCATATTGCCGAAACCAGATATTACATTAAAACCGCAAGCAGTTTTAAATGACTTTTTGTCCGTTAAATGCCATTTTGTGCAGGGACTGTTCTAAACAGGGGAAACACATGGCACTTCACAGGCATACTATAGACACCCCCAGGCACAATATTTAAAGGAATATTTCACTTTTTTTTTCCACTTTAATCGTCTTTAAAATCAGTGCTCCCACAAAAACGGCCATTTTTAAAAACATTTTAGGCATTGACCCATGTCCCCTGGGGCAGGAGCCAGGTCCCCAAACCCTTTTTAGGAGAGTATCTTGCATATTAGCCATTAAAATTAGCACTTTTTATTTCGAACGTTCCATAGACTTCAATGGGGTTCTAAAGATCGCACAAATTTTCGGTCCGTTCGAAAGTTCTGGTGTGAACCGAACCGGGGGGGGGGGGGGGGGGGGGTGTTTGGCTCATCCCTACCTAGCAGTAAAAAGGGTCGCTGGTTTGAGTCCCAACCATGACACTACCTGCCTGGAGTTTGCATGTTCTCCCTGTTCCTGTGTGGGTTTCCTCCAGGTACTCCAGTTTCCCCCCACACTCCAAAGACATGCAGGTAGGTTAAATTGACTTCTGTCCAAAACTGGACCTAGTATATGAATGGGGACCTTGGATTGTGGGCTCCTTGAGGGTAGAGACCAATGTGAGTGTGCAATGTACAGGGATAGGGACAATTGTAGACACTCACTCTGGATGGACTGGTGTCTTTATTCAACCTTACTAACTATGTAACTATATGTAAGCATCAGGATAGAAATATCATTTGCTAAATAAAATAATAAAGCATGTCTTAAAGTGTAGATTTAAATAAAAAAATGTATAATTTTATATATATATATATATATATATATATATATATATATATATATATATATATATATATCCCACAGCCCTTCTCGTCATGTTGGATGCATGTCAAGTGGTTCTAAAGGCTCAAGGTTTTTCACCTTCATGCATTCTGTGCATCAAGGTAAAAAACCTTCTCTTTGCAGCAAAAAGCAAATACTTACCTGAGCCCAATCGCGATACAGCAATGTGCACGAGAGCCACAGCTTTCTGGGGACTCTCCCTCCTCATTGGCCGTAAAGTCAATCACAGCCAGTGTGCCAATGAGAAGAGAGAGGGGCCAGAGCTGAGCCGCAGCTCAGGAGCAATACCAATGCTGAAATACCAAATCATGGGAGACAACTGTTATAGGAGAACTGAAAACACACAACAATGTGGCTGTGATATGACCACATCTTCCATCCTGATTACTTGGCAGCTGAGGTATTTCTCAGCCCCAGAAATTAAGGACAGCACATAAATGGACTAAATATCTGCATGTGGAGTACAACCCCCAAATATGCTTAATAAATAGTAGGTGTACAGGTGCCTTATTCAGAGTTCTCATGACTGATATTGTTGGTACTGTTTACCAACCCTGCTGCCATGGCTGCTATTATTACTGGAAGAAAATGGTGTGCTGTAGGGTCACCCCCCCCCCCACCAGGCTGGGAGATCCCCATGGGCCAGACAGCCTCCACACTCACTGCAGCTCCTCCACATGACAACGGCTCCCCAGCTGGGCTAACCACAGGTATTTAAGGAGGCCTGCCCCCTGCCAATCCAAGTTTAGATTAGTCAAGGCTCCCCAGATGCCTCAAGCATCTCCACCTCCTCTCCTTCCAGGACCTTCTAGAAGGAAGGGGGAGGTGATGGTGATGCCACCTGTCAGTCACTCAACTCTTCCTGAGCCTCTTCCAGCCCAGAATGAAAACATACAGGCCTAGCCACCAGCTAGGCCTGCCCAAATTTTCCTACCCTGTAAAAAATATGTCTCACTTCTAGCACTCATTAACTAGAGGGTGCTACACTAATGATTTGATATCAATGCTGTCTAAGAGGCTGAACAACTGATCAAGTATATAAAAAATTACAGAAGTCTGACACTAGGGATGAGCTTCGTGTTCGAGTCGAACATACGTTTGACTCGAACATCGGCTGTTCGCCCGTTCGGTGAATTCCGAGCGTTATGGGCCGTTCGTGCCAAATTCGTGTGGCGCTCACGGCCCACAATGCACTGCGATGGCGCAGTGCATTGCTGGCTCATGATTGGCCAAGCATGCACTGTGACCCCGCATGCTTGGCCAATCACAGCGCCGGCAGCGAGGAGAGCCATGATTGGCCACAGGCAGGATGCCTGTGGCCAATCATAGCTCAGGCTGTGTAGTACACGCCCCACACTATATAAGGCCGCCAGCGCGGCGGTCTTGTGTAGTGTGTTGGCGTCTGAAGCAGTTAGTGGGTGTTCTGTGTACCTTCAACACAGTATACACCGATCGTTATCGGACGATTTTTCGATCTTGCTCTTCTGTAGTGGTTGTTGTCTGCGTGCCCTGACCGCAGTATACACCGCTATATTCACCTCACCTATATAGCTAGCGATATATCTATCTTTTATAATAGAGCTTGCAGTCAGTGTTAGGAGCTTGTGCGTGCTGTCTGCGTGCTCTGTACCCAGTACAGACCGCTATATCCACCTACATAGCTCTTCTCTATTTGAGCCATCTGCCATCTGCAGGAGTTATTGGAAGTTGTGTGTGCCTCCAGCACAGAACAGTATACATCTGTATTTACCCTTTATTGCTGGTGTTCTATAATAAAGGCATCTGCAGGAGTTAGTGGGTGTTGTGTGCCTCCAGCACAATATACACCTGTATCTACCCTTTATTGCTGTTCTCTAATAGAGCCATCTGCAGGGCTTAGTGGGTGTTGTGTGCCTCCAGTACAGTATACCCCTTTATCTACCCTTTATTGCTGGTGTTCTATAATAAAGGCATCTGCAGGAGTTAGTGGGTGTTGTGTGCCTCCAGCACAATATACACTACCCAACTGCTGTTTTACCCAACTCCCTTCAGGCCATTACCATGTCTGGAAGGCCAGCAAGGAGAGGCAGACAGGCGCGAGCCGATAAAAGAGGGCAAGCAGGCTCTGTGTCTAGAGACAACAGTGCTGGTCGTGGACGCGGTGCATTGTCATCAGCACGTGGCCATGGGACACGCTTGTCCTTCTTTTCGGCAGCTGGACATGTTGAGCCGCAACATGCCAACGACTTGGTAGAGTGGATGACCAAGCCCTCTTCATCCTCCTCATCCTCTCTCACCCAGTCTCAGGGTACTAGCAAAGCAGCTGCCAACGCATCGTCTTCCCTCATCTCAATGTCATCATCAGTGACTCCTTCCCTAGACCCACCACGTCCTCCTGAGGAGTCTCCTGAACTCTTTGAGCACATTGTGTTGGGTACATGCTCCAGAAGGATGCCCAGTATTTTGTAGGCTCTGATGATGACACTCAGCTAGAGGAAGGCAGTAGCATGAATGCAGAGAGAGGGGATGCTCAAAAAGGACAGCAATCTAGCAGTCATGTTCCACAAGCTGCAGCATACTGCCAGGTTTGCTACAGTGATGAAGAGGGAGGGGATGATGAGGGCACTGACTCCACGTGGGTGCCTGGTAGGAGAGAGGAGGAGGAGGAGGAGGCACATGTCCAACGAGGCAGGATGCCCTCCGGGGGCCAGCTTAGGGGCAGCAGACCGACTGAATCACACCGCAGAGCTCCGCCTGTGCAGGGCGCTGCCTCAGCGCGTTATTCTAAAAGTTCTTTGGTGTGGGCCTTTTTTGAGACGAGTGCATCAGATCGCACCGCTGCTATTTGCAACATATGTCTCAAGCGTATCTCGCGTTGCCAAAACATCAGCCGCTTGGGCACCACATGCTTGACCAGACATATGTTGACCTGCCATGCAGCACGTTGGCAAGCGTACCTCAAAGACCCACACCAAAGAACAAAGCGGACCTCTCCTTGCTCCTCATCAGCTGGGATCTCCAACCCCACTAGACCTTCAGTCCTCTCTGAAACTTGCTCTGAGAGGAATGAAGGTGTAGAATTAGGTATGTCACAGCCAAGTGCTTGCGGGCACTCTGCTAGCAGTACACCCACGTCCGATTATAGCAGGCAAATGTCCCGGCCCCAGCTGCTGGACCGGCGAAAGAAGTTCACTCCCAGCCATCCACATGCCCAGTGGTTGAATGCTAGCTTGGCTAAATTGCTAGCACTTCAACTGCTGCCTTTTCAGTTGGTAGACTCGGCCCCCTTCCGTGAGTTTGTACAATGTGCGGTTCCTCAGTGGCAGGTCCCCAAACCCCACTTTTTCTCAAGGAAGGCGATTCCGGCTCTCTACCGGCATGTGGAAGGCAATGTCCTTGCCTCGCTGGACAGGCGGTCAGCGGTAAGGTGCATATTACCGCTGACTCATGGTCCAGCAGGCATGGACAGGGACGTTACCTGTCTTTCACGGCCCATTGGGTCACTCTTCTGGCAGCTGGGAAGGATGCAGGACAAGGTGCAGTAGTGTTGGAGGTTGTTCCGACACCACGCCTCCAAAATGCTACTATTGGTTGTGACACACCTCTCTCCTCCACCCCCTCCTCTTCTTCTTCCTCCATGGCCTCTTCCAGTGCTCTGTCCTCAGAACCAGCGGTGCTCCGTAGGTGTTCCAGGGGCTATGCAAGTACGCAGGCAAAACGATGCCATGCTGTGCTTGCGCTGGTTTGTTTGGGGGATGTTTTGTCAGCTCTGCAGGGGCAGGCCGAGAGGTGGTTGACGCCATGCCAGCTTAAGCCAGGAATGGTGGTTTGCGACAATGGCACCAACCTCCTCTCCGCCCTCTGACAGGGACAACTGACCCATGTGCCCTGTGTAGCTCACGTCCTTAACCTGGTGGTGCAGCGGTTCTTGGGCAGGTACCCGGGCTTACAGGATGTCCTGAAGCAGGCCAGGAAAGTCTATGTGCATTTCCGATCATTTAATGCCTGTGCTCGGCTGGCTGAGCTCCAAAAGGAGTTGAACCTGCCCAAGAACCGCCTTATATGTGACATGCCCACCAGGTGGAACTCAACGTTGGCCATGCTGCAGCGGCTGCACACGCAGCAGAGGGCCATCAATGAGTACCTGTGTGACTACGGTACCAGGACAGGGTCAGGGGAGCTCGGTTTTTTTCTCACCACGTCACCGTTTGAGGAGGCCACAAGGATGGTGAGCAGTGACAGTGCATGCATAAGTGACACTGTACCTCTTGTCCACCTGTTGGAGCATACGCTGCGTGGAATAATGGACAGGGCACTTGAGGCAGAACAGAGGCAGGAAGAGGAGGACTTCCTTGCCTCTCAAGGCCCCCTTTATCCAGACAGTGTTCCTGCTGTCCCACGCATCACACAGGAAGAGGACGAGGAGGAGGATGATTGTGTCAGCATGGAGGTGGAGGCTGGCACTCAGCATCAGCAGCAGCAGTCTTGTAGGGAAGATTTACAGTCCAAAGAAACCCACGGATTTGTACATGGCTGGGAGGAGGTAGCTGCGGATCATGTTGTCCTTAGTGACCCAGAGGACTCCAGACCGAATGCCTCAGCTAACCTATGCTGCATGGCCTCCCTGATCCTGCAAAGCCTGCGGAAGGATCCTCGTATTCTTCGGATCAAGGAGAGGGACTATTACTGGCTGGCCACTCTCCTTGATCCACGGTACAAGGGTAAGGTTGCCGACCTTATCTTGCCATCGCAGAGGGAGCAGAGGATGAGACATCTCTGGGAGGCCTTGCAGAACGGTCTGTGCAACGCGTTCCCAGAGACTGGGAGGTTACAAACTCCTGGTCCTGGACAACCTGTTGCTGAGGCATCGGTCAGAAGGATCGGTGGAGAAGGTGGCCGTCTGACTGATGCGTTCAGACAATTTTTTAGTCCGCAGCCCCAAGGTATGATTGGTTCCAGCAACCATCGCCAGCGTCTGATTTACATGGTGCAGGAATACCTAGGGGCAAGGTCAGACTTGGACACCTTTCCCACCAAAAATCCTCTGGCTTACTGGGTCTTGAGGATGGAACACTGGCCAGAGCTTGCACAGTATGCAATTGAGCTACTGGCAGTTCCTGCATCCAGCGTTCTTTCAGAACGCACCTTCAGTGCTGCAGGTGTCTTTGTTACCGATCACAGGGTGCGCCTGTCTGATCGACTGACCTTCATAAAGATGAATCAGTCTTGGATCACCCACAGCTACCAAGCACCTGAAGCTGATGTAACCGCATAATTTTTTTTTTAAATATCACATCCCTTCAAGACTGCCTATGCTGATGGTGAGTGACTGTCCTGTTATGTTGATTGTCTATCCTCTTCCTCCTCCGCTGATATGTTGGAAGAACATTTCTGCTTCTGGGTGATGCCATCAGCCCAATTTTTCTGCCCCTGTTTAACAGGGGCGTTTAATTACAATTTTTGATGCAATTCTTTGCAGCAGGGCTAATTCCTGCAATAAAACTAGAGTATATGGGAGAGGTTGCAGTGTAGTGGCACCAGCAACAGTGCCTAAGGCCCAATTTTTCTGCCCCTGTTTAACAGGAACATGTAATTACAATTCTTATTAATATATAATATAATATTTCACAGGAGGGCCCGTTCCTGTGCCCACCCAGAGTAACTGTGAGGACTTATAGTGTTGTGGCACCAGCACCACAACCACCAAAGGTCAATTTTTCTACCACTGTTCAACAATGGCATGTAATTACAATTCTTGATATAATCGTTCAGAGCAGGGCACTCCAGCGCCCACCAAGAGTCACTTTGAGGGCTTACAATGTTGTGGCAAAACCAACACCTTGTTCCGCCATTTCTGCAGAGCATATAGGGCAGGCCCCTACTTTCAAACATCCAACTTACAAACATCTCCTACTTGCAAACGGAAGGAGACAACAGCAAGTGAGATGAAAAAAGATGTACGACAAAAATTATACAGGGGTGATAACCCTTCCCTATGTTTTCCAAAAAGCTTAAAAATAGATTTTTTGACTGGAGCTACACTTTAAAAATGTACCAGTTGAAAATTACAAACAGATTCAACTTAACACAACAAACCTACACAGTCCTTGTCTTGTTTGCACCGCCTGTATACTGCTGTTCTGAGTATATAGGGCCTGGGGGCCACACGAATTTCCTTTTTTTAATATGGGTACGGGGTTTCCCTTAATATGCGTACAAGACCCAAAGGGGCTGGTAATGGGCAGGGAGGGCTACCCATGCCATTTTTCTCAATGATTTTCAACCATATTGCAGGAACCAGATATAACATTAAAACCGCAAGCAGTTTTAAATTATGTTATTTCCGTTTAATGTCATTTTGTGCAGGGACTGTTCTAAACACGGGGAACATGTGGCACTTCACAGGCATACTACAGACACCCCCTAGGCACGATATTTAAAGGAATAACTTTTATCGTCATTAAAATCAGTGCTCCCGCCAAAACGGCCATTTTTAAAAATATTTTAGCCATTGACCCATGTCCCCTGGGGCAGGAGCCAGGTCCCCAAACCCTTTTTAGGACAGTATCTTGCATATTAGCCGTTAAAATCAGCACTTTTGATTTCGAACGTTCGAGTCCCATAGACTTCAATGGGGTTCTAACGTTCGTACGAATTTGGGGTCCGTTCGAAAGTTTTGGTGCGAACTGAACCGGGGGGTGTTCGGCTCATCCCTATCTGACACACCTGACATGTATCATTTTCGGCAGTAGGCCAACAATGGTAGCTCCAGTACTGCTGTCATTGCAGAGTCAATTTAACTGTGTGTTACAATGGTTTGTCACAACTGAAGGGCTAGTGCAAGGAAGGAAATACTACCTCATTCCAGGAATATGAATTGTTCTTCAGTATACTTACGTTTTCTTGAACCTAGCTGGGAGGCCAGAAGAAAGCCATGAAAATGACACTGTGTTTAGTTTACACAAATTAATCAACAAGGAATTCTTCAAAATCGTACACATGCTGTGCTTCCAAATTCTAAGCATCCAAGTCAAAATAGCGTAGCGCTTATCCTCGAAGGAGCCGCTGGTGAATGCGTCCCCGATTCTGGATAGCCACAACCCTCCTGGCAATGCCACACCCTCTGTCACATCAAGTCTAAAAAAATAGGTTTTGTTTTGGGAAATACTCCCCACGAAGCAATATACAGAAAGGCAATAGCAATAAGCAATGACAGATAAAACCAGTGGTGTTGGCAGTGGCTCGGGGCCCTGTAGAGACAATCTCTCATGGAACCGATGATGCCCCTTTCCTCCAGCTCACTGTATCTTTTTGACAGCTGTGCCTTCCCTGCAGATGTGGTAGCCTGGTTTCTTTCCGACACCTTGGCGACAGCGTACACTTACAACTGGCCGCTTTGTAGGTCAGTAGGCCAGTCTTTGATCACCTCTCATATCCCTCGAAAGACTGCCTTAAGATCTGGGCTTCTCTCTGCTTTTCCTCCTCCTACAGCTCTCACTCCTGATGGAAATTGTAGTCCTATCCAGTCCTGGCATGATAGAAAGCTGTCTCCTGGAGACTACATCTCGTATAGTTCCATGTGGCTCCAAGCAGTCTTTTCCTTTAACATTTTAAATAATTTTAATTACAAATTACTTTAATTTGTTACTAAATTTTGTCCTAATTGGGGACTAGGAACTGCTAAAGGTTCCTGAGAACTGAGGAGAAGAAACAGCAAATACACCAAGAAAGGGCCATGTGCTGTCAGGAAATCATAGAAGGAGCTATAACCAGAACCGTCATTAAGACACAGGCCCACTGGACTGCAACAGGAATTTTGCTGGGACTTCAAAAAAACTGTACATGATAAAAATGTACAGATCACAGTGTGAGAAGAGTTTAGGCTGTAGTTTGGGAAATAATACCTGATATCATGGGCAAGGCTAGATTTGTGCATGACTACAAACCACAGCTCTACCTGCCTGGATTTTGCATGTTCTCCCTGTGCCTGCAACAGTTTGCTCCGGGTACTCCAGTTTCCTCTCACACTCCAAAGACATGCTTTTAGGTTAAATGGTTCCCGTTTAAATTGGCCCTATTATGTGTATGTATGAATGTGAGTTATGGTCCTTAGATTCAGCAGCACACAGCTACCCACACAGCATATTATTGACTGGGTCTGTACAATTAGGTCCAAACAGCTTTTATATTGTAGTTTTAAGACATAATGTGACATAAAAAGTACAAGGAGACATGGCAAAGTTTTTTTTTTGATGTCAATTTACAAATTGCGAGTTTAAGCATATTTAGGAATAAGCATTAAAAAAAAAGTCATTCATGGTCAAATGACAAGTTTGCATTGAAAATGTCACGCAGTTAAAGCTTGCTGAATTATCAAAGCCTGATCAAAATCTGTGACACTAAAATTAAATTATCTGAAAAAAAAAGCGAACAACTGTTATATCTAAAATTTGATAAGACGATTATCTAAAGTATAAAGCATGAGAAACAACAAAAGATAAGTTTTGAAGCTGCTTCCCCGAAGGAGCCGATTCATAATTTTGGGTTCCATGTTCTGAGGCTCAACTCCAAGAACAGCCTCAGCCCTACTGACACACCCTGGTTGAAAGTAAAACACTATAAAGACACTGTAGGGGATCAGAGGGGTGAAGAGCTGGCTCAGAGGCAGTCCAGTAAAATAAAAGTGGCTTTTATTCAGCAAAACAGCAAAAAACATAAGACCAGACAGACTTGTTTTATCACACGGATGTGCACACAGGTACAGCTCACAGTTTATCAGCCCACAGGCTTAGAGGTAACAGCTCATGGCTCCAAACAGAGCTACTGTCTTTTTGTGGTTTAAAGCGGAGGACCACCCTAAAGTGGACCTTCCGCTCATCGGAACCCTCCCCCCCTCCGGCGCCACAATTGGCACCTTTCAGGGGGGAGGGGGGTGCAGATACCTGTACAGTACAGGTATCTGCACCCACTTCCGTGATAGCTCTCTGCGGAAAGGGGCGTAGATTACGCCCCTTTCCGCAAGTGCCCGCCCCTTTCCGCAAGTGCCCCGCTGCCTGCTGGGAAACACACAGATCCCAGAGGCAGCGGGGACCGTCCTTATTGCGCAGCGCGACTCGCGCATGCGCAGTAGGGAACCGGGAAATGAAGCCGAAAGGCTCCATTTCCTGATTCCCATACTCAAGATGGCGGCGGCAGCACCCAAGAGACGATCTAGAAATCGGCTTCGGGTGCCGACATCGCGGGCGCGCTGGACAGGTAAGTGTCACTATTTTAAAAGTCAGCAGCTGCAGTATTTGTAGCTGCTGGCTTTTAAAAAAAAAAAAAAAACGCGGAGTCCCGGCGGACTCCCGCTTTAAGCTCACCCAGCAGGTACACCATCCAGCAATGGACATTTCCACACAGCGTGCTGCTATGTGTCTCTCTCTCTCTCCTACTCAACAGCTCCACACTGACACTTTCAGCACACCTGACCATAAGCAGGTCTGAAGGGGAAGTACCTGCCTTCTTCAATTAACTCCCTCTTAACCCTGCCCCAGGCTGACCCTCTACAACACCAATAGAAAATACCTTTTTCCTGGCTATTTTTAAAAACAAAGAGTGAGCACATGTCTGCTTAGAAATAAACATACTTTTATAGTGGCAAGAGCTTAGTATACACAGTAGCAGAACATAAATGCACACACAGCAAATGAAACTGAACATAGTCTGCTAAACAGAGTAGTGACTATTTTATACTCAGGTCAGTTTATACAGTAAATATTACATGTTTTGTCAGTAAAATACAGTGCATCTGGAAAGTATCCACAGCGCTTCATATTTTCACATTTTGTTATGGTACAGCCTTATTCCAAAATGGATTCAATTTAATATTTTCCTCAAAATTATTCAAACATTACCCCATGGTGCATTCCTGTTTCCACTGATCATCCTTGAGATGTTTCTACAACTTGATTGGAGTCTACCTGTGCTAAATTCAGTTAATTGGACATGCTTTGGAAAGGCACACACACGTCTATATAAAGCAATGCAGAAACATTTCTGCAGCATTGAAGGGCCCAGTGAGCACAGTGGCCTCCATCATCCAGAAATGGAAGAAGTTTTGAACCACCAGGACTCTTCCTAGTGGGCCACAGGCCAAACTGAGCGATCGGGGGAAA
Organism: Lithobates pipiens; assembly: GCF_037356315.1. Taxonomy (NCBI): domain Eukaryota; kingdom Metazoa; phylum Chordata; class Amphibia; order Anura; family Ranidae; genus Lithobates; species Lithobates pipiens. The sequence continues at coordinate 52,196,963 of NW_027507789.1, read as the reverse complement.
GGGGCCTTAGTCAGGGAGGTGACCAAGAACCCAATGGTCACTCTGACAGAGCTACAGAGTTTCTCTGTGATGAAAACCTGCTCCAGAGCGCTCTGGACCTCAGACTGAGGTGAAGGTTCATCATCCAACAGGACAACTACCCTAAGCACACATCTAAGATAACAGAAGTGGCTACAGAACAACTCTGTGCACGTCCTTGAGTGCCCCAGCCAGAGCCCAGACTTGAACCCGAGAGACCTGAAAATGGCTGTGCACCGACTCTCCCCATTCAACCTGATGGAGCATGAGAGGCCCTGCAAAGTAGAATGGGAGAAACTGCCCAAAAATAGATGTGCCAAGCTTGTAGAATCATACTCAAAAAGACTTGAGGCTGTAATTGGTGCCAAAGGTGCTTCAACAAAGTATTGGGCAAAGGCTGTGACTACTTATGTACATGTGATTTTTTTCAGTTTTTATTTTTAATAAAAGACTTCAAACAAACTTCTTTCATGTTGTCATTGTGGAATATTGTTTGTAGAATTTTGAGGAAAAAAATGAATTTAATCCATGTTGGAGAAAGGTTGTAACATAAAATGTGGAAAAGGTGAAGTGCTGTGAATACTTTCTGGATGCACTGTAAGTCATGGGGGGAAATAAGTCATGGGGGGTTGGTAACCCTGATACAATGTAGATGGGATGGCTTCTCTACAGCAATCCTCATGAACGTCAGCTGAAGCAATATGCCTTTTCAAACCTAATTAGGACATATCATCTTAAGTAGTATTTATTTAGTGACTGAGGACCACAGACATGTACTGATACTTTTTTTGCAGAGAAATTATAACTGTTTTGGTTCAATGCCTATTAAGGCAAATAAAAAACAATCAAACATTTTATACTAGCCTGCTCTGTGCAGAGGTTTTGCACAGAGCAGCCCCAGTCCTCCTCTTCTTAGGTCCCCAGCCGATGCTCTAGGACTCTCCCCCCAGCGAGTGCCCCCATAGCAAGCCACATGCTATGGGGGCACTCATGCATGCTCGAGCCAATGGCTCCCGCTGCTCTCAGCCAATGAGGAGGGAGAGAATTGGGAGACGCTGCTCTTGTGCACATCACTGGATCGAGATCGGCCTTGTGTAAGTATTAGAGGGGGCTGAGGGGGGAGCTGCACACTGAGAGTTTTTTTATCTTCATGGATAGAATGCATGAAGGTAAAAAAACTTCAGCCTTTAGAACCACTTAAATTGTTTTACTTTTACACTCATAAGATCTTAAGACATTTACAAATACAGTATCTCACAAAAGTGAGTACATCCCTTCACATTTTTGTAAATATTTTATTATATCTTTTCAAGTGACAATGTAAAGTAGTGGGTGTACAGCTTGTATAACAGTGTAAATTTGCTGTCCTCTCAAAATAACTCAACACACAGCCATTAATGTCTAAACTGCTGGCAACAAAAGTGAGTACCCCTAAGTGAAAATGTCCAAATTGGGCCCGAATACACTAAAACATTTTCCCTCCCCACTGTCATGTGACTCATTCGATTTACAACGTCTCAGGTGTGAATGGGGAGCAGGTGTGTTAAATGTGGTGTTATCGCTCTGACTCTCGCATACTGGTCACTGGAAGTTCAACATGGCACCTCATGGCAAGGAACTTTCTGAGGATATGAAAAAAAGAAAAATAAACAAGGATGTCTTGCCTACAATCAAGCATGGTGGTGGGAGTGTCATGGCGTGGGGCTGCATGAGTGCTACTGGCACTGGGGAGCTACAGTTCATTGAGGGAACCATGAATGCCAACATGTATTGGGACATACTGAAACAGAGTGTGATTCCCCTCCCTTTGGAGACTGGGCCACAGGGCAGTATTCCAACAGGATAACGACCCCAAACACACCTCTGAGATGACCACTGCCTTACTAAAGAAGCTTAGAGTAAAGGCAATGCACTGGCCAAGCATGTCTCCAGATCTAAACCCTATTGAGCATCTGTGGGGCATCCTCAAATGGAAGGTGGAGGAGCGCAAGGTCTCTTACATCCACCAGCTCCGTGTTTTCATCATGGAGGAGTGGAAGAGGACTCCAGTGGCAACCTGTGAAGCTCTGGTGAACTCCATGCCCAAGAGGGTTAAGGCAGTGCTTGGAAATAATAATGGCCACACAAAATATTGACACTTTGGGCCCAATTTGGACATTTTCACTTATGGGTGTACTCACTTTTGTTGCCAGTGGTTTAGACATTAATGGCTGTGTGTTGAGTTAATTTGAGGGGACAGCAAATTTACACTGTTATACAAGCTGTACACTTACTACTTTACATTGTAGCAAAGTATAATTTCTTCAGTGTTGTCACATGAAAAGATATAATAAAATATTTACAAAAATGTGAGGGGTGTACTCACTTTTGTGAGATACTGTAAGCTTTAAATGCATGACAAAGAATTCCTAAAGCACTATGGGCTGGCTAAAAAGGCAGTACAGCACCATAGTTAAAATAGCAAACAAGTAAAAAGAAGGCTGGTGTTACATGTACTAGATGGATAGACGACAGCATAATGTTAATACTCTATATTTCATATTAACATGATTTAAAAGAACACAGAAAATACTAAAAAATTATGTAATAATTGTATTATTTTCGTCCTGATAATTTAAAAAAATCTGTAAAAAACGTCCATACTTTCCCTTGGAAAGCAAACTACAGCCCAAACTTGTTTTTGTTTGAGAAGAGTATATATGATGGGATAACACTGCCACTGCCAGCATAGAGCGGGAGTGTGTTCCAAGCATCACTCTCAATTTTTCGGCCCATGCATGACGTCACATAGGACCCGGAAGTGATGGTCCCTACGCTACGCTCTGACATACATGTCACCCAAAATGGCATCATGTGCAAGTAATCTTCACTTCCGGGCTAAAAAATCGAGAGCGAGGCTTGCAAAGCACGCAAGCTCTATGCTGGTAGTGGCTGTATTATCCCATCCTATACACGCTGTATATGCCGGTGCCGGCATTCGGGCACTAATACATGTGAGAGTAACTTACTATTTTTACTACCAACCAAATTTAATAAAATACTACACTATGATACCTTTTATTCCTTCTTCCATCTGATTATCTCATGTATGAGTGATCCTAAAATTGGAGGAATCATTGGAGCTCACCCCAGGGGAGACCTTAGCTTTTATAAGCAACAAATGTTTTTGACCCACCTAAAAAGATGTCAAACACTTCTGGTGAGTGTACACCCATATTTTGAGCACTAGTGGTAAAGGAATTGGAAAATTGCTTTGGAAGATTTTCTTGGTGTTGGGGTTATATCACACTGGACTGATTTTATTGAGTTCAATTTAATTCTAGATGTGTTTTTTCACATTTGTTAACCTTTGTAGTTGATCTGTTGATTGACTTGGGTACAGCCAGCCTGTTGGATTTTTTGCATGTGATTACTGCCAGTGGTCATAGCCAGCAGCATTAATAAGTGGGTTCTGCGAGCCAGGAAGGCTCTCTTCTGGCAGAGCACAATAGCGCTGCAGGAGGGATACCTTCTACCAGTCTGACTTCCGCTTGCTACACTCCACTGAAACTGCCCTACTGAAACTCACTAATGACCTACTGACTGCTAAAACCAATGGCCATTACTCCATACTCATACTACTAGACCTCTCTGCAGCCTTTGATGCTGTTGACCATCCCTTCCTCCTCAAAAAACTCCACTCTCTTGGCCTTCAAGTCTCTGCTCTCTCCTGGCTCTCCTCCTACCTATCACAGCGCTCCTTCAGTGTGGCCTATAACTCTGTTTCCTCTTCTAAACTTCCTCTTTCTATAGGGATACCTCAAGGTTCTGTCCTTGGATCCCTTCTCTTCTCCATTTAAAAAAAATGTGTGGGAGGCAATAGTTTTACAATTTTGTGTCCCACATCCAAAGTTATAGACCAGACTCTTGGAATACCCCTAATAGTGGACTTTGAAGGCACGTACAGTAAATATCAAAATAATTTTTTTTAAATAATTCAGACAGATTTTTTTATTGAAAGAATTTTTTTAAAGAAAATAAATAAAACAAGGAATGCATAAATACACTGGTAATCTGTACATATGAGAATTGCTTAAAATACCTTACGCATTTCGGCGAGACAAAATTCTCCTACTTCAGGGGTTATGTACAATTGTAAGAAATGATCTATTAGAACAAAAAATAGAAAATATATTAGAAGAGAATTCCTATCTTTGGGAGAAAATGCATACATAGTGTATTCCATACACTTTACTATTGTAATAGTCACTTACATATTGAGAGCAGTGTGTTGAATAAACATTCCATCAAATTTGTGATTAAAAACACGACAGAGAACCAAGGTGGATGTTGCTGGTGGTTGTTTTGCCCCCCTGAGACCTTCCAATGTAGTCACTCCAATAGAACAGGCCAAAGGACCGGCAGGATGTAACGAAGAGACCAGACCCCCAGCCCAAATGGGCAGTTGGAGCTGAAAAGAGCTCCCAAACCGGGAGAGACACTGGGGCAAAGCGAGCGGTCCTAAGTAGAAAAGAGTAAATAGAAAAATAAAAATAAAATATAACTTTCCAACCCATCACGGGGAGTGTAGGAAAAAAGGGGGATCCCCCCTCCCCCCCAAAAACACACACATAGTATATGGCCAGACAGCATTGTGACATGCCAAGATATTAAATGGGCCACCATAATGGGCCCATATCCTGTTATCATAATTCTAGCTAACATTGAATTAGGGAATAAGGTAATTTCAATTAAAGAAAGTTAATAAAATAGACAAGTAAATCAAGCAGGAATTATGCTATTAGAATTTAATTTGATTGCCACAAATAATGTGGATATACTTCAATCCTTAATAGTCATTATTAAATTTAAATTACCCATATATTAATTATTTATATATTATTGTAGAAAATTCTCATTAAATTATCATTATTTTATCCATTATTATATGAAATCTAAAAAAAAAAAAAACAACCTCTATACTGCGTTATCGGTCCTCCTTCCTGCCTGTCAGCTGTTGCAATCTAATGCGCCGGTTGATTGGGCAGGAATTACTATAAAAGGCTTAGAACCTCCACCCGTCTGGCATCCTTCACATTCTAGTGCTGCATGCCGTGACGGACGGGTGGATACTTTGATAACGCTGTATTGAGGTTGGTTTTTTTTTTTTGGTTTTTTTTTTTAGATTTCATATAATAATGGATAAAATAATGATAATTTAATGAGACTTTTCTACAATAATATATAAATAATTAATATATGGGTAATTTAAATTTAACAATGACTATTAAGGATTGAAGTATATCCACATTATTTGTGGCAATCAAATAAAATTTTATTAGCATAATTCCTGCTTGATTTACTTGTCTATTTTATTAACTTTCTTTAATTGAAATTACCTTATTCCCTAATTCAACATTAGCTAGAATTATCATAACAGGATATGGGCACATTATGGTGGCCCATTTAATATCTTGGCATGTCACAATGCTGTCTGGCCATATATTATGTGTTTTTTTGGGGGGGTCCCCCTTTTTTCCTACTCTCCCCGTGATGGGTTGGAAAGTTATATTTTATTTTTATTTTTCTATTTACCGGTACTCTTTTCTACTTAGGACCGCTCATTTTGCCCCAGTGTCTCTCCCGGTTTGGGAGCTCTTTTCAGCTCCAACTGCCCATTTGGGCTGGGGGTCTGGTCTATTCGTTACATCCTGCCAGTCCTTTGGCCTGTTCTATTGGAGTGACTACATTGGAAGGTCTCAGGGGGGCAAAACAACCACCGGCAACATCCACCTTGGTTCTCTGTCGTGTTTTTAATCACAAATTTGATGGAATGTTTATTCAACACACTGCTCGGAATATGTAAGTGACTATTACAATAGTGAAGTGCATGGAATACACTATGTATGCGTTTTCTCCCAAAGATAGGAATTCTCTTCTAATATAGTTTCTATTTTTTTGTTCTAATAGGTAATTTCTTACAATTGTACATAACCCCTGAAGAAGGGGGAATTTAGTCTCTCCGAAACGCGTAGGGTATTTTATGCAATTCTCATATATACAGATTACCAGTGTATTTATGCATTCCTTGTTTTATGTATTTTCTTAAAAAAATTCTTTCAATAAAAAATCTGTCTGAATTATTAAAAAAAAATTATTTTGATATTTACTGTACGTACCTTAAAAGTCCACTATTAGGGGTATTCCAAGAGTCTGCTCTACTCCATTTACACCTCCTCCGTCTGTTAATAAACTCCCCATGGCTTCCAGTAACACCTTTATGCTGATGACACACTATCTATCTCTATAGTCCTCACCTCACGCCTTCACTGACATATCAACATGGATGTCACACCACTTCCTCAAACTCATTCTTTCTAAAACTGAGCTCATAATTTTTCCCTTCAGCCTGTGCCCCTCCCCATGAGTTCTCCATCAAGATCAATAATACAACCATCAGTCCCTCCCCTCATGCCAAGGTACTAGGTGTAATCCTCGACTCTGACCCGTCCTTTCAGACCTAAATCCAATCACTGCCCAAATCATCCAGACTTCACCTCTGAAACATCTCCAAAATAGGGCCCTTTCTAACCGTCAAGACCACTAAGAAACGTATTCACTCCCTTGTTATCTTTCGCCTTGAATATTTTAACTCCCTCCTCATTGGCCTACATCTCCACAAGCTATTCACTCTTCAGTCTATCAGTCTATTCAGTCTATCATGAATGCCGCTACCAGACTCTATCCACCTTACCAACCATTCAGTGTGCGCTACTTCTCTCTGCCAGTCCCTCCACTGGCTTCCAATTGCCCAAAGAATAAAATTCAAAACACTAACAATAACATACAAAACCATTTACAATTCTGCCCCGAGCTACATCACCAATCATATATCCAAATATCACCCAAACCATCCTCTCCACTCCTCCCAACACCTTCTGTTCTCTAGCTCCCTTGTCTCCTCCTCCCTTGCTTGTCTCCAGGACTTTTCCATAGCCTCTCCCATCCTCTGGAATGCACTACTTCAATCCGTCCGGCTATCTCTTACTCTGTCCACTTTTTGGTGATCCCTGAAAACTCAACTCTTCAGGATGGCCTATCCTGCCTCCAGCTAACAACCAAATCTACAACATTCCCTACCTTTTGTTTCACCAGCCCTTCTCTCTTAGATTGTAAGCTCGCAGGAGCAGGGCTTCTCTAACCCTCTTGTTTTGAATTGTACTGTTGTTGTAGTGCCTCCCTACATTGTAAAGTGCTGTGTAAACTGTTGGCGCTATATAAATCCTGTATAATAATAATAATAATAATACCGCCTGTCATGGAAGGAAAGAAAATCGTATAATCTTTGGGCTACTTAATAGTGAGACAGCAGATTAGTGGTGTCAGCCTGCAAAAAAAGTACTGTTACTGGCCGGATCTCCAGGTAAGGCACAGCAATAGAGTCACGAAAAATGAGACACGATGTCGAACATATGGATAATGGGTTTACATGCACTTAAAAATGATAACAATATAGGGCGTTAACTTATCATAGATGTAACAATCTGTTGTTGCTTTCTCATGCTGTATACTTTAGATATACATCTTATCAAATTCTAGATATGTAGTGCCACCCACTGAAGGAGCCGCTGGATAATTTTGGGTCCCCTGTTATGATACTCGACTTCAAGAACAACCTCAGCCCCACTGACATATCTGGTTGAAAGTAAAACACTGTAGGTACGTATAAAGACACCAATATGAAATACCTTTTTTCTGGCTAATTTTAAAATCATAGAATAAACACATGCCTGCTTAAAAAACATACTTATTATATTGTCAAGAGCTTAGTACACACAGGAGTGGAACATAAATGCACACACAGCAAATTGAGTTGTACACAGTGGTCAATTTACTAATGTTTACCACATACTTTAACGCAGTCAATTTGCTCATTTTCATAAATGATTGCATGCGATAAATTAAGTCTAATTCATTAAAATAAAATAATGATTATGCGGTATTTAATGCAAAATGAAAAATGTGCCAGGAAAATATTGTTTAAAAAGCTCTTAAGTCCAATTCACAAACAGTCCAGAGAGTTAAAAAACATGCAATATTTCCCACCAGGGTTTTGCTGGCGGTATCTCATGCAGGATTTGTGAAAAAACAGTGTGGGGGTCGAGAGGACCGCCACACAATTTTTTGACAAATAGTTGGTGGCTAAGGAGTGGGACGCCGGCCGCCGCGTCCTTAACAATAGATCACTCATCAGCTGTCAGTGGGTTTCTAAACGCCCTTGCCCATTGAAATTAATGGGGCAGCGCCGCCAAACCGCCAGCAAAGCACCTTTTTCGTCCGCTAGTGGGCGTTAAAACCGCCCGTTAGCGGGTGAATAGTGCCGCTAAAACAACGGTAAAGCGACGCAAAAAATAGTGCCGCTTTACTAGTGGCGACGCCTGCCGTGTGAAAGTAGCCTCTGACCCCTTTCACACTGAGGAGTTTATCAAGCACTTTTGTGTTAAAAAGAGTGCCTGAAAAGCTCACAAAAACTGCTTCCCGTTAAAATCAATGGATGCTTTCACACTGGGGCGGTGCGCTGGTGGGGATATGAAAAAACTCCTGGAAGCAGCATCTTTGGAGCATGTTTGCATAGCTAAAAAAAAGTGCCTCAAAAGCGCCCCTCTCTATTGAAATACATGAAAAGCTTTTCAAAAGATCCTGAAAAGCCTTCAAAAGCTCTTCAAAAGCTCCTGAAAAGCACCCAAAAAGCGCAGCAAAAGCGCTCAGTGTTTTACTGGCAGTTCAAAAGCGCCTCAGTGTGAAAGGAATCTAAGGCTACTTTCACACTGAGGCGCTTTACAGGCACTATAGCGCTAAAAATACCGCCTGCAGAGTGCCTGTAAATCTCAAAGCTTGAGGGCTTTCACACTGGAGCAGTGCGCTGGCAGGACACTAAAAAAGTCCTACAAGCCGCATTTTTGAGGTGCTTTAGGAGTGGTGTATACACCGCTCCTAAAATGCCCCTACCCATTGAAATCAATAGGCAGCTCTGCAGCAGCGCTTTGCGGGCGCTTTTAATCCTTTTTCGGCCGCTAGAGGGGGGTCAAAGCGCCTTGCTAGTGGCTGAAAAAAGTGCCACTAAAACAACGGTAAAGTGCCGCTAAAAATAGCGGCGCTTTACCGCCGACGCCCCAGCGCCTTAGTCTGAAACTGCCCTAACTGTTAAGTCCACATGTGTAAATGGCTTTGGTATATAACCAAGTGTGTCAGTGGGACTGAGCAAAGGGAGTCGTGGCAGAACAGAAGACCCATCATCACCAGCGGCTTCTGCGGGGGTAAATGCTACACTTGGATATTTGAGATTTTTATCAATAGATTCAAAATAAAAATTCTACTAATTTAAGAAAAAAATTAAGAAATGTGGTCAATATATTGGATATAAATAAACTATTTGATATAAATAAAAACTACAATTGATCCACAGTTGTGTCCACTAGCAAAAAAAAAGACATTTAACTGTTCATATTTAAAAGTCACTATTTTTGGGAGTTTCTGCTAGTTATGTGTGGTAAACAAAGATAGTATAAACTGAACGGAAAGTCACAATATCTGATTATGTTGGTAAAAAAAGTATGGAACCTACTACTGTGACAGTTGTGACAAGTCTGGGAATATACAGAGTGGAGATATCAACATCATTAAGCTGATAGTATAATATTACTAGTGAATTGTATTTTCTTTAGAAAGTTTGCCTGTTTCTAAATGGATGTTATGCATTAAGGCAAAAAACATTTTTGCTTTAGGACAACTTTAAGTGAATAACATTGATTATCTCATTACAATGGTATCTGAAAGTCCACGGGATATATTAGGCAGCTAGTAAACATGTTATCCCTGCAGATGATGTATTGAAAGCATAACAAATTTTGTTGTGTATGGGACTGCGTAGCCACAGACTGGTCAGGGTGCCTATGCTGACCCATGTCCACAGCCAAAAGCACCTACAATGGGCACCTAAGCATCAGAAATGAACCACAAAGCAATGAAAAAAGGTGGCCTAGTCTAATCAATCACGTTTTCTTTAATATCATGTGGATGGCCGGATGTGTGCACCACTTTCCTGAGAAAGAGAAGAAAGCAAGCCGGCGGAGGCAGTGTGATGCTTTTGGGAAATGTCCTGCTGGGAAACCTTGGGTTTTCCCTGCCGTTCATTTCAATGGTGCTTGACACATACCACCTACCTAAACATTGTTGCTGACCTAGAAAACACCTTCATGGAAACGTATTCCCTGATGCCAGTGGCCTCATTCAATAGAACACTGAAAAATGGTTCAAGAATGGGCAGAGGAACACAACAGTGAGTTTTAGCTGTTGATTTGGCCTACAAATTATCCAGATCCCCATCCAATGGAGCATCTGTGGGATGTGCTAGAAAGTGTGATCCATGGGTCATGGCTGTTTTGGTGGTAAGAGGGACTGTTTTGGTGGCAAAAGGGGACCTACTTAGTATTTGGTGGGTGGTCTTAAAGATATGGATGATCAATGTATATGAATGGACTCAACTTACTAGAAATAATCAAGAAAGCTTATGAAATAATAAAAAAGGTGCAGCGCTTAGATTATATATATATGACAATAGCTATATAATCTTTTACCAGTGTAAATAATATAATCAACTTTAATAGTGAAAAAAACTCTGCATAAATTAACACTATTAATGATTTTATGTTTTAGACAACACTATATCCAAATATACAAAAAAATAAAAATAAAAAATAAATTTAAAAAATTGATATAAGTATATCCACCAAGGTGAATGTGTTAAGAGCCCATAAGTGAAACAATATGGGGACAAAGTGCAATATCTTGAGAAGTTATAGTGACTTCAGTGAATGCTTTGCAGAAATCCACCACCACTTGAGAGGAGGCTTACCAGATGTTATGGACCCAGTTAGGTATATACCTAGTGAGTCACACGAGTTTATTGATGTAAATCCACACGAAAAAACAGCTGGCAAAACTTGTAACTTCTCATGGGTGCCAGAGTAGACAGAGAGATGACCCCAAAAAAATAGATGAAATGGCTATCCACCTTTTGGGGTGATTGAGGACAGAGATTCTTCCACGTATATTATAGGCCAAAAAGAAAATACAGCCTCATAGTGAAATACCGTTAAAAACTTTTATTAACATTAAAAGCATAATTGGGTACTCACATATTACAGGCAAATACAAGCATGGAAATAAAATCTGGCAACGCAGTGGCATCAACGAGCCCTCAGGGGGCTCTGCCCACCCCCATACCCTCTCAGCAGTAATCTTTGGTGCTGCATGGGTTTAATATGATTGATTCCCAGGATTTTTTTCCTGTTATCCATTTATGGATGCTGGTGGACTTTTCATTCATCCGCCTACCCTCCATTCATAGATTAAAAAGATACGTGTAAAAGTACCCGATGATCTGCCAGAAATCCAGCAAGCTGCTAACTTTGTCTAGTGATCTGACAAGGTTACCTCTGCTTGAAATGCGAAACCGTGATATCAGCACTACCTGGGTTCAACTATTTTGGACTACAGAACACCTCCTTTTTCCCTATGTACAGAGATGAGGAGAGGGGGGAGTGGTCTCTGGTCAAGTAGAAGAGAACTCAGTCAGTGCTTACTTTAGTGCAGCAGAAGTGTCACTAATCAAGAGTGCAAACTATCTTCCTGAATGAATGAATGAATGAATGAATGAAATAATTTGTATAGTGCACAACGTGAACTGAATCGCCTCAAGGCGCTGCAAAGAGCTTTTGTTGTCCAGCTTCTAGAAGAGGAAGGTCTTGATTTTTTCCTGAAGGCCACAAGGTTTTCTTCCAAGCAGATGTTGATGGGTAGAGCGTTCCATAGCCAAGGTCCTTCGACAGCGAATCTCCGTTCCCCCTTTGATTTGTACCGGGATTTGGGAACGAGGAGGAGGTTTTTGTTAGATGATTGAAGACTGCGGTTGGTTGTGTAGCGTTTTATTTTCTCAAGTAGGTATTGAGGAGCATCTCCATGCATGCATTTGTCAGTGAGGCAGAGGGTCTTGAATGAGATCCGATTCTTTACGGTTAACCAATGTAGGCTCTTCAGGGAAGGGGAAATTGATTCCCAGGATTTTTTTCCTGTTATCCATTTATGGATGCTGGTGGACTTTTCATTCAACCGCCTACCCTCCATTCATAGATTAAAAAGATACGTGTAAAAGTACCCGATGATCTGCCAGAAATCCAGCAAGCTCCTAACTTTGTCTAGTGATCTGACAAGGTTACCTCTGCTTGAAATGCAAAACCGTGATATCAGCACTACCTGGGTTCAACTATTTTGGACTACAGAACACCCCCTTTTTCCCTATGTACAGAGATGAGGAGAGGGGGAAGTGGTCTCTGGTCAAGTAGAAGAGAACTCAGTCAGTGCTTACTTTAGTGCAGCAGAAGTGTTGGTGGAGAACTTTCACAATTCTTTTTTTTTTTTTAACAAGAACATTTTTTCACAATTCTTGATTTTGTGTATTTCAAATAAAGATATAAAGACAGCTCACTAGCAGTGATGGAGCAAGACATCACTGACCCAGACTATCAAAGCAATACGTACTGCTTTTGCTCATTTTTAAACATGTTTAAATAATGCTTTACTTGAAGTTCAACCACATGTTCTGTCTGTGTCATATTGGCCTCATGGAAGTTATATCCAAGATTGTCTACATCTGACTGCCATTAACAAGCCATACCAGTGGAACATGCCAGCAGGAGTGAACTGAAGCCCAATGTTACAAGCATATTAGCTGTTTTATGTCCTAAAGTGAGGATAACAATATATGAATCCTCGTATTCTTTCATACTCAGATGATTACTCAGATGAAAATCACTTATATCCTGAGGACATTATTAGTATGTGCTTTGAGGAGAAACCATGAAATCAGACTAAGACACAAGTACGTTAAATCACACTTGTTTAATAATAAAAGTAAATAGAACAAACATAGTCAAACATAGCCAAAGTTGGGTAACCGGAACGCATAATCAGACAAGCCAGAAAGTCAGGGATAAATGTAATGGAACAGCAAGCAGGATCTGGAGCCAGAAGGGATGTCAGCCAAGCAAGTTAACTTTTAACAGGAATGCAGGAGAGCATCTCTGTGATGTTGACTAAGGCGAAGGCAGAGATCCTCTGGACTGGACAGCTTAAGTAGGCAGGACTGACAAGCAGGATATCATCAACAGCTGAGTAACTGTGGAGAGATAAGAGCTGGCAATTAGCCGACAGCTGAGCGGCCAGCTCAGAGAAGGAAGGGCTGAGCCCAGCCCTGACAGTACCCTCTCCTCAATGACCCCTCCCCCTCTGAGGACCACCAGGCTTAAAGGGAAAATGTCTATGGTAATCACGGAGGAGGACAGGGGCATGTACGTCCGAGGATGAGACCCAAGAGCGTTCCTCCGGACCAGACCCTTTCCAATGCACCAGGTACTGTATGCACCCACGAAACCTACGGGAGTCAACAATGGGCTGTACTTCATACTCCTCGTGGTTCTCAACTTGTAGAGGGTGAGAACATGGCACCGAGGTGGTAAAGTGGTTGCAGACCAAAGGTTTTAATAAGAAGACATGAAATACATTTGAAATATGCACATTATAAGGAAGGTCTAATGCATAAGCCACTGGGTTAATCCTGCGAAGAATACGGTAAGGCCCAATAAAGCGAGGTGCGAACTTCAGCGAGGGAGCATGAAGTCAGAGGTTGCGAGATGACAGCCAGGTAGGAAGGCACAGGCAGGCATCTGCAGTCAGCATGGAGTCTGTACCTATCATCGAGATAAACCACCACACATAACTGCAACAAATCTCAGAGGAGATCGTTAATAATTTCCTGGAAAACTGCTGGGGCGTTACAAAGGCCAAAATGAATTACGAGGTACTCATAATGGCCTGTTCTGGTATTAAATGCAGTTTTCCACTCGTCGCCCTCCTTAATCCTCACAAGATTGTATGCCCCTCTCAAATCAAGCTTCATGAAAACCGTTGCTCCCTTCAGGCAGTCAAATAACTCTGTAATCAACGGAATTGGATAGGCATTCTTAATCGTGAAACGATTGGGACCCCTATAATCAATATAAGGTCTCAGTTCACCGCTCTTCTTCTTCACAAAGAAGAAACCAACAGGAGACGAGGATTTGCGGATGAAACTTAGAGAAAGTGCATCTGCAACATACTCCTCCATGGCCTTATCCTCCAAGACCGACAAAGGGTAAGTCCGGCCACAAAGGGGTATGGCACCAGGTTGAAGGTCAATTGCGCAATCATACGGCCGGTGTGGAGGCAAACTACTGGCTTGACCTTTGTCAAAGACATCACTAAAATCGCGGTACTCCTCCGCCAGGAAGGAGAGTGAAGAAGTGCACAGGACCTTGGCTACCTTCTGGAAGCATGTCTCACTGCATTTTGGTGACCAGGAGAGAACCTCAGCACAGAGGCAATCAAAAGAGGCGTTGTGCCTCTGTAACCAAGGATAACCAATAACCAGTGGAAACTTAGGTGAGGAAATAACTTGGAATTGGATTATCTCATGATGAAGAGCCCCTATAGCCATGGACAACGTAACCATCTCATGAGTCACATGGGCATGCTGTAGAGGTCTCCTGTCAAGAGCCTCAATGGCAAGTGGAGTGTCACGCAGCCGCAGCGGAATCGAATGCTTCGATACAAAGGCAGCTTCAATGAATAGTCTTGCAGCCCCAGAGTTGATTAGAGCCTGAATCTCGATGGACGACTCAGGCCAAGAAAGGGTGACCGAAACCAGGGGCTTATCCTTCTGGATAACTGGGGATGAAACAATGTAACCACGGGCTGTCCGTGACAGGGCCTCAAGGTTTGGGTGTTCCCTGGACGGGTAGGACAAGACTTCAAAAAGTGACCTGCCTGGCCACAATAAAGGCACAATCTCTCCCTCCTCCTAAAGGTTCTCTCATCTGCAGAGAGACGCGTGAAACCCAAGTGCATGGTTTCACCTTCACTGACTGACTCTGTACGAGGAGGCATGGGAGTTGAGGGAGGCACGGGTGGGAATGTGTCGGAGACAAACATACAGGAGGCTTCCACAAAAGAGAGTCTTTCTCTGTCTCTGAAGTCAATGAGGATGGTAAACGTGATCAACTTCTCCAGCTCAGTGGGTATATCTCGGGCTGCTATCTCATCCTTGATGGTATCTGAGAGACCATGAGAAAAAGCAGCCACGAGGGCCTCATTGTTCCATGCAATCTCTGCTGCCAGAGTATGGAATTCAATGGCATAATCGGCAACAGTTCTTGTACTCTGTTTGATGGACATGAAGCACTTGGCAACAGAAGCTGAGCGTGCGGGAACATCAAATACCCTTTTAAACAAAGCCACAAACTCAGGGTAACTCAAGACAACGAGTTTTTGTGTCTCCCATAGAGGGTTTGCCCAGGCCATGGCTCTCTCAGAAAGCAAAGATATCATGAAACCTACTTTGCTTCTGTCCATGAGAAATGCCTGTGGCAGAATCTCAAAGTATATCTCAACCTGGTTGAGAAACCCTCTGCATTGGACTGGATCACCCCCAAATCTCTGGGAAAGCGAACAAGACATACCTCTTATAGAGGTAATACTCGAGGCGGGTGCCTGCACAGAGACTGTAGCAGCAGAAGGGATGGCCTGCAACATAGGTTGTACCGGAGCAGCCACAGTGGGAGATTTCAGGTGAGCCGTGCGACTCAGGAGCGTTTGTAACGCCATGGCAAACTGATCCATGCGCTGATCCTGCTATATATTACCAATATTACCAACAAGTGGATTGACTGCATCTTCTGAATTCATGGCCTTTGCCTACTGTTACAAACCATGAAATCAGACTGAGACAGAAGTACAGTAAAATCACACTTGTTTAATAATAAAAGTAAATAGAGCAAACGTTGTCAAACATAACCAAAGTTCGGTAACTGGAACGGATAATCAGACAAGCCAGAAAGTCAGGGATAAATGTAATGGAACAGCAAGCAGGATCTGGAGCCAGAAGGGATGTCAGCCAAGCAAGTCTTTCAACAGGAATGCAGGAGAGCGTCTCTGTGATGTTGACTAAGGCGAAGGCAGAGATCCTCGGGACTGGATGGCTTAAGTAGGCAGGACTGACAAGCAGGATATCATCAACAGCTGAGTAACTGTGGAGAGATAGGAGCTGGCAATTAGCCGACAGCTGAGCGACCAGCTCAGAGAAGGAAGGGCTGAGCCCAGCCCTGACAGCCCCATATATGTAGTTTAAAATCCAGTTAATGTTTTTAGTCAAAGAAGTATCAACAAATATCCAACACACTTTGGGGGCTTCTCCAGTCCCACTTTATCAGTGCGTATGAAGAAACTGAGAAGGAAAAGATCTGGACCAAGGCAGGTTTTCTTGGAAAATAATTATGTTCACGTGCAGTGCCTTGGTTCAGGTTGCTGTTCTAACACAAGTTAGTTACAACTTTGGTTAGACTTGCATTTAGGCACTTGTCTAAGCTACCACAACACAAAGCTGCACCTTGCTTAGATAAGCACTAATAAACTGAACCTGTCACATTACCTATGTATAAATTCAAAGGTATTAGGGCATATAGAGCATACAATTGTGGTCTGTATTTGCAAAACATCATATTGTAGAATCTTTGGGTAAAACCCACTTAATATTAACAACAATTCCTTGAAACATGGTGCTTGTGGTTTGTTGAAGTTGTTCTTCAGCCACTTGGGAATAATGTACCAGTGCATGTCCATATGCTTAATCTGAGCCATAGTAGTCAAGACATGGGCAAGGATTGCGGAAATGAGAAAAAAACAGGCAGAATATGAGAAATAATAGTAAAAGAAAAAAGAGGGTAGGGGAAGGAAAGGGGAAAGAGGACTAGAGGTTGGGCGCCAGGCCGGGCAAGCACACCCATCCCCTTGATACCATCTTTAGCGAAAGCATGATGAACCCAAGAAGAAGATCCAGATAGTCTAAGTGTGTAAGCAGAATAGCTAGCTATCATGTTGTACCATCAATTCTTTCCAGGTGTTGTAGATGAGCCAGCTCAGTACTACTGTCTTGGTTGGGGCAGAGGTGGACTTTCAGTGTCTAGGGAAGTGGAAAGATAGCGCTGGACCCGTAGGTTTATTTTACTGTTATTGTTATCTGGTTCCTGGGCAGCTTCTACACCCCAGGTCTCCACAAGCTCCTTGGCTTGTAGTGCAATGTAAAAAGGTTTTGACATTTAAGTGCCACACCACTGCTAAGAGATCCAGATACAACTTTATTCCATTAAAAGTCAGGGGTCCAGATCAAGAAATAGCCAACGCGTTTCAGGGGTCCACATGCCCCCTTCATCAGGGCTAGAAAGAACATAAGAAGATTATCATGTCAATCTGACATTAATACAATGTCCCCTCCATGGGGTCATAATTAAAACCAAACAGCCAATAGTAATGAGAGTGTCAAAATAATTACATAGAAAAGAAAACATGAGTGCTGAACAAAAATAAGAATCTGGGTGCTGAAAGATAAATAAAATAAAAAAATGATACTAATAATAATAACACTAATAATAATAATATAATAATAATATAAAATAATAATAACTATTATTAAAATGATACAATATGGATAAGGTGTTAACCTAATAAAAAGAGAGAAAAAAACTCTGAAAACTGGTATGTGTATGAATTGAACCATATATTATACAATCTGAATATATAGTCGTAAAACAAAAAAAACTAAAAAATAAGACGTAACCAAAAAAATTATAATAATGACATAATGATAATACTAATATTATTATTAATAATAATGATATTGCTACCGACAATAATAGTCATAACCAGCCAATAGGGAGCTTTAGCCTGCTGTTGGCTGACTCTGGGACACAGGAGAGCAAAAGTAAGTGCACTCCTGTGACCCACAAGAGAAGCATGGCCAAAAAAAGCTTTGCCCATACTTGTCTTTTAATCTTTCTAAAGTTATGGGGTTTTTTCTCAATATGTTACAAAGTATTACTGGTAAATAAAAAAAAAAAGTTGCCTATCTTTTCTTTTAAGTCATTTAATGTCAAAACATGCAGGAGGAACGATCTGAATGCAGGATAACACTCTGTGAGAACAAAGATTTTTTCAATAGATAAATTTACATAAAAAATTAAGTGGTTTCTCAACACGTGACTGATTAGTTATCACTTTGTGACTCCCCTATAAGAACCCAACGGAAACTGCAGCCTATGGTAGTGTCAGGACCCAAAAGGAGCCAAGGTTTGTGACATTTGCATTATTTTACATAGTAAGCAAGTTTGTATACAAAGATTTAATGTAGGCAGCACAAGCAGTAGCGTAGTCCATGACATTTTAAATGTAAAGCAGTGTTCCAGAGGGTATTTGTTTAGCAACCCTCTGGATGTTGCCACACCTGTCGGACATTTATCTGGCAAAAACTTTTAAAACAATACAGATATTATTTTCCAAATGCACTAATGCAAAATTTTTAAATAAAGTGTTTGTATAGCCAATGTTTTTATACATTTTGGAATAGAGTGGGAAATAGTTGGAACCACTGTCTGGTTTGACTTTCTTGTGTTAAAAAAAAAAACGATTACGTGCATTTTTTGTCCATTGTGATGCATTGCTAGTCCATTCATAAGGAATGGGCTGTAATAATGCAAATCACATCAATGCACAATGCATTGTGCTTTAACCACTTGTTGACCAGGCCTTTTCTGGAACTTTTTGTTTACAAGTTTAAATTAATATTTTTTGCTCAAAAATTCCTTAGAAACCCCAAACATCATATATTTTTTTAGGAGAGGCCCTAGAGAATAAAATGGCGATCATTGCATTATTTTATGTCACACTTTATAGAATTTAAAAAATGGATACCTAACATGTCATGTTTTAAAATTGCGCTCGCTCATGGAATGGCAACAAACTACGGTACTTAAAAAAACTCCATAGGGGACGCTTTAAAAATGTTTACAGGTTTCCTGTTTAGCGTTACAGAGAAGGTCTAGTGCTAGAATTATTGCTCTTGCTCTAACAATCATGATGATGCCTTACATGTGTGGTTTGAACACCATTTACATATGCGGACGTGACTTACGTGCGATTTCGCATCTGCGCACGAACAGGGAGGAATGGGGTGCTTAAATATTTTATTTTACTTTTTATTTTTTAATTTTACACTGTCCCTTTATTTATTTTTGATCACTTTTATTCCTATTACAAGGAATGTAAACATCCCTTGTAATAGAAATAAGCATGACAGGTCCTTTTTATTGAGAGATCTGGGGTCAAAAAGACCCCCAGATATCTCATTTACCTTTAAAATCAAAAGAAAAAATGTTGAATAATTTCTTTATGCCGAGAACCAGACGTGACGTCAGAGGTCAATCCGGTCCTCCATGAGTATAGAGCTTAGTGGGGGCCACCTTGCCCTCACTCGACTTCCTGCCTAGCCATCGGCCCCATCAAATCGCTTTTCGGTTTACCAACAGCTCCGGTAAGCTCGGAGATGATCGCTGCTAGCTGCTGCCATAACCCAGGTATTTAACGTCAAAGTAATAAAGTATATATACTGTGGGCGGTCAGCAAGTGGATGTACACTAACCCACTGTAATAGATCCACATAAGTGTGAATCCAGCCAAAATTTAATTCTAGTCAAGAATTTTGTATTGGATTTGGATAGACTAGGGAATGGTTAGAACCTCAATAAGGCATGTTTTGCTGTCTATGTTGTATTGGGTTGCTTCAATTCCCATCCTGAAGACACAACAGGAAATCTCTACAAAATTAATGGAAATCCATTCTTGGACAGTTGTGGGGTTGTTGCCCTAACCTCCTTTTCCAGTGATAATCATAACATTTTTGATTTCCTATCACTATCTGTCCCATTGGCAATAGTCCCCGGGACAAATAGAAAGGTGAATCTGCCCTGCTGGGACATAGACAACAATAAAAAACTGACAGATGATCTAATCTTTCACTACTCTTCAAAAAATATTAAAAATGTTTTGTGTATATTATATATATATATATATATATATATATATATATATATATATATATATATATATATATGTATGTATTCTTAAATTATCTGCTACAAGCATGAATGGTTATGGAATGTTAATGTTTCTTCCCAACAATAACTGCTCATCTTTAATTCACCATTTACTGTCTTGCATGTATGTATGAACAGGATTTTAATGGAATTGTGCAAAGTTGAAGTGATGATACACTTTGTTATTATTGTCTTGGATAATATCTTTTTGCTGTAACTTCAAATGTATTTTTAAGTGTACCTGAATTTGACGTGTTAGCCTCTTGCCGTCCCTGTAAAACCAGGATCTCAAACCGGTGACCCTCCAGCTGTTGTGAAACTACAAGTCCCATCATGCCTCTGCCTGTGGGAGTCATGCTTGTAACTGTCAGCCTTGCAATGCCTTGTGGGACTTGTAGTTTCGCAACAGCTGGAGGGTTGCCAGTTTGAGACCCCTGCTGTAAAGCAAAGATTAGACCGGAAGAGGGAGAAGCAGCACTAGGAGCTGTCCAGCTGTACTGCAGTGCTCATTTACTAACAAGGGGCATGCTGATAGGAGAAGAGAGCAGAGTGACAGATAGATGAGTTCATTGGTCTTCTACTGTCTATCTCATTTTTAACTGTCCAATCACAATTTGGAAAGGGGCAATGCTTTATTCACACTGGCACTCCAGCGGGTTTTTTCTAAACATAGTGATCAGAGAAGTATAGAGAACTTTTTTGCCTCTGAGATCATTTTTTTCAGCATTTAGATGTCCCTGCTTTAACCATGTTTAGTTGCGTTTACATGTGCTTAGAATCTCTAATCGGATCCTGGATGCCCAGAATTTTATTTTCTCTAAGGGCCAGTTTACACCAGACGCAGTTCCATGCAGTTCCGTTTTTTCTGCACCAATACAGTCAGTTCCGGTCAGTTTCTGCACCAGAAACTGACTGCATGGTGTGAACTAGAGCCATTGGAATTCATGAAAAACACTGTGCATGCATTTTAAGGGCCAGTTCACACCAGATGCAGTTCCGTTCATGTTCCATGTCCGTTTTTTCTGCACTTAGGGCCAGTTCACACCAGATGCAGTTCCGTTCATGTTCCATGTCCGTTTTTTCTGCACTTAGGGCCAGTTCACACCAGATGCAGTTCCATGCAGTTCTGTGCAGTTCCCTTTTTTCTGCACCAATACAGTCAGTTCTGGTCAGTTTCTTCACCAGAAACTGACTGTATGGTGTGAACTAGAGCCATTGGAATATATAGAAAACACTGTGCATGCATTTTTAGTGCAGAAAAAAGCACACGGAACTGAACGGAACTGCGTTTTTTGTGAACTGGCCCTAAATGCAGCTAAACAGAGCACAACTAAACACAGGTAAATGCACAATGTAAATGGCTAAATTAAAAACCACATAAATAAACACACATTGGACAATACCAGTGTAAATGTGGCTGGAGGCTGGATACACACCTATGCATTTTTACTGCTTTTTGCATTTTGCAGATTTGCACTGCAGAACGTGTCCCATAGGAAACCATGATAAATGGACTGTAGTGCAAATCTGCAAAATGCAAAAAGCACTAAAAATGCATAGATGTGAATCCAGCCTAAGTGTTATTTAAATGCAGCAGAGAAAAAAAAGATTCAGTTCTCCTGTTCTGCCAGGCAGGGCTGTGCTGTGTGACAGAGCTGTGTAAATCAGAACTGGACAGACTTAAATGCAAATCCTAGGGAGGCGGTAAATATCTCCCATATATAATGTATATATATATATATATATATATATATATATTTCTTCGGAGTCCAGTATTACGTTCTAACATGAATTATCAACCTTGGCTCCTAGCTGTCAAGGTTGGCAGGATTTATCCATCAACTGATAGAAAGGAAATGAAAATTTCTGCATGAAATAAGTGACTCTGCTGTCAGTTCCTGTTTGTAAAAAGTTATCTCATACCTTATTTGCTTCCTATATAGTTATGTTTTAGCAGATTTAGGAAAAGTCACTGATAAGATTATATATACATCACTAATTAGGGCATTTTATGCAGCATCCAATTGTCTAAACAGTTTCAAAATACTTAAAAATAAAAATAAAAATGTTCTGTTGCTTCATCTTGTATCAGTCATTTTCACCTATGGTCTATAGCAGTGATGGCGAACCTTGGCACCCCAGATATTTTAGAAATACATTTCCCATGATGCTCCACTACACTACAGAGTACATGAGCATCATGGAAAATGAAGTTCCAAAACATCTGGGGTGCCAAGGTTCACCATCACTGGTCTATAGTGTTATGTGAAAAGCTCCAGATTGAAGGTGAGTAAAGCAGCAAAATATGCATTAAAAGAAAAAAGACCAGAATTAAAGTGCTTGTGAAGTCTCAAGGTTTCTCACTTTAATGCATTCATGCATTAAGGTGAAAAACCTTCTGTGCTGCAGCTCCCCCAGACCCCCCCTTTTCTTACCTGAGCCCAATCTGATCCAGTGATGTGCACGAGCGCAACAGCTCCAGCCACTGTGTCTCTCCTCATTGGACAGATTGATAGCAGCGGGAGCCAATGACAATCAAATCTAGTGACATGGGAGCTGTGGGGGGGGCCTGCAAGGGTGCCCCCAGGGAAAGTGGCTTTCACCAGAGCCCCCTCCTTACATCAGGGTCACCAGAGCCCCCCTCCTTACATCAGGATCACAAGATCCCCCCTCTTTAAATCAGGGTCCTCAGAGAGCCCCCTCTTTAAATCAGGGTCCCCAGAGAGCCCCCTCCTTACATAAGGTTCCCCCGGGCCCCCTCTTTACATCAGGGTCCCCAGAGAGCCCCCAGGGCCCCCTCCTTACATCAGGGTCCCCAGAGAGCCCCCAGGGCCCACCTCCTTGCAACAGGGTCCCCAGAGAGCCCCCAGGGCCCATCTACTTACATCAGGGTCCCAAGAGAGCCCCCTCCTTACATCAGGGTCTCCAGAGAGCCACCCTCCTTACATCAGGGTCCCCAAAGAGCCCCCCCTTACATCAAGGTCCCCAGAGAGCCCCCTCCTTATATTAGGATCCCCAGAGAGCCTTCCCCTCTTTGCATTCTTTACATCAGGGTGCCCAGAGAGCCCCCCTCTTTAAATCAGGGTCCCCAAGGAGCCCCCCTCTATACATTCTGTAAATCAGGGTGCCCAGAGAGCCCTCTCTTTTCATAAGGGTGCCCAGGGAACCCCCCTTACATCAGGGTTTCATATCCATCCCCCTTACAACAGGGTGCACACATTTCCCCCTTCATCAGGATCCCCTCCTTCTTATATCAGGGACTCCAAAGCTGCTCCTCCTCTAAAATAAATCAGAGCTTTTCCTTACCTTCCTGGAGTTCACTGAGCTGGCACTGGACTGGCAGCAGCTGCAGCGGCCAGGTCTGGAGGGAGAAGCCCCGTGCTCTTCCACTGAACACAGAGGGGTGGAAGGGCAGAGTCAGGCAAGCCATGTGGCACTGGCAACAGCCACAGCAGCCCAGTCTGGAGCAGGAAATCCCATGCTCATCCATGAACACGGTGGGCGTCAGACAAACCATGTGGTTGGTTTCTAGATGCTGAGTGGTCGTGACCAAGCAACCAACCACCACTAACGCTGCAGGGGGAGCCTGAAGGTGGGCGGTCCTAGCAACTAACCACTATTGTCAGCGGCAGCAGCAGGAGCCAGGAGGTGGGACTTCAGCAGCGTCACTGTGGCAGGAAGAATGTCAGATCTATGGCAACACTTGTGTGGGCTCAATGGGCTGCTGCTTCAGGCCCCACACAATAACTGGGCCCTGGGCAGCTGCCCCTTTTGCCTTGCGTTAAAGACGGCCCTGCACTCGTTTTCTGAAAGATCAACAGATATTTTTTTGAGCTTGCAGTGTTTGTATATGAATAATACATGAGAAATGTTTAGGTATTGCAGAGATGTACTGCATATGTTCACCCCTTAAAGGTTTGCTTGGTTTATTATCATAGAGCATTGAATCACAGTCCATTTATTTATTTATTTATTTTTATACTGATTTACAGAAGATGTACTTTTTAACATCAAAGTAAAAACAGATGTCTGCAAAGTGATTTTAATTAGTAATAATCGAAAAACGCTAAATAACTAAATGCATAAGTGTGCACCCCGTTCAGGTCAGTATGTGTCTGTGTGGATAGGTGTCTACCAGTATTGTACATCTGGGAAATGCAATATCTTCCTTTTCCTCTTTTACAATTCTTCTCCAGCTCTGTTAGGTTGTATGTGGAATAAAGTGTGAACAACCTTTTTTCACTTAAGCCCTCAACTCTCCATTATATTGAGATCAGAACTTTCATTACCATTTCAACACATTAACATTGTTGTTTTTTAAACCATTGTCACGTAGTTTGGGATTTATATTTGGGGGTCAATGTTTTGCTAGAAGACAATTCTCTTAAAGCTCTGGTGTCATGTTGGCTTCAGGTTTTCCTCCAGAATTTCCCTGAATTTCACATTTAGTAAAAAATCTTTGAATGGTAAAGTATTTGGGCAACAGTTGTATGCCTTGTCTCTCCAATTTTAGCCGTTGAGGCCTGCAACTCTTTCAAAATAGTCATAGATCTCTTGGTGGCCTCCATCAATAGTCTCCTAGTACAGTCACTCACCTTTCCTGGATGGCCTGTTTTTGGCTTTATACCACATAATCCAGAACAAGCAATGATTTGCATGGCTCTGTGCTGAGGGATTATCCTTTTATATTATGGGATAGGTGATGAAATTAGATATGTGAATACATTCTGTTCTAAGGAGGCTTTACTGTGCTACAGACTGATTTAGTTGGAGGGTTTTTTAATTGCTTTGGTCCCTACTTAACAAAACCTGTATGTTGATACTGTTTTTTTATGACAATAAAACATAAACACTTTGAATAGTGTGAATCCTTTTTTGACACCGTACTTGTGCAGTATAAATCAAAGGCTTTGCTAAGTGTTGATAAGCTGTATGGCCTGTCATCCCACTTTTGCACCCATATGTACTTAGTCTATTGTAGTCTTGCAATACACAGATCACAATTCTATGTCTAAAATATGGATGGAGTATTTTCATGATTTAGAATTATGAAAGCTTTTGAAAAACTTCAGCATAAAGTACAGGTACAATAAGTATATAAATTACGTGTGACCATAGAGAGTGTCAGGTTATGTGTTCTTGGTAGTGAACAGGTACAGAGAAGTGAAAATCTGTAATTCTATGTCTGGATCTTATAGATGGTCTTCCTACTCTGCACTATGCTTTTGGTGGCACTTTCTATAGAAGCTGCTCCCCAGAAAGATCAGATCACTTACTTGCCTGGCCTGGAGGAGCAGCCATGTTTCCAACAATACTCTGGGTACCTGAATGTATCAGGAGGAAAATATTTTCATTATTGGTAAGTTTCTCTATATTGAACATCTACTAGCAAGCATTCATTTACCTGAGCTTAACTCCCACTCAGATCTGTATACTTTAAACCTTGTGCAGGTTTGTGGAGTCCCAGCAAGATCCCAGCTCTAGTCCAGTGGTCCTGTGGCTGAATGGAGGTCCTGGTTGCAGCTCTCTTGATGGTTTCCTGGCAGGACATGGCCCTTTTCTGGTGCGTCTGTTGTTTCTTCTGACTGACCTGCCTTTTATAAAATGCTAGGTGCCTGGTTATCTCTATCTGAGCCTTAAGTAATTACATCAATTAAGTTAGAACTCCTGGTATGCGTATTTCATCAATCTAAACTACTAAGAATTTTTAGAAGCCACTGGTTCAGCATGGTAGCTAGGCTAATAGCATTTGCAGAAGAAGTCAGTAATGGAACCCTCCATATTTCTCATAGTAAAGGTTAATATTATATTTATATAAAAGAACACCTGTCATGAGAGAAATGCAAGGGCTACGATTAGTGACATCCTTCTCACATGGTAAGTTGCCTACTGAAACTATTCCTGGTTTCAGTACTTAGGGATCACAGATATGGGAAATGTATCCAGTGATTGAAATTCAGAGAAAAGTGAGAATTTCTGATCTCCATTCTTGAAGAACTGAAGCCTAAGAGCTAGCCAACTATCATTCTACGTAGGAGAGTCAAAAATGGTGGCCTCCATATCTCTTGCGCATTTGGTTTCCTTTAGGACCCGTGTTGATGGTTTGCATCAGATGGATCTTTCAGTCCTGTAAAAAATTTTGGGAAAGCAAAACCCACTTGATGCAGGTCAAATCCACCCATCGGTACATTATGAATGATCTCAGAAGCATCTCAAACTGATGCCATCACAATAAGCCCACACAGACCATTAAAGTCAACCTTAGCATTGCTTGTTTAGTGCAAAGTAGCTGTATTTTAATGCTGGCCTCTTTGCTTTATATTCTCACCTTCCCTTGGCCTCCCAGTAAATCTCTTTGCCATCGGAAAATAAGCAGTAATATTGGATATGGAGGAGCATGCAACTTATTCCCCTTAATACCACATGGGTGCCTGGCAAATGGCCATTCAGGCCTCTAAAGTTGACACACTGGGGAAGTTAGAGAGTTTTAGCATTGTGGAAGATTGAATAAATTAATTTGGTGATTACATAATATTCTTATTCACCTTTGACCATACTATAAAATGCTGCAGGGACCAGCTATGACAGGCAACTGTAGCTTGCATAGCAATGCACCTGTTTTCCTTAAATATCAGTAGTTTAGTAGAACACACTAACAATTTTACTTTTGACATTGTGGAAAGATCTGAAATATTTATAGAGTTATTAGGGTTTCGAGAATAAGAGTTTTAAACACAGAACAAGTAGAATCTTGAAAATAGAATTTTTGGTTGATTTCCTTGTAAACACTTCAGACATATTTTCATTTTAATTGCCTCCTGATACTAGGTACAAGAAGGCGGCAACACACTGAAGAGCAATCCTCATTCCTGGAATAAGGTAGTATTCGCTTTCTTAAATGCAGTATCATGTCATCTGTAAGGTACTACTTGAGGCTAACCAGGTAGAATGAAGCAGTCTTATAGGGACTACATAAAATTAATATTATTATTAATTAATACAAACCTTGCATTCATCTGGTAGTTGGGCATCAGTTCTAAAATTCCAGAACTGTCATGTTTCACCATCACCATGGACAGCCAGATCTGTTACCTGTGGGCTGCCCAACTCATTTCCATCAGCTTACCTCATTTATAGTACCTGCATGTAACTATTTTAAAGTTGTTTGCTCTTCTCAATTGACTCATAAATCCAAACAATAGCACAATATGGGGGAAATTAACATTGTATCACATTGGACGGTACCCCCTATATACTTATATAGCATATTATTATGAATGTAAAGGACATATACAGTAGTATATGTTATGGCAATTGAAGGGACATATATAGTAGTATATAGTTACATAGTAGGTGAGGTTGAAAAAAGACACAGGTCCATCAAGTCCAACCTATGTGTGTGATTATATGTCAGTATTACATTGTATATCCCTGTATATTATGGTCGTTCAGGTGCTTAGCTAATAGTTTCTTGAAACTATCAATGCCCCTCGCTGAGACCACGCCTGTGGAAAGGAATTCCACATTCTTGCCGCTCTTACAGTAAAGAACCCTCTACGTAGTTTAAGGTTAAACCTAATTTCTTCTAATTTTAATGAGTGGCCACAAGTCTTGTTAAGCTCCCTTTTGTGAAAAAGTATTATCCCTATTGTGGGGATCACCAGTATGGTATTTGTATATTGAAATCATATCCCTTCTCAAGCGTCTCTTCTCCAGAGAGAATAAGATATGGCAATTGAAGGGTGAACACACCTACCAGCCACATATATTTCTTGTTTTCTTCTGTTCCACCAATCAGTATTCCAAATTGTTTTGTTAATGTATGTCATCATAAATACTGTATTTTATGAACTGATAACCTAAAATTACCATATTGGATGATAAAATTGTGATTCAAGTGTAAAGTTTGAGAGCACAGATTTGGGGGATGTACATGGAAACTGGCCCAAGTTGTAAATGATGTATTGCCAATAAAAAGCTGGTTCAGTTTTAGGTGTAATATTTTTAGTAATGATGTTGACTTCTCTGTACAGACAGTAATTTTTAGGGCAGCATCTTGTGGATACCAAAAGTATATAGCTGACAGCATATATAAGATTGATTGTGAGCTTCCTGTCACACCTTTGCTTTTACTCTCTTTATCTTTTAGATTGCAAATATGCTGTACCTGGAAACCCCGGCTGGTGTTGGATACTCCTACTCTGATGACAAAAGCTATAAAATAAATGACACACAGGTGACATTTTTTTATTTATCATTGTGTAGCATACAGTCTATAGATCCTTTCAGTCAATTAGTGTCTCCCAGAGAAAACAACCTAATAACGTATATATATATATATATATATATATATATATATATATATATATTCAGATCGTGTCCAATTTGGAAACCAATATCCTGTGTGTGGAAGAATCGGATTCAGACTGTTTTTCCAAAACTTCACACTGCTTCTTTGCAAACCTACAAATGTCTATTGGAGGATCCCTTTAAATCTAAAATTTCCAGAAGCAGAGACCATTATCTTAAAAAGGCAATATATATGATGCTCTGTTGGCACAGTTGTTATTAGATATGGTCACACACATGCAGAAATGGTCATGGTTTAACTAGAGCTTTCAATTTACTTTTGTTTTCGGTATGATTAGATCTGGGTGTTAGCGTCACTCCACAGAAAGTATGATAACTGTAAAATAATTCTAAAAATTTTATCTGTCTGATAATCAGACCATGCCTGGGAAAATTCTAGTGTACAATACCAACCCATTCAACTCATGAATGCCCATAACATTACTACTCCGACATCACATTTCACCAAAAAAATTGGATTTTTATATACAGCTTACCTGTAAAATCCTTTTCTTGAGAGTACATCACGGGACACAGGAGCTTCATTACATAGTGGGATGTCCCATAGCAATGCTCAGATTGAGGGGAGGGAGACACAGATCATAATTATAGACCGCCAGGGACCGGAGGACCTAAACTGCAGCCTGCAGTACGCTGCGCCCGAAGGCGATAGCCTCTTGCCCTCTGACATCCACCTGATAGAATCTGGTGAATGTGTGGACTGATGACCAAGTTGCAGCCTTACAGATCTGAGCCAGGGAGGCCTGGTGATGCACTGCCCAAGAAGCACTAACAGCCCTAGTAGAGTACACTTTCACTTGAAAAGGAGGAATCTTCCCCTTTACATTATAGGCCTGAGAAATAACTTGTCTAATCCACCTTGAGAGAGTGGATTTTGACGCCGCCTGGCCCTTCCTAGGGCCTTCCGGCAAAATAAATAAGCAATCAGTTTTCCTTATCTGAGCAGTTGCTTGAAGATAAATACTGATTGCTCTAACCACATCCAAAGTGTGCAAAGATTCTTCTTCTGCGGACTGTGGGTCCGGAAAAAAGGATGGTAGGATTACGTCTTGATTCAAATGGAATCCCGAAACCACCTTAGGTAGAAAGGACCTGTTGGGACGCATGACCACCCGGTCCTTATGAATAATTAGATACGGCTCCTTGCTGGAAAGAGCTGCTAGCTCTGATACTCTTCTAGCCGTAGATATGGCTACCAAGAAGACCAATTTTTTAGTCAGGAGAACTAATGAAGCCAGATGCAAAGGTACAAATGGTTGCCCCTGCAAAGCTGAGAGAACCAAATTCAGATCCCATGGGCATACCGGAGGTTTGACTGGTGGTCTTATCCGCATGGCCCCCTGGATGAAAGCCCTCACCAGGGAATGCGATGCAAGTGGCTTCTGAAAAAAAAACACTGACAGGGCCGAAATCTGCACCTTGATAGTGCTTATGGCCAATTCATTTCTAGGCCTGACTGGAGAAAGGCCAAGATCCTGCTAATGACATACTTTCTAGGATGCCATTTCCTGAGTTCACACCAGGAAACATATGCCCTCCAGATTTTGTAATAAATAAGCCTGGAGGCCGGCTTTCTGGTATTGACCAGAGTAGAAAGGACTGGCCCCGAAAGGCCACGGTCTCAGCAGCCAAACCGTCAAATTCAGACTGCGTAAAGCAGGATGGTAGATTGGACCCTGTGAGAGCAAGACCTGGCCGGAGAGGGAGGATCCATGGCCTGCCTACTGCCAACTTCATGATCTCTGCATACCATGGTCGCCTGGGCCAAGCCGGGGCCACCAAAAGGACCGACTTTGTCTCCCTCTTGACTCTTCCCAGGAACCGCGACAGAAGCGGGCTCGGGGGGAAGGCATAGATCAGATTGTACTGATCCCAGGGAACTGTCAGAGCATCTGACCCCTGAGCAAGTGTATCTCTTGTCCTTGACACAAAATTGTCCAGTTTCCTGTTGAACCTGGATGCAAACAGATCTACGTCTGGAGTACCCCACCTGTGACATATGTTCCGAAACACGTCGGGGTGCAGAGCCCATTCTCCTGGGCACAACTGCTGGGGGCTCAGAAAATCCGCCTGCCAATTTTCCACTCCTGGAATGAAGACTGCAGAAAGACACGGAACATGCTTTTCTGCCCAGACAAGTATGCGATTCACCTCTTTTTGGGCCACCAGACTCCTGGTACTGCCCTGGTGATTGATATAAGCCACTGCTGTGGCATTGTCGGACTGAACCAAACCGGGAGACCTCGTAGTCTGTAAGACCACTTTTTGAGAGCCATATAAACTGCCCGGATCTCCAAGACATTTATGGGTAATAGCTTCTCGATCGCAGACCATTTCCCCTGCGAGCACGTCTCCTCCAATACTGCTCCCCAGCCTGACAGGCTGGCATCTGTTGTGATAATCTTCCATGGAAGAGGAAGAAAGTTTTGCCCTTCAGCAAATTCTTGGTTTGTAACCACCAGACGAGACTTTGCGTGTCCCTGGGGATAGACGCATAGGAAGATCCAAGGCTTGGGGCTTACTGTTCCAAGCCACAAGGATGCATCTTTGCAGAGGCTTTAAATGGAACTGGGCGAATGGGACGGCCTCGAAGGAGGTGATCATTTTCCCTAACAGTCTCATGCACAACCGAATGGGGGAAGATCTTCTGCCCAGAATTAGGCACACCAGATCCCCAATGGCCAAGGCCTTTGGCCTTGGAAGAAACACCTTGCCCTGTGCGGTGTTGATGATCATGCCCAGGTATTCCAACCTGGTGTCAGGCTGTAGGGATGATCTTTCTAGGTTTATGATCCAACCTAGGCGTTCCAGGTGTTCTAGCATTCTGGTGACGCTGCGGTTCAGGAACGCTGCTGTTTTCTCCATGAGAAGCAAATCGTCTAGATAAGCCATGACGGCTATACCCTGAGCTCTTAGGTTTGCTAAGAGAGGGTCCAGAATCTTTGTGAAGACTCGAGGGGCCGTAGCAAGCCCGAACGGCAAGGCCACACATTGAAAATGGTGCCGCTCTACCGCGAACCTTAGAAATTTTTGGTGTGCGGGAAAATTTGGCACATGGAGATATGCATCTTTGATATCTATTGATGCCATAAATTCTCCCCCTTGCAGGGAGGAGACCACAGTGTGGATTGACTGCATTCGGAAGGACCGGATGCGTAAATCCGGTTCAGATCCTTCAGATCTAAGATAGGTCTGACACTACCATTCGGCTTTGGAACGGTGAAGAGATTTGAGTAAAACCCTGAACCCTGTTCTTTTGGGTCCACTTCTACTATCACCCCTTGGGATAGTAAGTGATCTAAGGCGCGAAATAGCGTTTTTTGCTTTACTGGATCCTTGGGGATCCTTGACCTTAGAAAGCGAGAAGGTGGAATCTCCTGAAACTCTAGCCTGTAGCCCAGAGATACCAAAGAGATCAACCACTTGTCCCGGATCTCTTACCGCCAGGCTCTTGCAAATCGCAGGAGCCTTCCCCCCACTCAGCCGAGCGGGGGCGCCCCTTCACAAGGAAGCTTTTGGGCTCTGCTTGGCAGGCTTTCGCCCCCAAGTCTTTTCCTGTCTCTGGGCTCGGCCTTGAGCCTTTCCTGTAGAGGAGGGTTGAGAAGGCCGTCGCCACTGCTTAGAGCTTGATGCTCCGGGAAAGAGAGTACGCCTGAATGCAGGACGCTTGCTCCTTTTGACTGGAAGGAGAGTAGATTTACCCCCTGAAATTTTTTGGACGAATTTGTCTAATTCTTCTCCAAACAAACGTTCCCCTTTAAACGGGAACCCAATCAAATGCTTCTTGCATGACAGCTCAGCTGCCCAATTCTTTAGCCATAGGGCCCTTCGCATGTGTACCAACATGAGGGACAAACGTGATGCTTGTTGGACAGAATCCAAAATCGCATCAATCATGAAACACAGAATATGAGGCAGTTCTGCATAATTTTCTACTTCCTCACTGGGAAGGAGCCCCAGCATCTGCTTAACGTGTTCCTTGAAGAACTGACACAACCCCACGGCTGCGACTGTAGGTTGCACCACAGCGCCAGCCATGGAAAAGGAGGCTTTTAATAAGGTTTCCAGCTTCTTATCAGTTGGATCCTTAAATACCTGAGCAATATCCAAGGGACAAGTCAGGTTTTTATTCACGCAAGAAACAGCCGCATCAACAGATGGGACCCCCCACTTCTTGGTGAAACTTTCCTCCAGAGGATAATGCATAGAAAACCTTTTAGGAGGAGCAAACAGTTTTATCGGGATGTCCCCAATACTTATACAACAATTCATCCATTAAGGGATGGATTGGAAAGGAATAGGCAGTCTGTGGGGCTTTCCTGACTCCCAGGGAAGAAACAGAGGACGTAGCGACTTCAGCAGCAGGCATTCTGAATGTGGTACGCACCAATTCAGTATAATACTGCACCTGCTTTCTGAGTGCCTGGGAGGAGGGGACTCTCTCCTCTTCCTCTGATTCATCCGACTGCTCATGATCTCTGTCCCAAGATAGGAATCTCTCCTCATTGTCAGAAGAATCATCTGAAAGAGGAATCTCAGCAGAGGGAGGGGATCTACCCCTTTTCCTGCTATATTTCAGGGAAGCAGAAATAAAATTCATTATTCTCCCTTCAAAACCCTCCAATGTAGCCCTAAGGGAGTCCTCAGTGACATAAACCGGGGCTGGGACATTAGGAGAGGCTGCAAAACCTGACAGGTGCACTGACTCGTTTTGAGAGGCTGGCTCCAGTCTTGCAGGGGGGGATGGTAACTTACAGGCACTTTTTTAGAACCCCTGGACCTAGGCGGTGATTTACCAGTGCCTTTGCTACCTCCCCCTGAGACCCTCTTACGAGGAGACATAGTCCTAAGCTACAAAGCAGAGGTACTAGTACAAGTGCAATCACTGTTGTGCTTAAAGTCTCACAATAAATATATATGCTTAAACTGCACAACCTGATGCTGAGTAGGTGTCTAAGGTTTGCCTGGATCCAATCCCCACGGATGCTTACTGCCCACAGCTCCTGTGTCTCCACTTACAGCCCCCTGACGCTCTGGACTTTTTTAAAACTGCCGCCTGCGCAGTACAGCGCCGTGCACACCAACGTGCACGGCTCACAACCACACTCCCCCCTCCTCCATTAGGCCGGGAACGCGCCCGCGCGCATGCACAAGGACCGCGGGATCCAGGGGGGAAGGAGAACTCCACCGGAGCTGCGTGGGACCCCCAGACTATGTGGGACCCCTGTGTTACCTTGTTGTGGCAGGGATTGCAGTTGAGACGTGAGACAGCTGGAGAACCAGGCTTCACTGAGCGTGTGTACTGAAAGGCATGTAACTATGCATCAGGCTGCTCTTACTCCCTCTAGTGGTGGAAACCAGGTAAGACATACAACTACTCACAATGAAGAAATCCATCATATAATAATATATATAGGATTAACTTCCCTTACCTGTCCCCACCGCAGGAATTGCTGAACCAGACAAATTCCAGCCTTCACCCATCACGGCGGGCAGTGTTAGCCAACCTTCAGGTTTATCTGGGGCTCTTTCTCGGAAGAGCCTCCTACCTGGGCCATGTAAAAAGCTCTGCCAGAAACTTTTGTGCGCTCTGTATAAACAGTACACCAAGTTTGTTTTTCTCAGAGCCCAGTCTTCCAAAGGAGAGGACTTACAGGCCAAACCTCGCTTCTTCGGCTGACGAGGCCCGGGTACCATACCATCTTGGCAGTCAAATATCGGCCCGAGCTATGGATCCGGTTTTGTTGTAGCCCTTAGGCCCTCGCAGGGACCTGCATAGAGCTAATGTTTTAGGTGACCAACCACCATAGACACTGGTGAAAAAACTGAGGTGCCTCCCATATGGGAGGGGTTATATAGGGGAGGAATTCTCCTTAATTGGGGTCAACCAGTGTCCAATCACCAGAGGTGCCTATATAACCCACTATGTAATGAAGCTCCTGTGTCCCGTGATGTATGATCAAGAAAAGTAAATTTCACTCTTTCTCTCTTTCAATTGCTTCTGTGTTTTTAAACTGTAAGAAAGCAAAGAATGACATACAAACTGGAACAAAGAAAGCTTCAGCAATCAACCTTACTACAATTGAAACAATAAACCTGTTTAATTTAATTGAGCTCCAGTAGTTCCAATTTTACATAACAGATAACTTTAAGCTAAGACTTGATGCTAGGATGAGTAAATGTGCCAAAATATGAACATCTCAATTTTTTCTAATTAATAATTAAAATATGCTACAACTTTGAATTAAAATTGCATTGAAGTTATTATGGAACCTTTTTTGATGGCCTTTTTGGAGGGCTAATAGACAAACTATTGTCACTGAAAAAGCACAGGAAGCTGGTGAGGTCTTTCCATGCAACTGAAAGGATGACATAGCAAATACAAGTTTAAGAAATGGCATAAAGCTTTGAGGAACTCTATCAAATTCGGACTCTGGAATTTAAATCTAAAGACTACTGGTATTAAGTGCATGTAATTAAAACATACAGTACTGTGAAAAAGTTTTAGGCAGTTGTGAAAAAATGCTGTAAATTAATAATGCTTTCAGATATAGAAGAATTCAAAATAAACTAATATCAATTAACAAAATGGAAATTAAATGATCAGAAGAGAAATCCAAATCAAATCAATAGTTGGTGACCACCCTTTGCCTTCAAAACATCACCAATTCTTCAAGTCTTCTAGGTACATTTCTTCTTGTTTTTGAAAGAATTCAGTAGGTAGGTTGTTCCCAACATCTTGGAAAACTAACCACAGATCTTCCGTGAATATAGGCTCAAATCTTTTTGTCTCTTCGTGTAATCCCAGATAGACTTGATGATGTTGAGATCAGGGCTCTGTGGAAGCCAAACTATCACTTCCAGGTCTCCTTGTTCTTCTTTACACTGAAAAAAGTTTCTTAATGACATTGGCTGTATGTTTAGGGTTTTTGTCCTGCTGCAGAATAAATTTGGGGCCCATCACACACCTTCCTGATGGTATGGCATGATGAATAAATATTTGCCTGTATTTCTCTATCATTGATCCTGACCAAACCTCCAACTTCATTTGCAGAAATACAGCCCCAAACTTGAAAGGAATCTCCACCATGCTTCACTGTTGCCTGTAGACACTCATTATTGTACTTCTCTCCAGTCCTTTGTGAACAAACTGCCTTTTGCTATAGCCAAATATAAAAAAAATGTAATCATCAGTCCAGAGAACCTGTTGCCATTTTTCTACACCTCAGTTTTTACATGATTTCGTACTCAGGACTTGGAAACTAGGCTAAGCGACTCAACTATTCACACAAACAAACCACAATGATTAGTGTTGCTGGCTATACCTGGTGGCACTAATTGTTTTGGAAAAACTCAACAGACTGGCTGTATACATGTTGATTGATATTTGTGTATTTATATTTATTTTCTTGGTCACATTTAGTTGCACTGAAGAATATATACACACTGTAATCAAATAGATCTACTTGTGTACATACATGGATTGAAATTTGGCTGGTCCTTGCTGAGCTGGCCAAATTTAGATCGGGGTATGGCCAGCTTAACATAAGAGATGTCTTTTGCCAAGGTCGCAAACAAAGCAATACTCTCATTTAACCACCCAGTAAAACTTACCTTGATGTACGTATCTTAATTAAAGTAACATTAAAGGTTTGCTTTTTTTTCCTTTAAAATAATAAACATGTCATAGTTACCTGCTCTGCGCAATAGATTTGATAGGAAGCTGCTTCCTATGAAGGCACTCGTGCAGGTTTGCTCCCAAGCCACCTTGTCTGCATCCATTGATACAAACATGGCGGCAAGGCCCCACCTTCTGCTCCCTCATCATAGAATGCATTGGTAATGCAAGGTAAAAAATGCCCCGTACACACGATTAGACTTTTCGACAACAAAACTGTGGATTTTTATTCGAAGGATGTTGGCTCCAACTTGTCTTGCATACACACGGTCACACAAATGTTGGCCAACAATTACGAACCTAGTGACGTACAAGACGTATGTGATATCTCCATTACGAATGCTAGTTTTACAAGACTGAGTGCTTCTGGCTCGTACTTGATTCCGAGCATGCGTGGAATTTTTCAGATGGACTTGTGTACAGATGATCTGAAAGTCCAACAAAAAACATTTGTTGGCGGAAAATTTGAGAACCTGCTAGCCAACATTTGTTGTCGGAAAATCCAATCGTGTGTACACGGCATAAGACTAACTTACAAACACTTTAACCTAACCTAACTTAAATTTGGTTAACTTAATTAAATTAAGGTAAGGTGATGAATTTACCTTAATGTATAGCTAAAATCAAAGCTTCTTTTGTTCAATTTTCAATAGAATTTATCAAGAAAGCCATTGATCATGTCTTTGTTGATGTATTAATTAACAAAATTACAAGCAGATCCAGACTGGCCATAGGGCAGACTGGGCCTTTGCTCAGTGGGCCAGAGCCACCCGGTCCATGGCTTGTTGATGATGACCAGGCCGCACAGAAAGTGGAAAGCAGCGACAGCGGTCTGGACAGGGCTAACACAGACTGCGGCTGCTGCTCACCTCCCACTATGCGGCCATGCCTGTGTCTCCTTCACTCCTTCAGCTGGCTTCCTGGCTGAGCTGAGTCTCTCTCTCACACACAACTCAGCCTCAGAGACAGCGCTGACAGTCCCCCCCCCCCCTTCGCACAGACGGGAGAGGAGAGAGAGCTTATCTGCTCCTCCTCTCGCCCCTCTCCTCCTGTATCTGCCGTTTGATCCCTGTATCTGAAGTTTGATCCCAGTAGAGGAAAGCTGCTGACAGTCTATGCCTGAGCCAACATTCCGAGGTGAGTAAGCTCACCCTCTCTCCCTCTCCCCTGCCTCCTAGTGTATAAACTAATTTATCACTTTCACTCAGACAGTACACAAATGT
The DNA here is from genome assembly GCF_037356315.1 of Lithobates pipiens. Taxonomy (NCBI): domain Eukaryota; kingdom Metazoa; phylum Chordata; class Amphibia; order Anura; family Ranidae; genus Lithobates; species Lithobates pipiens. Next base: position 52,159,617 of record NW_027507789.1, on the reverse strand, counting down.
ATGGCCTCTTTGCGTACCACACTGCAAATACAGCTATGCTGAGAGCGAGCCCCTTGTGCACTCAATTACCGGTGGCTAACAGAAAGCTCCCGATCACTGCTTGAGATGGGGAGCTTTCCAATCATGTGACCACTATGCCAGTCAGTCACAGTGGTCACATGATCATAAACCCTGCCTCCTGGCATTAGAAACCCCTTAAAGGGCCAGGAGGTGCCGGTGCAAAGGTGTTAAGGGGTGCTCTGTGGACTCTGATGCAAGGGGGAGCTTTAGTGCACAGAGACCCCTTTACACCAGAGTCCACAGCATTCCCCCTTACATCAGAGCCACCCCCCTAAATAAGGGTTCTCAGAACATCCCTTACATCACAGTTCTCCTTTTCATTAAAGCCCCCCTTAAATCAGGGTTCCCCTTTACATTAGAGTCAACAGAGCTCCCCCTTACAGTGTAAGTGGAAATGCTGCAGACTCTAAGGGGGACTGTGCAGATTCTGATGTAAGGGTGGCTCTGTGGACTCTGATGTAAGGGGGCTGTGTGGACTCTGATGTAAAGGGGGCTCTGTGGATTGTGATATTAGGGGGGCCCTCTGGATTGTGATGTAAAGGGGGCTCTGCAGACTTTAATTTAAGGGGGGCTGTGCAGACTTTAATGTAAGGGAGCAGGGGCCGAGAGGATCTTGATATCTGCACAGTGAGCAGACAGTAAAAGGGGGTACTGTGATTAGAGAGAAGGGGGTCCAGGCCTGATTACAAGTGTTTTCATGGCAGAATAAAGTTCAGCGAAATCACTTAATCCCTACTAGATCCCTACTTTAGTCGGATATGTCTATGAGAATGTTCTATTCAAGCTGTGGTTACATCCTTTATACCTTTATTTTCTATTACCAATTCCAGTAAATAATTTTTTATTTCTTCAAATCTTTCCTCTTTATTTTTTAAAGGCTTGCTTGCCCTTTGCTGTATTTCCCTGTTATCTACCTTTGTACATATCTCACGCATGCCTTCTTTTTCAGGTTGCTCGGGACAACTACATGGCAATGAAAGATTTTTTCCGTCTGTTCCCAGAGTTCAGTGAAAATGAATTTTACATTGCAGGAGAAAGTTATGGAGGCTTTTATGTTCCAAACCTGGCTGTTGAATTGTCAAAAGATGATAGTATAAACCTGAAGGTGAGACCTTATTTTTATACAGTAAGATTCACTCAGAATACATTTTTTTTAAATGATTTATGGATGAACTGCTAGATGAAAAATATTGATCAGGCTGTTAAATGATGACCTAATCTCTATAGCTCCCTTAAGACAAGCAGTGGACTCATTGAATGGATTTGCACTTTGCAAAGTGCAGTTGCTCCAAAGCTTAGTAGATGAGATGAAGCTTAACTTTGCAAAGAAGACCCAAAGAATACCCAATCACATGCAAGGGAAAAAAAAAAAAGGATGTTTGCTTGCAGATGATTGAATGATGGAAATCAGCAAAGCTTCCCCTCATTTACTTGGCTCTGGAGCAGCTGCACTTGCAAAGTGCACAGTCTATTTGCCTTTAGTAAATCCACCCCAGTGTCTGTATAAACTGCTTTCCTACTACACTCTACTTTGCCACAAACCTACTTGTTTTACAGTCAGCTACCAAAACAGCAGACAAAATTTGTATTATAAGGTTTTTTTTTCAAAAAAGCACTTGTTCAGCAGTCTACAAAAGTCACATAAAATACACTTCAGACAGCAAAATATTACTAATTGTATTGTCAAAGGTCAGTCATTATCCATGAGCATTTGCTTCATTGCGAGCGAACCATACTATACAAATATTGTTGCTATTTTCTACTGATTTTATTTAAAGTTGAATTTTTTTTGGTTTTTCTCTTTTCTGCTGTGCAGAAAATACAACATGAGGATTAATACGGCCCCTACAGGGGTCCTACCCTTCCCATGACATACAATATATGACTTCCATGTAGTCAGATGACACTTTAGAAGAACATAATGTATGCTAGTATACAGTTGTGCTTATAAGTTTACATACCCTGGCAGAATTTATGATTTCTTGGCCATTTTGTAGAGAATACGAATAACACAAAAAAAATTCTCACTCATGATTAGTGTTTGGCTGAAGCCATTTATTATCAATCAACTGTATTTAGTCTTTTTAAATTATAATGGCAATAGAAACTACCCAAATTACCCTGATCAAAAGTTTACACACCCCAGTTCTTAATACTGTGTATTGCCCCCATTAACATCAATGACAGCTTGAAGGCTTTTGTGGTATTTGTGGATGAGGCTCTTTAGCTTCTCAGATGGTAAATCTACTAATTCCTCTTGGCAAAAAGCCTCCATTTCCTGTAAATTCTTGGGCTGTCTTGCATGAACTGCATGTTTGAGATCTCCCCAGAGTGGCTCAATGATATTGAGGTCAGGAGACTGAGATAGCCATTCTAGAACCTTCACTTTATTCTGCTGTAGCCAATGACAGGTCAACTTGGCCTTGTGTTTTGGATTATTGTCATGTTGGAATGTCCAAGTACGTCCCATCTGCGGCTTCCTGGCTGATGAATGCAAATGTTCCTCCAGTATTTTTTGATAACATACTGCATTCATCTTGGCAACAATTTTGACCAAATTTCCCGTGCCTTTGTAGCTCCCACATCCGCAAAACATCAGCAATCCACCTCCGTACCTTTCATCATAGGCCTTGTTGACTCCTCTCCAAATATAGCGTTTATGGTTGTGGCCATAAAAAAAAATTTTGGTCTCATGACTCCAAATAACTTTGTGCCAGAAGGTTTGAGGCTTGTCTCTGTGCTGTTTTGGCGTATTGTAAGTGGGATAGTTTGTGGTATTTGCATAGTAATGGCTTTCTTCTGGTGACTTGACCATGCAGCCCATCTTTCTTCAAGTGCCTCCTTATTGTGCATCTTGAAACAGCCACACCAAATGTTTTGAGAGTCCTGTATTTCCCCTGAAGTTATTTGTGTTTTTTTTTTTTTGCATTCCGAACAATTTTCCTGGCAGTTGTGGCTGAAATTTTAGTTGGTCTACCTACTTTCAACAGAGCCCTTCATTTTCCACTTCTTGATTAGAGTTTGAACACTGCTGATTGGCATTCTCAATTCCTTGGATATCTTTTTATATCCCTTTCCTGTTTTATACAGTTCAACTACCCTTTCTCACAGATCCTTTGACAATTCTTTTGGTTTCACCATGACTCAGAATCCAGAAACGTCAGTGTAGCACTGGATAAAAGAAGGAAGGGTCTGTCAGGAGTTCAGAAACTCATTGATCTTTTTATACACACACACTAATTACAAGCAAACAGATCACAGGTGAGGATGGTTACCTTTACTAGCCATTCAAACCCCTTTGTGTCAACTTGTGTGCATGTTATCAGGCCAAAATCACCAGGATATGTAAACTTTTGATCGGGGTCATTTGGGTAGTTTATGTTGCCATTATGATTTAAAAAGAGTAAACACAATTGATTGATAATAAATGGCTTTAGCCAAACAGTAACCATGAGTGAAAGAAATGTTTTTTGTGGTATCATTGATATTCACTGAAAAATGGCCAAGAAATCATAAATGCTGCTAGGGTATGTAAACTTATGAGTACAACTGTATCTAAGTCAATACTACAACAAGACATGTAATACCATAGTTATACAATATTACTGCAATTAAGTCCGGATTGATTGTCTTAATAAAATAATAATGTTTAGAAAACATTGCATGTGTATTTATTTGTATTAGACCCATATTGTAATCTGCCCGTTGTGCATGTCTAAGTAACTCGGAAGAGCTTAAATGATGGGTATACTATCCATCACCTACAAGGACATATAAGCCCTTGTACACATGGTCAGACATTCCGACAACCAAATCCGTCGGATTTTGTCCGACGGATTTTGTCCGACGGATTTTGTCCGAAACTGTTGCATACACACAGTTGGACAAAGTTGTCAGAAAATCCGATCGTACTTAACGTGATGACATTATTTCGTTAGGACGGGACTACATTCAGGCTAGTAGCCAATAGCTTTGGTCTAGGAATTTGATCTGAGCATACTCCGACGGAAACAATCCGATGGAGCCCACACACTGTCGGATTATCCGACAACACGGTCCTATCGGACATTGTCCATCGGAATGTCCGACCGTGTGTAAAAGGGCTTACAGTTATACCAATTATTGCAGTAATTGGTGCAGAATTTTGGAATTATGTGCAAATATGGGGAGGACAACTGTCTACTCCAAAAAATTGGTGGTGGGGGGACAACCCCTTACTTTTAAAATAATTTTTTCCCTGGACAGGATAGAATTTACATTGACTTCTGTTTGTTGTGGGTGGGTGGGTCTGGGGAAAGGATTATAGTATCAGGTTGATATATTTCCTCGTCTAGCATTAGGGATGGGCCGAACACCTCCCGGTTTGGTTTGCACCAGAACATACCAAACAGGCAAAAAATAAGGCAGAACACACGAACACTGTTAAAGTCTATGGGACAAGAACATGAATAATCAAAAGTGCTCATTTTAAAGGCTTATATGCAAGCTATTGCCATAAAAAGTGTTTGGGGACCTGGGTCCTGCCTCAGGGGACATGTATCAATGCAAAAAAAGTTTTTAAAAATTGAAGTTTTTTCGGGAGCAGTGATTTTAACCACTTCAGCCCCGGACCAATAAACACCCTAAGGACCAGAGGTCTTTTTCCAATTTCGCACTGCGCTGCTTTAACTGGTAATTGCGCGGTCATGCAATATTGCACCCAAACGAAATTTGCGTCCTTTTCTTCCCACAAATAGAGCTTTCTTTTGATGGTATTTGATTGCCTCTGCGATTTTTTTTTTTTGCGATATAAATGGAAAAAGAGCGAAAATTTTGAAAAAAAAAGATATTTTCTTCTTTTTGTTATAAGAAAAATCGAATAAACTAAATTTTAGTCATACATTGAGGGCAAAATTTATTCAGCCACATGTCTTTAGTAAAAAAAATGTCAATAAGCGTATATTTTTTGGTTTGCGCAAAAGTTATAGCGTCTACAAACTACATTTTCTGGAATTTACACAGCTTTTAATTTATGACTGCCTATCTCATTTCTAGAGGTGCTAAAATGGCAGGGCAGTACAAACCCCCCCAATGACCCCATTTTGGAAAGTAGACACCCCAAGGAAATTGCTGATGGGTATGTTGAGCCCATTGAATATTTATTTTTTTTGTCCTAAGGGATTGAATAATGACAAAAAAAAAAAAAAAGTTGTTACTAAATGATATATTGCTCACACATGCCATGGTTATATGTGGAATTGCACCCCAAAATATATTCCGCTACTTCTCCCGAGTATGGGGATACCACATTTGTGGGACTTTTTGGGAGTCTAGTCGCGCACGGCACCCCGAAAACCAATCACCACCTTCAGGATTTCTAAGGGTGCAAATTTTTGATTTAACTCCTCACTACCTATCACAGTTTCGAAGGCCATAAAATGCCAAAATAGCACAAAACCCCCCAAAATGACCCCATTTTGGAAAGTAGACACCCCAAGCTATTTAGAGGCATGTTGAGTCCATGGAATATTTTATATTTTGCCAACAGTTGCGGGAATATTACAAACTTTTTTTTTTTGCACAAAGTTGTCACTAAATGATATATTGCTCACACATGCTATGGGCAGAAGTCAAATTACACCCCAAAATAAATTCTGCTGCTTCTCCCGAGTACGGGGATACCACATGTGGGGGACTTTTTGGGAGCCTAGCCACGTACGGGACCCCGAAAACCAAGCACTGCCTTCCGCATTTAAATATAAAATGCTACCAAAAAAACTGTTAGCGATCGCAGGGATCAGGCCTGACTCTGCGATCGCTGCAGTTATGTGTTTAGTGTTTTGTAAGTGACAGTGATCGATCGATACTGCACTTGGGTGGGCTGGGCAGAGGGGCAAAACGCAGGTGCTAGCAGGTATCTGGGCTGATCCCGCTAACAATGCGTTTTTTTGGAACCCTGAACTGCTGGGGACGCTAGTATAGATCTGATCAGATCAGATATTGATCTGTTCAGATTCTATACCACTATGGGAGGTGTATGCTTTGCGCGTGGGTGTTAGCGGTACTGGCACTAACCTAGCGCTGCCTGGGGCGACGCAGACCCTGACCCTAAAACCTAATTGATATCACCCGCCAGGTGATCAGGGGGTTAAACCTTTATTGGGTAATAAATGGTGGGTGCCCTGATGCTATAAAAAGCAAACTAACCAGAGTCACCCGTAACACTTATACGGTGATCAGTGGTGAAAGGGTTAACTAGGGGCAATCAGGGGGTTCAAATTTTTATTAGGTAGTATATGGGGGTCCCTGGCGCTATATAAAAACCTGACGGGGAACCTAAATAACTAACTGGCTAACCAGCGTCACCAGTGACACTTATACTGTGATCGCTGGTGAAAGGGTTAACTAGGGGCAATCAGGGGGTTAAAACCATTATTGGGTAGTATATCGGGGTACCTAGCGCTATAAAAACCTGGCGGTGAACCTAAAAAAATAACTAGCTATCTAGCGACAGTAGCGACACTGATGCAGCGATCAGAAAAATGATCGCTTAGTGACACTGGCAAAAGGGGGTGAAAGGGTTAACTAGGGGCAAGCAGGATGTTAAAACCATTATTGGGTAGTATATCGGGGTACCTAGCGATATAAAAACCTGGCGGTGAACCTAAAAAAATAACTAGCTACCTAGCGACAGTAGCGACACTAATGCAGCGATCAGAAAAATTATCGCTTAGTGACAGTGGCAAAAGGGGGTGAAAGGGTTAACTAGGGGCAATCAGGGGGTTAAAACCATTATTGGGTAGTATATCGGGGTACCTAGCGCTATAAAAACCTGGCGGTGAACCTAAAAAAATAACTAGCTATCTAGCGACAGTAGCGACACTGATGCAGCGATCAGAAAAATGATCGCTTAGTGACACTGGCAAAAGGGGGTGAAAGGGTTAACTAGGGGCAATCAGGATGTTAAAACCATTATTGGGTAGTATATCGGGGTACCTAGCGCTATAAAAACTTGGCGGTGAACCTAAAAAAATAACTAGCTACCTAGCGACAGTAGCGACACTGATGCAGCGATCAGAAAAATGATCGCTTAGTGACACTGGCAAAAGGGGGTGAAAGGGTTAACTAGGGGAAATCAGGATGTTAAAACCATTATTGGGTAGTATATCGGGGTACCTAGCGATATAAAAACCTGGCGGTGAACCTAAAAAAATAACTAGCTACCTAGCGACAGTAGCGACACTAATGCAGCGATCAGAAAAATGATCGCTTAGTGACAGTGGCAAAAGGGGGTGAAAGGGTTAACTAGGGGCAATCAGGATGTTAAAACCATTATTGGGTAGTATATCGGGGTACCTAGCGCTATAAAAACCTGGCGGTGAACCTAAAAAAATAACTAGCTACCTAGCGACAGTAGCGACACTGATGCAGCGATCAGAAAAATGATCGCTTAGTGACAGTGGCAAAAGGGGGTGAAAGGGTTAACTAGGGGCAATCAGGATGTTAAAACCATTATTGGGTAGTATATCGGGGTACCTAGCGATATAAAAACCTGGCGGTGAACCTAAAAAAATAACTAGCTACCTAGCGACACTAGCGACACTGATGCAGCGATCAGAAAAATTATCGCTTAGTGACACTGGCAAAAGGGGGTGAAAGGGTTAACTCTAGGGGCAATCAGGGGGTTAAATCTTTATTGGGGGGTGATAGGGGGCTACCCTGGACCTAACACTAACTGCCCTGACAGTTTTTACTTTTACAACTGACACTGAATGCATTGATCAGTAAAGAAATGATCAATGCAATCAGTGACACTGTGACTGGGGGGGGAGGGGGGGGCGATCGGGGGGGGATCGGGGGGGGGGGGGTTTTGTGTACCTATGTGTACCTATGTGTCAGTGTAGTGTTTTGGTGCACTTTCTTTTAGTCTTCTCCTCGTAGTCCGGTCAAAAAGACCGCCCCGAGGAGAATGACATCACTTCCTCCTTCCTGTGTAAACAATACACAGTGGGAGGAAGTTCGTCATTGGCCAGGAGCGATCGAGAGGGGGTGGCCAGAAACCAATGGCCATCCCCTCATCACGGATCGCTCCCGGAGGGAAACGGACCGCTGTATCCAGCGGGAGGGGGTCCGATCGGACCCCCCATCCGCTGGAAGGCAGGCACGTACATGTACGTGCTTGTGCCTGCCTGTGCCATTGTGATGACGTACAATGGCAATACGGCGGTCCTTAAGTGGTTAATAATGCTTAAAGTGAAACAATAAAAGTAAAATATTCCTTTAAATTTCATACCTGGGGGTGTCTATATTATGCCTATAAAGTGGCACATTTTTCCTGTGTTTAGAACAGTCCCTGCAAAAAATGCAATTTCTAAAGGAAAAAAAGTCATTTAAAAGTACTTGCGGCTATAATGAATTGTTGGTCCCGGCAATACAGATAAAAGTCATTGAAAAAAACGGCATGATGTCTCCCTAGTCCATTAGGTCTGGTATGGATATTAAGGGGAACCCTGCGCCAAAATAAAAAAAATAGCGTGGGGGTCCCCCAAAAATCCATACCAGACCCTTATCCGAGCATGCAGCCTGGCAGGCCGCAGGAAAAGAGCGAGCACCCCCCTCCTGAACCATACCAGGCCACATGCCCTCAGCATGGGAGCCCCCCAAAGCACCTTGTCCCCATGTTGATGGGGACAAGGGCCTCATCCCCACAACCATTGCCCAGTGGTTGTGGGGGTCTGCGGGCGGGGGGGGCTTATCGGATACCATTACCATTACCATACCATACCATTTCACAAAAAAAGTGTCAAAATGTTAAAAAAAGACACAAGGACACAAGTCCTTTATTAAAAAATAAAAAAAATAAAAATGTCTCACGAAGTCCATTCATCTTCTTCTCTCGCTCCGCCGACGGACTGAAAAAGAAAAAACAAAGCCATGACCGACTCCCCTGAATGATGCATCTTTGCTTTGACAGTTCTTATATAACTGAAGGCAGGGCCACATGGGGACGGAACAAGGTGACCCCGTCCCTCTCTGATGCAAGGCAACTTCTCCATGGCTTTCTCAGGGTCTCAGAGGGGGACCTGAAGGGTCTGGTATGAATTTTGAGGGGGGCCCCATGCCATTTTTTTAAAAACATTTGGCGCAGGGTTCCCCTTAATATCCATACCAGACCTAAAGGGCCAGGTATGGAATTTGGGGGGACCCCCCCCCCCCCTGCAATTTTTTTTTTACATTTTGGTTTGGGGTTCCCCTTGATATTCATACCAGACCCAATGGGCCTGGTAATGGACTGGGGAGATCCCATGCCATTTTTTTCAATGATTTTTACCTGTATTGCCGGGACTGACAATTCATTATAGCCGTGAGTACTTTTAAATTACTTTTTTTCCTTTAGAAATGGCATTTTGTGCAGGCACTGTTCTAAACACGGGAAATATGTGCCACTTTACAGGCATACTATAGACACCCCCCAGGTACGAAATGTAAAGGAATATTTCACTTATATTGTTTCACTTTAAGCATTACTAAAATCACTGCTCCTGAAAAAAACTGACGTTTTTAAAACTTTTTTTGCATTGATACATGTCTCCTAGGGCAGGACCCGGGTCCCCAAACACTTTTTATGACAATAACTTGCATATAAACTTTTAAAATGAACACTTTCAATTTTTCATGTTAATGTCCCATAGACTTTAACGGTGTTCTGGCGGCTTTCGAATTTGCCCGGAACACCACATATTGTTCGGTGTTCTGCAGAACATCCAAACAACCAAAGTTCGAGCTTATGCTTGGGCCGAAACCGTTCGCCCATCCCTATCTAGCATGCCCATCAAGCAAATTTTGGGAATCAGTTTTAGTTGTTAGCAAGATTTTTTAAATAAGCTTGAAATGTACTATTTCTCTCCAGTATCTAGTCAGCTTGGAGCATCTCCATAGCATGTGGATCAGGTCCTGTTCCAGTGTGACATCTAATTTTTATCTTTGAGGTGGAACTACACTTCATCTGGGTACCACAAACCAAAAACGGTAATAATATTTACAATGCCTTCAAAAAGTATTCATACACCTTGAAATTTTCCAAGTTTTGTCATGTTACAACCAAAAACATAAATGTGTTTTACTGGGATTTTATGTGATAGGTCAACACAAAGTGGCACATAATTATGGAGTGGAACGAAAATGATAAATGGTTTTAATTTTGTTTTCACAAATAAATATCTGAAAAGTGTGGTGTGCATTTGTATTCTGCCCCCTTTACTCTGATACCCCTAATTAAAATCTAGTGGAACCAAGTCACATAATTAGTAAATAGAGTCCACCTGTGTATAATTTAATCTCAGTATAAATACAGCTGTTCTTTGAAGCCCTCAGAGGTTTGTTAGAGAACCTTAATGAACAAACCGCATCATGAAGGCCAAGGAACACACCAGACAGGTCAGGGATACAGTTGTGGAGAAGTTTAAAGCAAGGCTAGGTTACAAAAAAATATTCCAAACTTTGAATATCTCATGGAACTCCGTTCAATCCATCATCTGATGGCAAAACTGCATACCTACTAAGACATGGTCGTCCACCTAAACAGACAGGCTGGGCAAGGAGAGCATTAATCAGAGAGGAAGCCAAGAGGCCCATGGTAACTCAGGAAGAGCTGCAGAGATCCACAACTCAAGTGGGAGAATATGTCCACATGACAACTATTAGTCGTGCACTACACAAATCTGGCCTTTATGGGAGAGTGGCGAGAAGAAAGCCATTGTTGAAAGAAAGCCATAAGAAGTCCCATTTGCAGTTTGCGAGAAACCATGTGGGGGACACAGCAAACATGTGGAAGAAGGTGCTCTGGTCAGATGAGACCAAAATTTAACTTTTTGGCCTAAAAGCATTTTGCTATATTATGTGTGGCAGAAAACTAATACTGCACATCATCCTGAACACACCATCCCCACTGTGAAACATGATGGTGGCAGCATCATGTTGTGGGGATGCTTTTCTTCAGCAGGGACAGGGAAGCTGATCAGAGTTGATGGGGAGATGGATGGAGCCAAATACAGGGTAATCTTAGAAGAAAATCTGTTAGAGTCTGCAAAAGACTTGAGACTGGGGTGGAGGTTCACCTTCCAGCAGGACAACGACCCTAAACATATACCCAGAGCTACAATGGAATGGTTTAGATCAAAGCATATTCATATGTTAGAATGGCCCAGTCAAAGTTCAGACTTAAATCCAATTGAGAATCTGTGGCAAGAATTGAAAATTGCTGTTCACAGACACTCTCCATCCAGTCTGACAGAGCTTGAGCTATTTTGCAAAGAAGAATGGGCACCACACTTTTCAGATATTTTTATGTAAAAAAATGTGAAAACCATTTACCATTTTTCTTCCACTTCACAATTATGTGGCACATTGTGTTGGTCTGTCATATAAAATCCCAATAAATACATCAATGTTTTTGGCTGTAGCATGACAAGATATGGAAAATTTCAAGCAGTATGAATACTTTTTCAAGGCACTGTAAAGCAAACTCCTCCATCCATTCATGTCTCCATGCTTTACTTTGTTGAAAAATCACTGTGAAAAAAAACCCCTGGCATTTCTGGCTGTGACCATCTTTAGTAAGGGCAGATGATTCATGCAGCATTTACTTCCTGCAATCCTCCTGCCCTCAATGTTGATTGAGAGATTGAAGTTCCACTTTAACCTTGTTACTGTAGCGAGATACAACTTTAATTACTCCCTGTGATGTCATCACCATACTTCTAAAATTCTTGCAGGGGCAGCTGCTGGAAGTTCATATTGATGTAGTCATGCCCCCAGAACTACATATTCCAGGAGACCATTCTCTGCACATACAGTCAGGTCTATAAATATTGGGACATTGACACAATTCTAATCTTTTTGGCTCTATATGCCACCGCAATGAATTTGAAATGAAATGAACAAGATGTGCTTTAACTGCAGACTTTCAGCTTTAATTTGAGGGTATTTACATCCAAATCAGGTGAACGATGTAGGAATTATAACAGTTTGCATATGTCCTCCCACTTTTTAAGGGACCAAAAGTAATGGGACAGATTAACAATCATCCATCAAACTTTCACTTTTTAATGCTTGGTTGCAAATCCTTTGCAGTCAATTACAGCCTGAAGTCTGGAACGCATAGACATCACCAGATAATGTGTTTCATCCCCGGTGATGCTCTGCCAGGCCTCTACTGCAACTGTCTTCAGTTCCTGCTTGTTCTTGGGGCATTTTCCCTTCAGTTTTGTCTTCAGCAAGTAAAATGCATACTCAATCGGATTCAGGTCAGGTGACTGACTTGGCCATTGCATAACATTCCACTTCTTTCCCTTAAAAAAACTCTTTGGTTGCTTTGGCAGTATGCTTCGGGTCATTGTTCATCTGCACTGTGAAGCGCCGTTCAATGAGTTCTGAAGCATTTTGCTGAATATGAGCAGATAATATTGGCTGAAACACTTCAGAATTCATCCTACTGCTTTTGCCAGCAGTCGCATCATCAATAAATACAAGAGAACCAGTTCCATTGGCAGCCATAGATGCCCTCGTCATGACACTACCACCACCATGCTTCACTGATGAGGTGGTATGCTTTGGATCATGAGCAGTTCCTTTCCTTCTCCATACTCTTCTCTTCCCATCACTCTGGTACAAGTTGATCTTGGTCGCATCTGTCGATAGGATGTTGTTCCAGAACTGTGAAGGCGTTTTTAGATGTTGTTTGGCAAACTCTAATCTGCCCTTCCTGTTTTTGAGGCTCACCAATGGTTTACATCTTGTGGTGAACCCTCTGTATTCACTCTGGTGAAGTCTTCTCTTGATTGTTGACTTTGACACACATACACCTACCTCCTGGAGAGTGTTCTTGATCTGGCCAACTGTTGTGAAGGGTGTTTTCTTCACCAGGGAAAGAATTCTTCAGTCATCCACCACAGGTGTTTTCCATGGTCTTCCGGGTCTTTTGGTGTTGCTGAGCTCACCGGTGCGTTCTTTCTTTTAAGGATGTTCCAAACAGTTGATTTGGCCACACCTAATATTTTTGCTATCTCTTGCTTCACTGATAGTGACAGCTCTTTGGATCTCATATTGAGAGTTGACAGGCAACAGATTCCAAATGCAAAAAGCACACTTGAAATGAACCCTGGATCTTTTATCTGCTCCTTGTAAACTGAATAATGAGGGAATAACACACACCTGGCCATAGAACAGCTGAGCAGCCAATTGTCCCATTACTTTTGGTCCCTTAAAAAGTGGGAGGCACATATACAAACTGTTGTAATTCCTACATCGTTCACCTGATTTGGATGTAAATACCCTCAAATTAAAGCTGGAAGTCTGCAGTTAAAGCACATATTGTTAGTTTCATTTAAAATCCATTGTGGTGGTGTATAGAGCCAAAAATATTAGAATTGTGTCAATGTCCCAATATTTATGGACCTGACTGTAATACTGTCTGTGGACAGACTATTGGAAGCAAGGCAGCATTGTTCTGATGGGAAAAAATGTATTTAGGAATATGGAGAGGCACAGTACAGGTTCTGTAGTTTAACAGGCAGGACTGACAGCACTGCTTGGGACACCACTCAAGCAAAGGCACTCTGTTGTCAAACGCAACAAGAAGTTAGGAACAGACTGGATTTCTGGCAGATCAACATGTATTTTTCTGTATGTAGTGCCCTGCTCCTGATAGGCAGATGCTATTATTTTTTAAAATATTGTTGTCTGAAGCTATAGTTGGCTCAGACTGATTTTCTCTAAAAGTTCTGGTTTCTGTACCAGTCCAGCTGGGTTGTACTGATTCCCACTTGACCGTAGGTGTCGCTGTCACCTCCGGTGGGTGTGGAAATGCAGCAGGCTGGATGTATTGAATACACCCTCTTGTTTGAAAATGGTTCAGTGGGAGTGGTTTCCCTTCTGTGCATTCTGGGAGAGGGTATTTAAGGTATCGATGCCATTTTTGGTGGTTAGTTTTCCGGGGTCCACTACCCCGACCTCATGGCCCTCCTGGCCTGGGGTCTGTGTCGCATGTTCCTGCACCTCGGGGCAGGGGCTAGTGCTACATGTACCTGGAGTGTTTTAAAATAAAAACATGGGGAAATGTACATGTATTTTGACAATGCAGTGAAAAGGATTTTTTTTTTTTTGCCTAGATATACAGTACACTTGTATATAATATATGTTTATTTGCAGGGAATCGCTATAGGAAATGGACTGACTGATTATGATATAAACGATAACTCTCTTTTTTACTTTGCCTATTATCATGGTCTAATAGACACCAAGTAAGTGAAATATTTTCAGAACATTTTTCTTTAATCAGTTTATTGCCCCCAGCAGGTTGGTGGGGTGAAGGGGGGTCTGTGAAGTGAACCTGCGTTTTGCCTATACTTACCTGCTTTTTACTTACCACTTCTTTCAGACAGTGAAAGCAAATAGAGGAAACATTTTTTTATGATCCAGTCAAGTCAATAATTGGAGCTTACAAAAGACTGAAGACTGTCTCTGAAACTCATGTGCCAGCGCTGGAGGCTTAATCAGCCAGCCAGCAAGTTCCAGACCTGTCACATAAGATGAAGGCGAAAGGGCCACACACTCCACCCAATAGAAAATGCTGGGTATTTACCTTTGCTGAATGGAGTTGAGGGGTAGCTAAGAAAGGGTATTTTTAGTTGGGATGATGGCAAATATGTGATTCTGTTACTTTGCCTTGCATGGACAAAGCACAGATTAACTTTAAAGCCCAATGTGAAAATTATCTCTTGAGTCAATTGCTTGTTTGGATCTAGGGGACTTGTTAAAATAGATGTACTTACCCAATCCTCAACTCCTACAAACCGCAAGACCGGTCCTCTCAGTGTCTTTATCCCTAGCGGTCTAAGGTCCTGGCTTTATCAAGACCAGTGCAGGGTCCATATCCCGACTTGGGACTACCGCCCGGTGGGGGAGTGGAGGATGAGGTAAGTAAAGAAGCTTTCACTCTCCCCTAGACCAAGCAAGCAATTAACCCTTATAGTGCAGATGAAGCCCCACTATAAGGAATAATTTTCAAGTTTCCCAGAATTGGACTTTAAAGTTCTGTGACTGATCATACTGCTGCTGTTTTGTCTATCTACTAATAGAAGAACAAATAAGGTGTCTGCACATTTATGTTTTAAATTTTTTGTTGCTTTAGATTGTGGTCAGAACTGCAAGCTGCCTGCTGTAAGGATAATAAATGCGATTTTAAAAATGCCAAAGACGAGATATGCGAAGCAAAAGTGAGTATTAGATCCACTTTAAGAAAACTATAAGTTACTGTCATTTACACAAAATATTATACTTTGTTTATTAACCTGCAAAATTATCAATAATTTCAGTAAAACCATGTCTCCAACATTGCCAGATCTCACTGAACTGTCCCGGGTTTTGAAAAGAATCCAGAGCATGTGCCACTATTGATTGAATGGGCAGTTACCGGGCCAAGCTGATCGCCACAGAATTCAATGGATAGCCAGCAGGCCAAACTGTCTGCCAGTTAGTTCAGTGGCACCACCAGGCAAATCTGTCCAAATAACCACCAACACTGAGGGATGTTTTCCTCTGATGGGGCAGTTTTAACTGTACTTATTTAATTATTTATAGCTGGACTCCATAAAATTAAAAAATCTTCCCTTGCAGTGGGGCAACCAGTAATAAAAGCATGTCAGGGTTAGGTTGATAACTATATTTAAATGTCACTCCAAAGAAAAATGATATTCTTAGGGGAAAGGTTAGGTTTTTATTGCTGTCTATGGCCACACTTGAAAAATGTATTTTCATTTCTTGTCCTAGTTACAACACAGCCAATGAGCACACATCAATGAGAAATTAAAAGTAGATGTAAACCTTACACACCTTGGCCAGTCCACCTCTGTGTACTACCTACTCCCTATATTACAATGTGAAGAGAGGGAGGTATTCTGTAGTCCTAAAGCACTTTGTCTTTAAACACTCTGCTGTTCCATAGACACCTTAGTTGAATTGAAAGACTGGAGTGCCATAATGGAGTGTTGAAGACCAAACATGGAGGGTTTTATTCCATTGCTGTCATAAATGCATAAGCCAATAGGGGGGATTTACTAAAACCGTTGACTGCAAAATCTGCTGCAGCTCTGCAAAGAATCAGCTTCCAGGTTTTATTTTCAAAGTGTAGCGCTCACCCCGAAAGGGCCTTCTAATTTGGTCCCAAGTTTCCTTCCCCAAGAAGTGTACTAGCAGCCAAGCACACAGTCTCCGATACTCTTCTGGCTCAATAATTAGTCTAGGGGTACCTTTTTATACTTTTTTACAAACTTGGGTGCGTGCAAGATAACAATGGTATACTCCAGCAACTTTAGTAGTAATTTGAGGGTGGCTATCTTCCTCTTAAAGATTCATAGCACAATCCTTGAAGCAGTAAATGATGGGCTGAGCTATACAGCGACACCAAGAACAATGCCCACTATAAGTACAATCTGACTCTGGTGCAAGAGACATAGTAGCATCACACAGTCACTGAGATCTCACACACCGGTCTATACTCACAAATGTCTCTGGATAGTTGGATGCCTCCTTCCAATATCAGCCAGACATTTCTCCCATGAACTCTTTAGACCAGATCTCCCAAAAAAATTCCAAGGTCAGCTCCAGCAAAGCTCAAAGTTCAGCAGTATAGATAACCCCGCCACCAACCCCCCTCCCCCCCAGCTAGCACAGCTGGGACCTTGATGAGCAAACGAAGAAGCACAGCTTGGCTGCCCAAAAGGGCAGGAGCCCTTTGGGCTGGAATCTTCTTGTCCAGGATAAGAACCCCTTTGCTCCAGGTTTCAAAGTATTTACTGTATGCTCTCTCTCAGACAGAATCTGGACACCCTCCCCCAGAGATTGATTGGGACCACATAAATATTCATACTGTACATTTGACTCTTCCAGCCTTCTATCTTCCAGAACCATCCAAAAGACAGGGGGAATCTGCCAAACCCAGAGCCCATTAAACTCAGAGCAGACCAGAGTAATCATAAGCAGCTCCACAGATTATAGGAGAGCCAAAGAACTAAACCTAGACCTAACCTAGCACCTATCTAGGAGGGTGCTACAAAAGCTTAATTAAACAAGCTGAAGTTAGAAGCTGACTGACTACCATGCACAGCTGCACCCGATTTTCATCGGGGCATAAGAATATGGCTGTTGAGGGATGGAGAAGGGAGGTGGTGCTACCTGGGTTATTCTGAGGAGCCCTGACCAATCCCCAATCTGGATTGGCAGGGGGAAAGCCTCTTTAAATACCCAGAGTCAGCCCAGTTGGGGAGGAGTTGATCAGGTAGAAGATGGAGATGGAGTGTTAGGCTGTTGGGGACTTTGAGGGAGCGCCCCAGTCTGGGGGGGTGACCTTCGGACTGGGCTCGGGTGCGGACAGGACCCTCTTACAACCCACAGAGGTGTCCTGACCAGGAGGTACAGGAGGAGCAAAGAAGACAGCGGGAGAACACTGCTGGGCAAGTCTCCAGAAATTCCACAGAGGCAACAAAGAGGGCTGGTGAGTGTTTACAGAGTCGAGAGGACTGGGAGGCACGCCTGAGAGGACTGAGATGGAGTGGTCTGGGATGGGTACAGAGGCAGTTTGGAGGATTGTGGTGGCATGGGCAGAGGATAGGGGCAGCTGCAGCCAGGAGGGTAGGCAGTGCCTGAAGAGGTGGTACTGGGAGCAGTACCCACAGGGACAACTAGCACTGAAACTTTCTATTTTTGCTACACCATAGGGTCTCTGCCTGCAAAGGGCATCTGCTGTAGGCCTGGCTGAGCCAGTGTCAGGCCTACAGTGCTAGCTAGTCTGGGAAGTGCAAGCAAGTGATGTGCTGGAGGAGTGAGGAGTAATAGTCTGCAGGCAAGGAAGTGCAGCAAGAGAAGAGAAGATTGTATGTATTGTGGTGTATATAGTTGGTCCCAATATTGACTGTTGATTACTTGGGCATCTCATAAGTTTCCCATCCTCAGCCAAGTTAAATTCCCCTCAATAAAACATAAAAAAACAAGTGCAAGGACTGCTTTCATGTCTCTGAGCAATTGAAAAGTGTGTGCCTGGCTAGGACAGGGTGACAGACGGACCACAACATTCAGCAGCCCCTACTGGGGTACCGCTACACATAAGAAATCCTCATGTTTTAAACTGAGTTTCACTTTAGCCCCTTCACACCACCTCTGATGACCCTTTAAAGGGGCTCTAATACTGGTAGGTAGGGTTGCCACCTGTCTGGGATTCACCCGGACAGTTTGGGTTTGGAATCATGTGTCCAGGTTTCAAACTGCCTGAAACCCAGACACATTATTCAGACTGGACTATGGCTTCCCAGCAGGGTTGCTGGAAGCAGTTGTCTAAGCCGAGCATGTCTGTTACAATCTCTTTCACACTGCCCAAAGCCAGCACTAACAATTGCCCCACACACACACAGACAGGAGAGGAGAGAGGGCTCAATCTGCTCCTCTCCTTCCCATCCCTACCCTTCTGTGTCTGCCCAAACTCTAATCCCTAGTGCCTCAGAAAAGGAAAGTGGGGGCAGGAAAGTCCAGCAGCCTCAGATACATCTGGATGAGAGGTGCGGACTGTCAAGGAGCTCACCATCCTTCTCCCTCCTGCCTCTGATTTAATACGCTAAGGTAAATCAAGGTTCTCAGAGCACCCCTTACATCAGAGTTCCCCTTTACACCAGAAGCCACAGTGTTCCTCTTACATCAGAGTTCTCAGTGTCCCCCCTTAAATCAGGGTTCCCAGAGTATCCCTTATGTTAGAGTCCCCAAAGTTCTCCCTTACATCAGAGTCTGCAGAGTCCCCCTTACAGTGTAAGTTCAGATGTAAAAGGGTAACACTGCAGATTCAAATGTAAAGGGGGACTCTGTGGATTCAGATGTAAAAGGGCAACTCTGTGGATTCTGTTGTAAAGCTTGTGATTAACTTCATATGATTAGAAATGTTATTTAATTGAAAAATATATGTATAGTTTATATGTTTATACTATTAAAAAAATGCTTTGTTCGGGTTTGACTTGAAGAAAAGGTGGCAACCCTACTGGTAGGTGGCATGGCTTGGATCATGCGACTGCTTACAGCAGTGACATGATTTGGAGCTTGTTACACTGCCTCCAGATCACAAGTAATAACACTGACATGCTCCAACAGCGTGATACTAGAATTACCGTCAGCACCAGGCGAGTTTCTAGGTGGCAAAAAGGCCAGGGCTGGCACAGGGTCGGCGGGGGGTGGCGGTGGTAGTGGCGCAGGGTTTTTTGGCTGGGCGGTGGGGTTGTGTGTTTGTGTGGTGGGGTAAGCTCACTTGCTGGTTGCTGCCTGGCTTGCCAGTGCCCATCAATGCTGACCACTAAACTCACCTACCTGACACGCACTGACTGACCTACCTGACATGTACTGACCTACCTGACACACACTGCAATACACACACTGACCTACCTGACATGCACTGACCTACCTGACACGCACTGACCTACCTGACACGCACTGACCTACACACACTGACCTACCTGACATACACTGACCTACATACTCTGACGGTAGTGACACACACTGACCTACCTAACCAGGAGACTTCACGTGTCCTGCAGCAGCTCAGTCGTGGTGTGCAGTGTGTACAGCAGGGAGGAGAGGAATGCCGAGCTGGGATCTCACAGTGGCGTGGCAGCCGCATTGTAATTCCCGCCTTCTGGAACCTGCAGTGCCTATGATGTACGTCACACATCCCACGTTCCGCCATTGGATCAGTGGGACGTCCATCATTGGCACTGCAGGCTCCAGAAGGCAGGACCTGTTATGTGACTCGGCTGCACTTGGCGGCACTCGGAGGCGCACATCGGTACTCGGGATCAGATCGGTCGTCGCCCGGCGGCGCTCGGGGCTACTAATACAGTTATGCATCCCTGAGACCCGGGGCTTTTCGGGGGCCCATTTGGGGCTCCAGCCACCCCTTCTGACGCCACTGGTCAGCACGCTCTCAGCTCCCATCCTCTGGCCAAGTCAGGATTGTGGTGGCTTTGCATTAAAGCCCACTTTTCCTGCAGCTGCATGTATGCGCTATGCATTCTGCAAGAGGGTAAGTTATTTTGAGTCTCAGACCCAGAACAAACATCACAACACATAAAGCTTGTATTCAGCAATGGCAGCTTCCGGTGGCGGCCCATCCATTAGGGGCTCCTGGGCGCCACCTCATCTCTTCAGGCCACCCCCCCATATGGAAATGGATAGATTGATGCATAGCATGAATCTATCCATGGCCGCCGCGGCCATCCCCTATTCACGCATCCAGCCCCTTTCGGGGGAATAGACGCATGAGTTATAGCGGCAGGGGATTTTTTTGAAGCACCTGATTAGACCCAGAGGCTCTAATAGGCTTCAAAATAGGGTAGGCTCGGGTCGCAGAGCATGCGACCAGAGCCCATCCAGGTGTATTAGAACAGCGAATGAATATTTGCTGTTAAAACACTGATCCTCAATCCGGCCAAGAAGCAGGTGTGAGACCCGTTTTCCAATTGGCCGAAAAGAAAAGACTCCCAATTGGCCACCGAGGAGGAGAGAGGAAAGGGAAGCCGCCGCCCTGGGGAGCAGGAGAACAAGAGGCCCTCGCCGCCGAGCAGGGGGAAGCCACTGGTGATGGGGTAAGTGCTACCGACCGACTGACAGGGGTGTTTACCATACTGTTTGCTGCCCCCCCAAAAAAAATGCTTCGACCAGCCGCTACTGGCAGCTTTCATGATTCTCACGTGAAAGAACCCCATTAATGATTTTTCTCTTTGTCTAGACGACGGTTGCTTTTTCCCAAATTCATAGGGACAAGCTGAATATATACAATTTGTACAAGAAATGCGAATATGGGAATCCTGAAGAGATCAGGTATTTCAAAATGCTCTCTCGTATATATATATTTTTCTCTTCCTATAGAAGGATATATTGGTTATACACATTAACCCTTTCGCTGCCGGAGACGTTTTTGCACACGTTTAAAAAATCATTTTAGGCCTGAATATTACACAAAACCCCCAAACCTTACATATTTTCTGAAAGCAGACACCCTAGAGAATAAAATGGTGCTAGTTCCAATTTTTTATGCCACACGTTATTGCCGCAAAGGTATTTTAGTAAAAACACACTAAAGTGAACATTAGGGCAAACAAACGCCAAAAACTACCCACATTTATGGTAAAATATAAAAGACGAGATTGCACTGAGTAAATTGATATCCAACATGTCAAACTCTAAATTTGTGTGCGCCCGCAAAATGGCGACAAACTTCAGTTCCCTATATTTTCTATAGGCAACGCTTCAAAAGCCCCCTGTAAATATCAGTTTAGTGTTATGGAGGAGGTCT
Organism: Lithobates pipiens; assembly: GCF_037356315.1. NCBI lineage: Eukaryota > Metazoa > Chordata > Amphibia > Anura > Ranidae > Lithobates > Lithobates pipiens. The sequence goes on along the minus strand of NW_027507789.1, from coordinate 52,138,193 downwards.
TGTGCTAGAATTATTGCTCTCACTGCGGCGTGCATGGCATAATATGTGTATCACAATCAACGTTTTCACGTGTAGGCGCCCCCCGATGTATGTGTTTATGTTTGTATGATACAGTTTAAAGCACCAGCAAGACTACATTAGAAATTATGTTATAATTAAAAAAAAGTATTACTTAACCACTTAACTCAATGACCGGGCCATGTTTTGCGATAGGGCACTGCGTCGCTTTAACTGACAATTGCGCAGTCGTGCAAAGTTGTACCCAATGAAATGACAAATTGACATCCTTTTTTCCCCCATAAATAGAGCTTTCTTTTGATGGTATTTGATCATCATTTTTATTTTTTGCGCTATAAACAAAAAAAGACCGACAATTTAAAAAAATCAAACAAAAAAAAAACACAATATTTTGTACTTTTTGCTATAATATATATCCCCAATTTATTTTTAAAAAAAGCTGAGGCCGATATGTATTCTTCTACATATTTTTGGTAATAAAAATTGCAATAAGCATATATTGATTGGTTTGCACAAACGTTATAGAGTCTACAAAATAGGGGAAAGATTTATGGCATTTTTATTATTATTTTTTTTTAAACTATTAATGGTGATGATCAGCAATTTTTATTGGGACTGCGACATTACGGCAGACAGATTGGACACTTTTGACACCATTAGCATTTATGCAGCAATCAGTGCTATAAAAATGCACTGATTACTGTGTAAATGTAACTGTCAGGAAAGGGGTTAACAGTAGGGGGCGATCAAGGGATTAACTGCGTGTCCTAGGGAGTGATTCTAACTGTGGGGGGATGGGACTGCCTGGGTGAGGAGACTGATCATTTTTCATACTAAATATGAACAACAGATCGCTCTCCTCACCCCTGAGAGCACAGAGATCTGTCTGTTTACATTGACAGATCTCCATTCTGTCTCTGTGTGGAGCGATCGCTGGTGCACGGCGGTAATCGTGACCGCCAGGCACATGCATCGGCTCTGGAATCACACCCCCTGGTGGTCAAAAGGCGAATTGATGTACAGCTATGTGGGTTTGCCCAGGGGAGCCAACCTGTCATAGTAAAACTGGGGCAGCTGGTCGGGAAGGGGTTAAATACATTTTTAGACATGTGCGATTTGTTTCATTACGAATCAAAATGCGGACATAATATGCATGATTCAGAGATTTAGATGTATCTGAATCTCTGAATCACAATAGTAAGGCCTCTTTCACACGGGGCGGATCAGTAATGATCCACCCCGTGAAGATCCGCTCGCTCAGCGGGGATCGCTCCGTTGTCCCCGCTGAGCTGGCTGCGGACAGGGCGGTCTCCGCACACTGTGCGGGGACCGCCCTGTCAGCTCTCCGCTCTCCTCTATGGGGATCGGACAAGCACGGACCGTCTGTCCGTGTTCGTCCGATCCGCTCTGCAGACAGATAGAAAAATAGGATTTTCCTCCGTCTGCAGAATCGGACTGTTGCGGAGGCGGACGAAATCGGGTGTCTGCGGATGCTCATCCGCAGACACCCGCTATCCCATAGGGATGAATGTATGTCCGTATTTCATCCGCAAACGGATGGATGAAATACGGACATATCGTCCGCATGTGTGAAAGGGGCCTAACGGGTTTCAAGTAATCTGAAATAAATCATAATGAAAACAATCTGTATTCATTTGTTTCATTCAGATGACATGATGCCATAGTTTGGGCCTTTTGTTAATGTTGGAAGCATCCAAAATAACGTTACAAAATAATAAATTATCCAAATCCATTGGTTTTTATTCTAGTGAGCGTAGCATGATAATTCTAATGACATTCTTTTTGCATTGGGGTTGAAATGTGTTTAATTTGTATTTGTGTGGCCCAACAAATAAAGTCAATTGGGAATGGGGAAATGATTGGGATTATATATTGTGCAGGAGTGATGTATTCTGGTAGTGCTGTCTGATTAAATTAAAGTAAATTTGTGATGTAAAGTGAATTTGTAATTGTCAGTTTCACAGTCTAAGCCCTTGTACACGTGGTCGGACATTCTGACGGAAAATGTCAGATCGGATCGTGTTGTCGGATAATCCGACTGTGTGTGGGCTCCATCGGACTGTTTCCGTTGGAATATCTGACGGACAAAGTTTTAGAGCTGGGTTATAAAACTTTCTGACAACATGATCCGATCGGACTTTGTCCTATTGCGTGTAGAGAATTCCGATAGGACAAAGTACCACGCATGCTCAAATCAAATTCCTAGACCAAAGCTATTGGCTACTAGTCCCGTCCTAACGAAATAACGTCATCACGTTACGTACGATCAGATTTTCCGACAACTTTGTCCGACCGCGTGTATGCAACACAAGTTTCGGACAAAATCCGTCAGACAAAATCCGACGGATTTTGTTGTCGGAATGTCCGACCGTGTGTACAAGGGCTTATACAATGGTCTGATGGTATTAATTCCGTGGCATCTGAATAAAATGAATAATTTCCAAATATTTTTGTTATATACAAATTAAGTAATAATCTTCAGAAAATAACAAATTAATATGTTAAAACAACATAGTCAATCTTCCGAAATAACAAAAGAAAAACAGAACTTCCAAAAATACGAATTAGTTCAGAACAATGAATATATACTCTCCCGAAATAATTAAAAGTTCTGAAAATAAATCATTCTAAAATAACGATTATGATGGAACAAAATTATTTACTTAACAAATTAAATCGTGCACATGTCTATACATTTTATGGTGCTTTATCAGCCTTTCTGAACCTTTTCACATTGAGGAACCCATAAAAAAATGTTGAGGATCCTTCCAAACTATTTTCTATAATTTTCTATTAAAGATATTTTGCTAGGCATGTCAGGGGCCGCACCTGATGCCGCGTACACACAATCAGAAATTCCGCCAGCAAAACTCAGATGAGAGTTTTTGTGGTAAAATGCGGCCGTGTATATGCTCCATTGGTCTTTTGCTGGCGGAATTCCAGCCAGCAACAGATTGAGAGCAGGAAAAAGTTCCGTCTGTAGTAATTTCCGACACACAAAATTCCTACGTATGCTCGCAAACAATTTGACGCATGCTCAGAAGCATTGAACTTAATTTTCTTGGCTCATCGTAGTGTTGTACGTCACCACGTTCTTGACAGTCGAAAGTTCAGAGAACTTATGTGTGACCGTGTGTATGCAAGCCAAGCTTGAGCAGAATTCCGTCGGAAAAAACATCCAAGATTCTTCCGACGGAAATTCCGCTCGTGTGTACGGGGCATAAGGCCTTTTGTATTTACCAAGTTAATAACCACTGGTTTTGAGTCTCAAGCTTGCACTCTTTTATTACAAGCAAGAGGAATATTTACATCAATTGATATAAAACAGCAGAAGAAGAGCGGTAATTGCCATACACATGATCAGAAATTCCATCAGAAAAAACTTGGATGGTTTTTCAGACGGAATTCCGCTCAAGCTTGCCTTGCATACACAGGGTCACACAAAAGTTCTCGGAACTTTCGACCATTAAGAACGTGGTGACGTACAACACTACGATGAGCCGAGATAATTAAGTTCAATGCTTCCGAGCATGCGTCGAATTGTTTCCGAGCATACCTGATTTATTTGCACGTCCGAATTGCATACAGACCAGGGGTTGACAAATTTGCTTGGAATCTAGGAGCCAGCTTAAAAAGTTAGGAGCCAGGTCCGTGACGGCGATCCGGACCTGTCCCTGGCCTGACATGGAGACGAGTGAGGGGAAGATAGCAGCGCCGTCGCCGCCCCCCCCCCCCCCCCCCCCCCGTCTCCAAGTCATTGCCCATAGCTCTTAGAGGGACATTTTATTTTTTTTTTTCAAATGACAATTTTTTTTTCAATTGCATTTTAGTGTAAATATGAGATCCGAGATCTCTCTGACCCCAGATCTCATATTTAAGAGGACCTGTCATGCTTTTTCTATTACAAGGGATTTTTACATTCCTTGTAATAAGAATAAAAGTGACACAACATTTTTTTTAAAAGAACAGTGGAAAAAAAAAAAGTTAAAAAAATTTTTTTTTTTAAACGCGCCCTGTCCTGCCCGCATATAAAATCGGTGTTCGAACCACACATAGGAGGTAGCGTCGTGATCGGTAGAGCGAGAGCAATAATTCTAGACCCAGACCTCCTCTGTAACTCAAATCGTGCAACCTGTAGAATTTTTTTAAACGTCGCCTATGGAGATTTTAAAGGGTAAAAGTTTGTCGCCATTCCATGAGCGGGTGCAATTTTGAAGCGTGACATGTTGGGTATCAATTTACTCGGCGTAACATTATCTTTCACAATATAAAAAATAATTGGGCTAACTTTACTGTTGTCTTATTTTTTTATTAACTAAATTATTTTTCCCAACAAAAGTGCGCTTGTAAGTCCGCTGCACAAATACGGTGTGACAGACAGTATTGCAACAACCACCATTTTATTCTCTAGGGTGTTAGAATAAAAAATATATAAAATGTTTAGGGGGTTCTAAATAAAGGGAAGAGGCAGGTAATATAAAACAGGCAGAGGAAACTTCATTAGCATTGCTGGTTTGTCATACCAACAGCGACCACACGAGGGCGCCAGATTCCATAAGGAATCATAGGACCGCAGAAGGCCTCAAAGCCGCGGCCTAAATTTTCGGCCGCCGGCGGAACGGCCCGACGCGATCACGCTGGGGGGGTCCACAGAGACAGGATACCCCCAGCTGTGCTGCCCTAGGCACGAGGTCGCTATTTCTAGTCGCCAATGCGACCTGGCGCCCGGGTTTTGTCGAGCCCTGATACAGATGAACGCATTTTCGGATAGGAACTTTTTCCAACCGAAAAATAGAGAATCTGCTCTCAATCTTTTGCTAGCTGGAATTCTGCCAGCAAAAGTCCGATGGAGCATACACATGGTCGGAATTTCTGACCAAAAGCCCACATCTGACTTTTGCTGGCAGAATTTCTGATTGTGTGTATGGGGCATAAAGGTTAATTTAAAAAAGAAAAAAATAACAAACGTCAAACTTACCTTCACTATGCAGCTCGTTTTGCACAGAGTGGCCCCGAACCTCATCTTCTGAGGTCCCCCGGCGGCTCTCTCGGCTCCTCCCCACATCTGATAACCCCCTAGGAGAAGATCTCTCCCGGGGGGGGGGGGGGGGTTACTTTGCAGGAGTGCTCCTGAGTCCAGCATTCGGCGTCCATAGAGGCTGAATGCCGGACTCGGCCCCGCCCCCGGAGTCCATGTCATTGGATTTGATTGACAGCAGCGGGAGCCAATGGCTGCACTGCTATTAATCTACCCGATCAAGAGCCGAGAACCCCCTGCAGAGAAAGAGCGTGTCCCCATGGGACAAGTTCAAAGGTTCAGGTAAGTAAAACAGGGGGGCTGGGGGGCCGGTCACTGGTCACTGACGGGTATTTTTTCACCTTAATGCATAGGATGCATTAAGGTGAAAAAACAAAAACCTTTACAACCCCTTTAATGTCTTTAGCAGTGAATTTTCCAAACTTTTCTTTTTATTACAGGGATTTAGGAGACCATTTTGCAGTTTATATTCCTGGTATATACTCCACTAAAGTCCACTCCGATTTTCGCACGGTAAGTACCCACGACTTACTGCTGCACAAGGTACAGTATATAAAGTGTACAGCTAGCCAGGGTACCATAGATAAAAAAAAATTATGAATAAACTTCCCTAGTAAAGTTGGTAGTAGTTAAAGTGGTTGTAAAGCTCAGACATGAAAAAATAAGTATGGTGTGTGCTAGCCTGAATTCAAAGCTCCAAGTATGGCTCCTCTCTGATCTCTCCTCTTTCTTCTATTTGCATGATTAATGCCGCGTACACACGACTGGACTTTCCGGCAGACTAGGTCCGACGGAATCAGTCCGTCAGACAATCCGATCATGTGTGAGCTAATCCGATCATTTTTCATTTTGAAAATCCGACAGACCTAGAAATAGAACATGTTTCAAATCTGTCCGACGGACTAAAGGGAAGCTATTGGCTACTGAACTTCCTTTTTTAGTCCCATCTTACGTCATCATGTTCAAAACGAACAGACTTTCGAACGGACTTAGTCCGTTCCTGTGTGGCCAAGCCCGTTAGTTCGGAAGTCCGTCGGAATTCCGCTGAAAAGTCTGTTGGGAAGACCGCTGGACCTAGTCTGCCGGAAAGTCAGTTCGCGTGTACGCGGCATTACTTTTGACAGTTTTTTCCCAACACAACAGCCTCCCAGGAGACAGCCTGCCCCCCTCCAGCACACAGCGGGTGACTCCTAACCTGAGCGCTGTAGTATTTTTCTCTGAACCTGTAAGCTTGTGTAGAGAGGGGCATGTCCCTTCCCTTCAATCAGCTATCAGATGTCAGGGAAGATCATTGCCTTTGGTTCTCTGCTGCTGAGAAAAATCCTTTGACCTGTATGTTTTTAAAATGATCCACAGGATAAATGGCCACAGGTACAATTTATGTAGGAGGATTTGTTTCATCTCTGTGTATCACTCATTGCTTGCCACTTCATGGGGTTACAACCACTTTAAATCACATTCAACTCCACTTTTTATAGCCGTTTTCCAGGTGTATGTGGCTCAGTCACACACTAATCAATATGTTTTCATCACAAAACATACCAGAATACACCTTAAGCTCATCACACATATTAGAATCTAATTGTAGTCAGCCATCACTAAGAACTAACGTCAGAAACGCGTAGGCTATTTTACAACTTTGTACCTGCATTTTATAAATAAATACCATTTTGGATGTCATCCTGAGTGCTGACCATCCTTTTCCTACAATCTAATTGTACGATCTCTTTTAGATCTACCAACAAGCATGAAGTGCAAGGGTCTGCCTGACTGGATTCAAATATTTTGGGTAGTTTAGGTAGGTCCTTATATTGCATAGTTTTGGTAGATCTAAAAGTGACATTAAAGTTTCATTAAAAAAATATATATAACAAACATCTGATACTTACCTGCTCTGTGCAGTGGTTTGCACAGAGCAAGCCCAATCCTCATTTTTTGAAGATCGCACTGGCGCTCCTGACTCCTCTTCTTCAGCCAGTGTCCCCAATAGCAAGTTACTTGCTCTGGGGGCACTAGTGCATGCTTGTTTCTGAGCCCCCGCTCTATGCGCACCCCTGCGCTCTCCTCATTGGCTCACTGGCTGTGATTGACAGTAGCAGGAGCCAATGGCTCCCACTACCGTCTCAGCCAATGAGGAATAAGAGACCCAGGAGAAGCAGAGAGGCTCAGCTCTCATGCACATCGCTAGATCGAGAGGGAGCTCAGGTGAGTATTAGGGAGGCTGAGGGGGCTGCTGCACACAGAAGGTCTTCACCTTCATGCATAGAATGCATGAAGGTAAAAAACCTTGGCCCTTTAAAACCAAACAAATTGATTTCATAGTCAGATTATAGTGTGCATGGTGAGCCTAAGGCAGTGATGGCGAACCTTGGCACCCCAGATGTTTTGGAACTACATTTCCCATGATGCTCCACTGTACTGCAGAGTGCATGAGCATCATGGGAAATGTAGTTGCAAAACATCTGGGGTGCCAAGGTTCGCCATCGCCATCATTGGCCTAAGGCCTCGCGCACTTCACATGGGGTGTATATATGTACAATTGACAGCAACGGGGCTGCCTACATGGAAATGCATGGAAAACCTGTGCATCCCCTTGCAGGTAAACACGACCCCCACACAGGGCATGCATATATACGCCCCATGTGAACAAGGACTTAGTCTTCAGGGTGCCATAACAACTGTCTCCTGGCATCACATAATATATGAGTGAAGATATGTCACCAGCACAACTTGGATCTTGTTGCAAAGTTCAAGCATTTATTAAAAAATGACATCAAAGTTCCAACTCTTTGAAATCAGGCAGGAGCACTATATCAAATGCTTGATAAAGTTGTTCTGCATGACTCCGAAACGTTGGAACTATTCCATGATATTTCAGTCAAGCTTAGGAGTTTTCAGCATGAATCAAGATGTTCTAGAGACAAAAATTTTTACATTTAAAATGGTGTGGTCCATGGAGGACATGTGGGGCAATGCTGGGGCATGGAAAGTTGAGCGCTGAGGTCCAATTTAAGAAAAAACTAAGCTGGAAATGGGCTTTAACTGTACTAAACAAATCTTCTAAATCAATTCTTAATTGTCTCCAACTTGTGTCAAAAATGTTTTATTTATTTTAGATGATTTAGACTATGTAGATTTTGTTTTAATCAGGGTTTTTTTTCTTTTTTTCTCAGAAAATAGGTGCAGGAACTATCACCTTCTGAGTACCCCCCCCCCCCCCTTGTCTCTGCCCCCTACCCACCTCCAAGCACTGTCTCTTGAGTCCATCCCCTACCCACCTCCCAGTACTGCCCCAAGTACCATTTTGCTAAATAATTTGTATGGAATTTGTTCTTGTCCAATAACAAGAAAATCAGTAAAAATAGATGCACTGGAGCCAGCAACAATAGACCCCACCCTAGTAATAATAGATCCTCCCACCAATAATAGACCCCAGCCCAACAACAATAGGTCCTCACAAGCAACAAAAATTCTCCTCCCAGCAATAATAGACCCCACCTCAGCAACAATAGATCCCTCACACAATAAAATCAACACATCAATACACAGAAAAAATGGACCATCCACAACAAAATACCACCCTCAGCAACAAAAGATCCACCCCAGCAACATTATACCCCTCCAGTGGCCAGCATTAATAGACCCTCCAGTAGACATGTGCAGTTCATTTAGTTTCAAATTCGTTAATTCCAAATTTCCGAATTTTTCCATTTCCAAAATTTCCGAATTTCCAAATTTCCAAATTTGTAAAATTGTGAATTTCTGAAGTTTACGAATTTCCGAAATTACAAATTTCCAAATTTCGAATTTCCGAATTTTCTAATTTCAGAATTTCGGACTTTTGGATTTCCGAATTTCCGATTTTTGGATTTCTGAATTTTCTAATTTCCGAATTTCTAATTTTCAGAATTCCGAATTTTCGGAAATTCGAAAATTCAAAAAAAGAAAGAAAATCTGTTTCATTTGAAATAATAACTAACTATTAAATTATAGGTATTGGAATTCCCTTTCAAATTTTTCTGTTAGTGAACGTAACGAATACGAATTTATCTGAAGTTACGAATTATGTGAAATAACGAATGGAACATAACGATCTAATAATAATAATAATAATAAAACCTTTTTATTATCATTAATGATTTATTATTAATTATTTATTATTAATTTGTTCTGTTCCATTTGTTTAGATGCGACATTCGTTATTTCAGATAATTACTTACTTCAGATAAATTCGTACTCGTTAATTTAATAGTTAGTTATTAATTAAACAGATTTTCTTTCTTTTTTTCAGAACTTTTGGACTTTCAAACGTTTGAATTCCGGAATTCCGAAAATGCGAAAGTTTGGAAATTCGGAGTTCCAAAAATCCAAAAATTCAGAATTTCGAAAATCCGAAATTCAGAATTTCGAAAATCCGAAATTCAGAATTTCGAAAATCCGAAATTCAGAATTTCGAAAATCCGAAATTCAGAATTTCGAAAATCCGAAATTCAGAATTTCGAAAATCCGAATATCAGAAATCTAAAAATGCGAAAAATTCGGAAATCCAAAAATTCGAGATTCAGAAATTCGAAAATTCGGGAAATCCGAAAATCCGAAATTGGGAAATTGGGAAATTCAGAAATTCAGAACATCAAAAATTCGAAATTTGGAAATCCGAAAATTCTAAATTCGGAAATTCGGAAATCTCCGAATTCAGAAATTTTGAATTTCCGAAGTTTAGATTTTCCGAATTTCCGAAAAAAGAAAAAAAGAATGAAACGAAAATGAACACATTTTTTGTCAGTGCACATGTCTACCCTCCAGCAACCAGCAACAATAGACTTCTCCCTCAACAGTAGATCCCTACAAGCACCATAAGACACCCCCCTCCAGCAACAACAGATCCCCCACAAGCAATAATAAACCCTCACACAAAAACAGATCCCCACCAGTGACCATAAATCCCTAAGCAGATCCCCACCAGTGACCATAAATCCCTAAGCAGACAACATCAATAGACCTTCCCTCACGTTCCCGCTGAAAAAAAGTCCTGGTTTTAATTCTTCTTTTTTTTTCCAACAGAAGTTGAAAAGGTTGTCACAGTTAAACAAGCCAATAAAACTGAGTGTACCCTGTTTGGATGACACAAGTATCAATACCTACATGAACAAACGCGAGGTGCAAAAAGCATTGCACGTCCATCATCTGAAGCCAGGCTGGGATGTGTGTAGGTGAGCCGAGGCTCATTACAAATATTTTATACTGACTTCCCCTCCATGCTTAGGCAGTTATGGGGGGGGGGGGGTGAAAAATTTAATAATTGTGCAAAATGTCGCCATTTTAGCAACATACGTTGGAGTCAGCAGGGAAGGTGAATTAAAGCATTTTTTGTTGGTTTTTAAAAACGATAACTTTACATTTGGTACAATTTGTCCTTTAGGATATGTGCCCACCTAACCAAGGGTGTCATGTACAGGGCAGATCATTTCCTCTGTCCCCATTGGACACTGGTTAACCCTCAATTAAGGAGAATTCCTCCCCTATATAACCCCTCCCATATGGGAGGCACCTCAGTTTTTTCGCCAGTGTCTAAGGTGGTTGGTCACGTAAAACGTGCTATGAAGAAAGCTCTGTGCAGGTCCCTGCGGGGGCCTAAGGGCTAAGATAACCGGATCCATATCTCGGGCCGATATTTTGACTCCCAAGATGGTATGGTACCCGGGCCTCGTCATCCGAAGAAACAAGGTTTTGCCTGTAAGTCCTCTCCTATTGGAAGACTGGGCTCTGGGAAAACCAGACTTGGCAGAGTCTTTTACAAGGTCCAGGTAAGAGGTTCCTCTGAGAAGGAACCCAAAAAATCCTGAAGGTTGGCACAACTCTGCCCGCCGTGATGGGTGAAGGCTGGAATCTGTCTGTTTTCAGCAATTCCTGCGGCGAGGACAGGTAAGGGAATTTAATCCTATATAAATTAATATATTATGGATTTCTTCATTGAGTAGTTGTATGTCTTACCTGGTTTCCACCACTAGAGGGAGTAAGAGCAGCCTGATGCATACTTACATGCCTTTTCAGTTACACACGCTCAGTGAAGCCTGGTTCTTCCAGATGACTCACGTCTCCACTGCAATCTCTGCCACAATAATTGTACTTTGTACTAGTACCTCTGCTTTGTAGCTTAGGACTATGTATCCTCGTAAGAGGGTCTCAGGGGGAGGTAACAAGGGCACTGGTAAATCACCACCTAGGTCTTCTAAAAATGCCTGTAAGTTGCCATCCCCCCCGGAAAGACTGGAGCCAGCCTCACAGGATGAGTCAGTGCCCCTGTCAGGTTTTGCAGCCTCTCCTAATGTTTCAGCCCTGGTATATGTCACTGAGGACTCCCTTAGGGCTACATTGGAGGGTTTTGAAGGGAGAATCATGAATTTTATTTCAGCTTTCCTAAAAGATAGCAGGAAAAGGGGTAGATCCCCTCCCTCTGTTGAGATTCCTCTTTCAGATGATACCTCTGACAATGAGGAGAGATCCCTATCTTGGGACAAGCATCAAGAGCAGTCAGATGAATCAGAGGAAGAGGAGAGAGTGCTCCCAGGCACTCAGAAAACAGGTACAATATTATGCTGAGTTGGTGCGTACCACATTCAGAATGCCCGCTGCTGAGGTCGCCACATCCTCTGTTTCTTCCCTGGGGGTCAGGAAAATCCCACAGACTGCCTTTTCCTTTCCAATTCATCCCTTAATGGATAAATTGTTGTATGAGGATTGGGGACATTCTGATAAACTGTTTGCTCCTCCTGAAAGGTTTTCTATGCATTATCCTCTGGAGGAAAGTTTCACCAAGAAATGGGGGGTCCCATCTGTCGATGCAGCTGTTTCTTGCGTGAATAGAAACCTGACCTGTCCTTTGGATAATGCTCAGGTATTTAAGGATCCAACTGATAAGAAGCTGGAAACATTATTGAAAGCCTCCTTTTCCATGACTGGCGCTGTAGTGCAACCTACAGTCGCAGCTGTGGGGTTGTGTCAGTTCCTCAAGGAACAAGTTAAGCAGATGCTTGGCCTTCTTCCCAGTGAGGAAGTGGAGAATTATGCAGAAATACCTCAAATTCTGTGTTTTATGATTGATGCGATTTTGGATTCTGTCCAACAAGCATCTAGTTTGTCTCTCCTGTTGGTACACATGCGAAGGGCCCTATGGCTAAAAAATTGGGCAGATGAGCTATCATGCAAGAAGCATTTGATTGGGTTCCCATTTAAGGGGGAACGTTTATTTGGAGAAGAATTAGACAAATTCGTCCAGAAAATTTCAGGGGGTAAATCTACTCTCCTTCCAACCAAAAGGAGCAAACGTCCATCTTTTAGGTGTTCTCTTTCTCTCAGAGCATCAAGCTCTAAGCAGTGGCGACGCCTTCCCAACCTCCCTCTACAGGAAAGGCTCAAGGCCGGGCCCAGGAACAGAAAAAGACTTGGGGGCAAAAGCCTGCCAAGCAGAGCCCAAAAGCTTCCTTGTGAAGGGGTGCCCCCGCTCGGCCGAGTGGGGGGAAGGCTCCTGCAGTTTGCAGAACCCTGGCGGGAAGAGATCCGGGACAAGTGGGTAGTCTCCTCTCTATCTCTGGGCTACAAGCTAGAGTTTCAGGAGATTCCACCTTCTCGCTTCCTAAGGTCAAGGATCCCCAGGGATCCAGTAAAGCAAAGACCGCTATTTCTGGCCTTAGATCACTTACTATCCCAGGGGGTGATAGTGGAAGTGGACCCAAAAGAACAGGGTTCAGGCTTTTACTCGAATCTCTTCACCGTTCCAAAGCCAAATGGAGGTGTCAGACCTATCCTGGATCTGAAGGATCTGAACCGGTTTTTACGCATCCGGTCCTTCCGAATGCAGTCAATATGCGCTGTGGTTTCCTCCCTGCAAGGGGGAGAGTTTATGGCATCAATAGATATCAAGGATGCATATCTTCATGTGCCAATTTTTTCCACACACCAAAAGTATCTAAGGTTCGCGGTAAAGCGGCGCCATTTTCAATTTGTGGCCTTGCCGTTCGGGCTCGCTACAGCTCCTCGAGTCTTCACAAATATTCTAGATCCTCTCTTGGCAAACCTAAGAGCTCAAGGTATAGCCATCATGGCTTATCTAGACGATTTGCTTCTCATAGAGAAAACAGTAGCGCTCCTGAACCACAGTGTTACCAGAACGCTAGAACACCTGGAACGCCTAGGTTGGATTATAAAGCTAGAAAAGTCGTCCCTACAGCCTGCTACCAGGTTGGAGTACCTGGGTATGGTCATCGACACCGCTCAGGGCGGGGTGTTTCTACCAAGGCCAAAAGCCTTGGCCATTGGGGGTCTGGTGCGCCTAATTCTGGGCAGAAGATCTTCCCCCATTCAGTTGTGCATGAGACTGTTAGGGAAAATGGTCGCCTCCTTCGAGGCCGTTCCATTCGCCCAGTTCCACTCAAGGCCTCTGCAAAGATGCATCCTTGCGGCTTGGAACAGGAAGCCCCAGGCCTTGGATCTTCCTATGTGACTATCCCCAGGGACACGCAAGAGTCTCGTTTGGTGGTTACAAACCGAGAATCTGCTGAAAGGCAAAACTTTTCTTCCTCTTCCATGGAAGATTATTACGACAGATGCCAGCCTGACAGGCTGGGGAACAGTGTTGGAGGAGATGTGCTCGCAGGGGAAATGGTCTGTGATCGAGAAGCTACTGCCCATAAACGTCTTAGAGATCCGGGCAGTTTATATGGCTCTCATAAACTGATCTTACAGACTACGGGGTCTCCCTGTTCGGGTTTAGTCCGACAATGCCACAGCAGTGGCCTATATCAATCACCAGGGTGGTACCAGGTGTCTGGCTGCACAAAAAGAGGTGAATCGCATACTTGCCTGGGCAGAAGGGCATGTTCCGTGTCTTTCTACAGTCTTCATTCCAGGAGTGAAAAATTGGCAGGCGGATTTTCTGAGCCACCAGCAGTTGTGCCCAGGAGAATGGGCTCTGCACCCCGACGTGTTTCGGAACATATGTCGCAGGTGGGGTATTCCAGACATAGATCTGTTTGCATCCAGATTCAACAGAAAGCTGGACAAATTTGTGTCAAGGACAAGAGATGCACTTGCTCAGGGGTCGGATGCTCTGACAGTTCCCTGGGATCAGTACAATCTGATTTATGCCTTCCCCCCGTGCCCGCTTCTGTCACGGTTCCTGGGAAGTGTCAAGAGGGAATCAAAGTCGGTTCTTTTGGTGGCCTCGGCTTGGCCCAGGCAACCGTGGTACGCAGAGATCATGAAGTTGGCAGTAGGCAGGCCGTGGATCCTCCCTCTCCGGCCAGATCTACTCTCACAGGGTCAAATTTACCATCCTGCTTTACATAGTCTGAATTTGACGGTTTGGCTGCTGAGACCCACATTCTGAGGGATCGTGGGCTTTCGGGGCCAGTCCTTTCTACTCTGGTCAATGCCAGAAAGCCGGCCTCCAGGCTTATATACTACAAAATCTGGAAGGCATATGTTTCCTGGTGTGAACCCAGGGGATGGCATCCTAGAAAGTATGTCACTAGCAGGATCTTGGCCTTCCTCCAGTCAGGGCTAGAAATTAATTTGGCCGTAAGCACTATCAAGGTGCAGATTTCTGCCTTGTCAGTATTTTTCCAGAAGCCACTTGCATCGCATTCCCTGGTGCGGGCTTTCATCCAGGGGGCTATGCGGATAAGGCCGCCAGTCAAACCTCCGGTATGCCCATGGGATTTGAATTTGGTTCTCTCGGCTTTGCAGGGGCAACCATTTGAACCTTTGCATCTGGCTTCATTAGTTCTTTTGACTAAAAAATTGGTTTTCTTGGTAGCCATATCCTCGGCTAGAAGAGTGTCAGAACTAGCAGCTCTCTCCAGCAAGGAACCTTATCTAATTATTCATAAGGACCGGGTGGTCATGCGTCCCAACAGGTCCTTTCTGCCTAAGGTGGTTTCAGGTTTCCATTTCAAGATGTAATCCTACCATCCTTTTTTCCGGACCCACAGTCCGCAGAAGAAGAATCTTTGCACACTTTAGATGTGGTAAGGGCAATCAGTATTTATATTCAGGCAATTGCCCAGATAAGAAAAACTGATTGCTTATTTATTTTGCTGGAAAGCCCTAGGAAGGGCCAAGCGGCGTCAAAATCCACTCTCTCAAGGTGGATTAGACAGGTTATTTCTCAGGCCTATAGTGTAAAGGGGAAGATCCCTCCTTTTCAAGTGAAAGCGCACTCAACGAGGGCTGTAAGTGCTTCTTGGGCAGTGCATCACCAGGCCTCCCTAGCTCAGATCTGTAAGGCTGCAACTTGGTCATCAGTCCACACATTCACCAGATTTAATCAGGTGGATGTCAGAGGGCAAGAGGATATCGCCTTTGGGCGCAGTGTATTGCAGGCTGCAGTTTAGATCCTCCGGTCCACGGCAGTCTATAATTCTGATCTGTGTCTCCCTCCCCTCAAACTGAGCATTGCTTTGGGACATCCCACTATGTAAAGAAAGCTCCTGTGTCCCGTGATGTATGATCAAGAAAATAGGATTTTTATATATAGCTTACCTGTAAAATCCTTTTCTTGAGAAGTACATCACGGGACACAGGGCTCCCGCCCCTCTTGGGTTTTGCGTGGTTTCTTATTGCTTTGCTACAAAACTGAGGTGCCTCCCATATGGGAGGGGTTATATAGGGGAGGAATTCTCCTTAATTGGGGGTTATCCAGTGTCCAATCACCAGAGGTGCCTATATAACCACTATGTAATGAAGCTCCTGTGTCCCGTGATGTACTTCTCAAGAAAAGGATTTTACAGGTAAGCTGTATATAAAAATCCTATTTTTTTTTTACCAGTAATGGGGGCGATCTGCGAATTTTATCATGACTGCGACATCATGGGGGACAATTTTTACACAATTTTGTGACCATTGGCATTTATACATCGATCAGTAGTATAAAATGCATTGATTACTGTAAAAATTTCACTGGCAGGGAAGAGGTTAACACTAGGGGAGCGATCAAGGGGTTAACTGTGTTCCCTGCTACGTGTTCTAACTGAAGGGGGGATGGGACTTGCTAGGGGAGAAGATAGATCGGTATTCATACTTTGTATGAACACACGATTTGTCTCTTTTCCCCTTAGAGAACCGGGATCTCCATGTCAGGAGCGATCGCGGGAGCCCGGTGATCATCGGGACCTCCGGGTACTCGCATCGGCTCTGGGTGCAAGCAGCAGGCACATGTGTGCCCCTAGTGGCCACAAAAAGAAGCAACGTAACATGACGGATTTTCGTGCAGCTGAGCCATGTTACCGCAGTACAACTGCAGTGGGTGGTCGGCAAGCGGTTAAAGGATAAAAAAAAAAAACGACACAAATAATACTCACAAATGCATGCTGTGTACACGCATATCAAAGCAAAGTTAAGAAAAATCTCCTCCAGGACCAAATGGCGCAAGGAGACCAGGTGGCGTCTGTAAGTGGCTTGGCTGACGCATTTCGAGGGAGAATCTCTTCCTCAGAAACTCTGGCGCTAGGTGGGTGCACCCTTCTCTTGTTTTCCCATGGTCCTAAGAGGGCAACAAGAACCTAGGCTTTGACAAAAAGGACTAGACACATTTCCTTTCCTGGACCATTACGCCTAAGGAGCTTGTACAGTTTTTCTTTGGAGCAGTGGTCATTAAACTTGTCCTTAGGGCCCACTAACAGGCCAGGTTTGCAAGATAACTGAAATACATGACAGGTGATATAATTTGCTGCACAGTGATTGCCGTATTCTAGTCTACATCTCCCCAAGGTAATACATAAAACCTGGCCCTGAGCGTCCTGAGGACATGGTTGATGACCACTGCTTTGGAGCACTTGTAAACACTAACTAAATGACATTTACTTTGCAAAAATGATTTATATAATAATCAATACCAATTTTTAACATAAAATTATGTTTTCAAGTTTTTTCCTGCTGATTTCATGCAACCGTTTTGCAGACATTTTCTGCATGCACTCCAGCAATGGCTGCATGTTATTTCTCAAGGCAGGTTTTTTGAATGTGGCAAGAATGAGCCCAGTCTGCGTAATCTGTTGAAAGAGATATTTTAGTCTCCATTGAGGCCCACGTGAGAAGAAAACACAAAAGCACAATTGGAAGACAAGGTTGTCACCTCATTACAAGGAGAAGGGCCTACATGACTAGATCACCAGGTGTCATTTTAATGAAAGATTTAAAATGATCGAACATTGATTTTGAAATGACATTACCATGTTAAAGCTTATATGAGATTGTAGTGATTCATTTTACATATACACTATATTTGGTAATAGCCTATCCATAGCCCTTGGGAATCATTTAAAGCCCAATGCATCTTTGAAGTGCACTATATTACCAAAAGTATTGTGACACCTGCCGTTACACACACATGAATTTTAATGGAATCCCATTTTTTGTCCGTAGGGTTCAATGTTGAGTTGGCCCACCCTTTTCAGCTATAACAGCTTCAACTCTTCTGGTAAGGCTGTCCACAAGGTTTAGGAGTGTGTCTATGGGAATGTTTGACCATTCTTCCAGAAACGCATTTGTGAGGTCAGGCACTCATGTGGATGAGAAGGCTTGGCTCACAGTCTCCGATCTAATTCATCGCAAAGGTGTTCTATCGGGTTGAGGTCAGGACTCTGTTCAGGCCAGTCAAGTTTCTCCACCACAAACTCGCTCACTCGCTTGGCCCCTTAGTTGTAGTGAAAGAAATTTATAAGGCATCAGCATACCAAGACATTCTGGACAATTTCATGCTCCCAACTTTGTGGCAGTTTGGGGATGGCCCCTTCCTGCTCTAACAGGACTGCAAACCAGTGCACAAATTAAGGTCCATAAAGACATGGATGAACGAGTTTTGGGGTGGAGGAACTTGACTGGCCTGCACAGAGTCCTGACCTTAACCGGATGGAACGCCTTTGGGATGAATTAGAGCAGAGACTGCAAGTCAGGCCTTCCCATACACATCAGTGCCTGAAATCACAAATGCTTTTCCGGAAGAATGGTCCCATAGACACACTTGTCCTTGTGGACAGCCTTCCCAGAAGAGTTGAAGCTGTTATAGCTGCAAAGGGTGGACCAACTCAATATTGAACCCTACAGACTAAGACTGGGATGCCATTAAAGATCATGTACATGAAAAGGCAGGTGTCCCAATACTTTTGGTAATATAGTGTACTTTAAGAATGCAGTGAGCTTTAAATGGTTCCCAAGGGCTATGGAAGCTCCTTTCAACTTTCCCAGATTGTTGTTGTGCCCAAATTATTTATTATATTTTGTCCATAGAACTAAAATGAAAACACAGTAAAAACAGTAAATACATTTAAAGTGACAGTATACAAATAATCAAAAACACAAAAAGAGAAAAAACACTACATAAACGAAACTACATTAAATGTATAAAAGCCCACTCTCAAAAAATGTAAAAACACAGTAAATATTATTTTTTTCACATTGCACCAAAGCAGCTTAATGGTGTGGACCAGGGGCAGACTGACAACTCATGGGGCCCCCGGTCAATAGGAGATTATGGGGCCCCCAGGTAATCAGAAATGATGGGGCCACACAGTATACAATCACACAGTATACACAGATATGTTTCGAATGGCTGAGAAGGTACTGGAGAGGTGGGACAGCTATAATCTTGGGATTTTTAGACCAAAAGGATGTCGGTAAGGGACATTTCAGAGACAGATATAAAAAAAAACACAGATTCTAACATACTGTCCCTGGTTTTACTGAGGCTGGCAACCCTGATGGGGTCCCCTAGTGGCCTGGAGCCCTCGGGCAGTGCCCGAGTGGCCGAATGGTCAGTCTGCCCCTGGTGTGGACCCATGCACTTTTAAATGGCTCAAGTTTGATTCCAAATGCAACAGTTGGTATAATTTTCGCAGGGCGATGTGTACTAACATGGTCGGCTGGTCATGTTTACATGTGGATGAGCAGACAGGGAGGCTGTAAGACCAAGGCTAAGCCACCTCTTGCCCGAATGTGTATGTGAGGCTTTTCTGAAGAAGAAAATTCTCTGTAGGCTCTGGAACACAGCAGAGTAATAACCTGGTTTCTGTTTTCTTACAGTGAAAATGTGTTTGTTACTTACATCAGAGAGTTGACGAATGTACGAGCTCAGTATTTGGAACTCCTAAACAAGGTAACCCCATATCTGAAATGTTCATTGCACGCCAACCATGTGGTGTGATCATGGGCGTCCGCAGATTTTTTTTCAGGGGGGGCATCATTTTAGGGTCACCCATGCACCGCCCCTTTTCGACAATGTCATTATCATATTATCCTGGTCAGAGACTACAGACGTAGTACAGTCCTTAGGATAAGTAATGGATAATGACCAACAGGCTCTCTTACCAGACCCAGTGAAACTACAGCAGTGATCCCTCTGGCTGGGTTCCTCGGGGCCGACTCTGGTCAGTAGTGTAGCAAGTCTGTACCCTGGTAGTGGCTCAGTGTTTCTCTCTCTGGTAGTGCTGGGCAGCGTGGCTCTCTCTGGTGGCGCTGGGCAGTGTGGCTCTCTCTCTGTTGGTGCTGGGCGGCGTGGCTCTCTCAGGAGCACTAGCAAGTATGGGCGCCGAGGAAAATGACGTCAGGCACCGTGGAGAGGAAGAGGCAGATTACGAGGGACCCCCTAGCAACAGACCTAAAGAGGTGAGTAAAAAAAAATTTTTTTCCAAATGTTAATTGTATTGAATGCAGCTGAATAATGAAAAATTTATTTTATGAGTGGTACTGTCCATTACAGTGCTGGCAAAATGTAGACAATTAGGCAATGTTGTAGTCATTGCAGCCAAATATATTTACTATGTTCATGATTCTAAATAGGCCTTATACATTTAACCAGATGCCAATCAAACATAGGTCACTTCATACACAGGTATAGATTCATTCCTTCTGCCTTCCTAGGAATATTATCTGGTCCTGCCCTTTTTCAACCTCAGTCAAGCAGCTAGCCTTAAAGTGTCACTAAACCCACATTATAAAAAACTATTGATAAATGCTGTATTACATTCTGTTCATACTTACTACGTCACTACGAGATTCGTATTCTGTATTCTGAAAAAAACCTGATTGATCCTACTATTCTCTCCATCTTCTGCCCATGTCCCCAATTCAGCTTGGGATTTTGCAGATGTGATGGTTATCCTCAGCTTTCAGTGAGTTCCTATGCTAAGCATTTCCTATCACATCTGAGCAGTCTATGTGACTATAGAGTCACCCATGTGATAAACAGAGGAAAATGACAGCCCAATCCCTCCCCCCTCCGCCATGCCCACTAACCAGCTAAGCACAATGGGGGAGGGATATTACATGTACGTTAATGGAGGCTTCACCTCCCTCTTATCCTAAGACACAGGCTTTTTTTTCGAATTTCACAATGCTGGGGGTGCCGAGTGAGCATGCTTCCAGCACAAAACAGTAATGCCAGCTGTATGTATATATGTGCAATACATCATTAAAGCCCAATGCCACACATATACGACCTGTGGTGTTAATATATAAGCCTGCATGTGTTTCTATTGTAAGCTAAATTTATGGATTTTCCTTCTCTGTAGGGCTACCGTATTTTTGTATACAGTGGAGATACAGACATGGCATGCAACTTTCTAGGTATTGAATGGTTTGTGCATTCCCTCAAACAAGAGGTAAGTGTATTTGTGTCTACTGTTTAGTGTTAAATTATGAATATAGTAGAGAACAATTAGATCTCTTGATAACTTTTCATTGCTTTCTATAGTCCCATTTGGGAGCTTTATCCTCACTTCCTGTCTTTATAAGGGTCTAGGCAGAACAGGAAGTGAAGAAATTCTCCCCATTTCTTGTTTATTTGGCAAGTTTCAGGCAGAACAGAAATGAGGGAAAATAACACTAAAATAAAGTTTCTAGTAGATTAGCGTGACCCAGTAAGGGGGTCTATAAAATCACATAAGAATCAACCTGTAAGGAAAACTGCATTTTACATACCTGTCCAGAAGTCTGTGTCACGGTCTGGAGTCAGGCTCGGAGGCCAGTAGCTATAGCAGCGGAGCAGATCTTCACACAGGTCACCCTGGCTGATGGGCCAGGTTTCTGAGGAAACCTCTGGTGGAATTCCCTTGTTAATTTAGGCACATCAACATTCTCTTCAGGCTCCCAAAATTTTTCTTCTGGCCCATATCATTCCCATTGAACCAGATATTGCAATTTGTTCTTAGAGATTCTGGAGTGAAGAATTTTTCCCACCACAGATTATTTTTCACAGTGTACCTCAACAGCTGGAGGAAGAGGATGAATTCTTCCAGAAAAAGGATTTTCATGAAACGGTTTGAGTAGCGATATATGAAAAATAGGGTGAATCTTCATGTTGTCAGGAAGTTTTAGGCAAAAAGTGACCGGTTTCATTTGAGAAGAAATCTCAAAAGGTCCCACAAACTTTTGACCCAACTTCGCACATGGAACCTGAATCTTCAAATTTTTGGTAGATAACCAAACTTTGTCACCTACGTGAAAACATCTAAGGTATTGCTCCAGAGTTTGATTGGTTCTCACAGTCTGACCATTAAACTGCAGATGAAAAGCTGAGGACAGATTAATTGTTACACCCAAATCTGAGCAAAATTGTCTCCAAAATTTTGAGGTAAATTGTACTCACCTGTCAGACACCAAATCATCAGGAATTCCATGTAGTTTAAAAACTTCTCGAAGCATTACCTCTGCAGTATGTTCAGCAGAGGGTATCCCCTTAACTGGAAAAAATGAGCCATCTTAGTGAGATGTTCAACATACCAGGGTGGTGGTCATCCCTTTTGAAAGAGGAAGATCGACCACAAAATACATTGACCCCCATGGTCTTGATGGAACAGGCAGTGGTTGAAGTAACTATCTCTTGACATCTTTCTTGTATCCAGGCCACCAAAAGGTGTTTTTCTGTCTTAGAAACTTCAAAATGACCAGCAAGTTTAGAGTCGTGAACCAACCTGAGGTTTTCTACCCAAACTGACTCAAGTACATAGAGGCAATGCGCTTGAGTCTGTAAACCTTTGTTGTACTTGAGGTTAATGTCCTTAGGAGGATTATTAGGAAGTGGTTCATTCTCATACCCCTTCTTGAGAAGATTAAGAAATGTCTTTGAACTCGTGGCTCCTAGAAAGTATTTTTGAGGCTGGATCTTACATTTAGAGTGGCTTTCCTGGAGAGGCCCAGACAACCTCTATGATAGGGCATCAGCCTTACCATTCCTTGACCCAGGGTGGTATGAGATAACAAAATTGAACTTGGAAAAGAATAGGGTCCAACGTGCTTGTCTAGATGGCAACCTTTTAGCAGAATTAATAAATTCTACATTTCTATGATCAGTGAGAACAGTTACAGGGTGCTTAGCCAGCAGATGCCTCCACTCAGAAAATGCTTTCTTAATTGCCAGCAGCTCCTTGTTTCCAATGTCGAAATTATTCTCGGCTGAAGACATTAGTTGAGAGAAATAAGCACAAGGATGAAGCTGCATTTTTTATCCAATTCGCTGAGAAAGGATAGCTCCCACAGCAGAATTAGAAGCATCAACTTCTACGAAGAAAGGTAGTTCTGGATCTGGATGTATCAGTGTTGGTACAGAAGTGAAGAGAGCCTCAGGTGTCCACAAAAAGAGCATCCCTTTCTTTGTCAGCTGTGTAATTGGAGCAATTACTTTGGAGAAATTCCTTATAAATCTTATAAATCTGTAAAAGTTGACAAATCCAACAAATCGCTGTATCTCCTTAAAATTCCTAGGGACAAGCCAATCCACCACTGCTTCGATCTTATCAGGATCCATGCTTACCACTTCAGAAGAACTTATGTATCCCAAGAACTGGATCTGAGTTTCTTCAAACTCGCATTTCTCTAGTTTAATTTAAAGTTGATTTGCCTTAATCTCTCAAAAACAATACAGACATGCTTGCGCTGTTCTTCCAAATTATCCGAGAAAATGAGAATATCATCCAAATATGCTATTACAAACTGATCCAGAAAATCTCGAAAAGCATCATTAATGAAATGCTGAAAAGTTGCAAAGTCCAAAGGTCATGACCAAAGTCTCAAAATCTGGTTCTGAAAGCAGTTTTCCATCCATCTCTGGGACAAATGCAGACAAGGTTGTGTGCGCCCCGTAAATCTAATTTGGTAAAGAACTTGGCAGAGCGGAGTCTCCCAAGCATTTCTGGAATCAGTGGGCGTGGATAGCGATTCTTAATTGCTTACTTTTCAATATTTGTACTGAAGTAGCAAAGTTATTTAAGGCACAATAGATAAACCGTGACAAAAACAGAAGTGAAAATTGAGCACCCTCAGTGAGTGTCTCTCTTTCAAGTGATCATGAACATAACATCATTGAATAAGAGACAGAGCAATCTCAACATGAAATGTATTTGGTGTGAGTGCCAATTAACATAACCATAACATAAAATAAAAAAACTTAAGTTGTTCACTGTAAAATCAAGAAATACATCTCTGATCAACTAAGGACCGGCTGCAGATTGTCCCATCAAGCTACTTTAACTTATAACATTAGAAGTGACTTTCACAGGGAGAAAGAAATATGTTGTAAGGAATAGAGAAGAAAAGGGGGGGGGAAGAGATCAAAGAGTGGGAACCCCTGTGTACATTTCCACTAGGATCACGTCGGCCTAGGGATATATGTTCTGTCAAAGCATTCTGTAGTTCGCAACAATGACCAAGTTAGTAAAAATCTAAAGAAAAGAAAAAAAGAAAAAAAAGGAAATAGATCAAGAAAAGGGAAAACAGAGAGAGAGAAAAGGAGGAAAGAAGAAAGAGAGAGGAAGGAAGAGGGTCAAGCCAGAAGTGTTTCAAGGCATAGATAAATAACGTATCCATGGATCCCATGTTGCATCTAATTTCTTAGTAGAATTGTGAAGGATACAGGTAAGTCTATCATTAACCATGATCCAGTTAAGTTTATTCTTCACGTGGTCAAGGGGAACCAACCACTGCTTCCAATATTTAGCAATAGTTATTCTAGCTGCCAAAAATATATATGTAATTTGCTTTGTCGATTTTCTTTGGGGGACCTCATCAGAAAACTTTTGAAAAAGCGCTGGTTCTGGGATCTACGTATATATACCTCCGTCACAGAGTATACTAGGTTAAATATAGAAATCCAAAATCTAGTGACTACAGGGCACTGCCACCAAACATGAAACATTGTACCCATCTGGCCACAACATCTAAAGCAGGTGGGTGATGCAGACAGGTGCATCTTTGCGACTCTGGACGGGGCCGAATACCAACGTAGAAGTGTTTTGTAATTTGCTTCAATTAATGTGGTATTTATAGATATTTGGGATAAAGCATAGTCAATATCTTGCCAATCATATAATTCCCACATGGTATTCAAGTCCCGTTCCTATTGAGTCATGTAAGGGAGCTTATCATTCTGGTAAGTAAGGGTAGTATATATTGTAGATATCCTTCCCTGTAAGAGTCCCTTCTTTTGACAAGATAGTTCAAAATTTGTAATTATAAGGGGTCCATCTAACAGGTTAAGTTTAGATCGTACAAAAGAAATAAACTGATTATATCTATGATTGCCGGAGGGCGTCTGAAATGTGTCTTCAAAATATTGCAACAAGCGTGGTTGATCCCAATTAAGGTAGTCTCCTATCCTAAGAAGCCCTTTGTTGAGCCACCATAGGAATAACATTGGAGTCATTCCAGGAAAGAACTCAGGGTTAAAGAATATGGGAGTTAGTGGAGTATGCAGGGATGATAGAGGTTTGCGATGTCGTACTCAATCCCAGACCACTAGGGAATGAGACAGGGTAGGACACAAAATCGGAGGCCGAAGGCGGCTAGGGAGCCACATTAGAGAGCCTATGGCAAAAGGGTGGCATGAAGCGATTCCTAATTGTGATCCTGTTTAAATATCTGTAGTCAATACATGGACGCAGGGTGGAGTCCTTTTTCTCCATGAAGAATAAGGCATCCCCAGCAGAAGAGCTTGAGTGTCTGATAAAACCCTTCTCTAGATTCTCATTAATCCACTCCCTGAGCACCTTCAGTACAGATTCTGATAAAGAATAAAGGAGACCAAATGGTATTTCTGCTCCTGGAAGAATTTCAATGGGATAATCATAAGAGTGATGAGGAGGCAGCTGATCTGTGTTCTTTTTATCACAAACATCCCGAAACAGTGGCGGAATTACCAGGGTCGCACCAGTGGCATTGGCGACTGGGCCCTCTGGTTCCGCCACTGTAGGGGGGCCCGCCGCCGCCTGGGAGAAAGTACAGTACACTTACGGTGTACAGTCATTCACGGGGAGTCCACTCCGCCCATCCTCTCCTGCCGATCCGCCCATCCTTACCGATCGCATTCAAGGGCACACTGCAAGGCTCCGCCCATCCTCTCCACCCATCCTCTCATCCCACACTTAGGGGCACAGTCCCCGCCCACTTCGCCCATCCTCTCCACCCATACTTGCTGCCTGAACTCACGGGCACAGTCCCCGCCCACTCCGCCCATCTTCTTTGGCCCTGCCTGCACTCACAGGCCCCGCCCATCCCCTCTGCTCAGTACTACTGCTTATCCAAGCAAGACCCAGCAAGGAAGGGGAACAGAGTGATCTGCAAGTGAGTGGCACCCATCCCTCAATATCAAAACTGCCACTGATCCCCACACCACCACTACTGCACTGATACCCCCATACCACCCCCACTACTGCACTGATACCCCCACACCACCACCACTACTGCACTGATCCCCCACACCACACCCACTACTGCACTGATCACCCACACCATACCCACTACTGCACTGATACCCCCACACCACCACCACTACTGCACTGATACCCCCACACCACCCCCACTACTGCACTGATACCCCCACACCACCACCACTACTGCACTGATCCCCCACACCACACCCACTACTGCACTGATCCCCCACACCACACCCACTACTGCACTGATACCCCCACACCACCCCCACTACTGCACTGATACCCCCACACCACCACCACCACTACTGCACTGATACCCCCACACCACCCCCACTACTGCACTGATACCCCCACACCACCACCACTACTGCACTGATACCCCCACACCACCCCCACTACTGTACTGATACCCCCACACCACCACCACTACTGCACTGATACCCCCACACCACCACCACTACTGCACTGATACCCCCCACCACCCCCACTACTGCACTGATACCCCCACACCACCCCCACTACTGCACTGATACCCCCACACCCCCCACTACTGCACTGATACCCCCACACCACCCCCACTACTGCACTGATACCCCCACACCACCCCCACTACTGCACTGATACCCCCACACCACCACCACTACTGCACTGATCCCCCCCACACCATTACTGCCACTGATCCCCACACCACCACTACTGTACTGATCCCCCCACACCACCACTACTGCCACTGATCCCCACACCACCACTACTGTACTGATCCCCCCACACCACCACTACTGTACTGATCCCCCCACACCACCACTACTGTACTGATCCCCCCACACCACCACTACTGCCACTGATCCCCCCACACCACCACTACTGCCACTGATACCACCCACACCACCACCACCACTACTGCCATGGATACCACCACCACTGCTGCCACTGATACCCTGATACCACCACCACTACTGCCACTGATACCACCACCACTACTGCCACTGATACCCTTATGCCACCACCACCACCACTACTGCCACTGCTGCCACTGATCCACCATGACCACTACTGCCACTGACCCCATCCTTGCCACTGATACCATTCCCCTCCCCACCACTCAATCCCACCCACCGTGGCACTGATCCCATTCCCCACCACCTCTGCCACTCATCCCATTCAATCCCCCCTACCACTGATCCCACCCCCCACCACAACCCTTGCCACTGATCCCATCCCCCTCACCGCTGCCACTTATCCCATCCCTCCACCACCACCGTTGTCACTGATCCCATCCCTACCCAACCACCACTGCTGCCACTGATCCCATCCCCCCCACCGCTGCCACTCATCCCATCTCTCCCTCGCCGCTGCCACGCATCCCACCCCCCACCACCGATGACACTGATCCTATCCCTCCCCAACCGTCACTGATCCCATCCCCCACCAACACCGCTGCCACCCACTCATCCCAGGGGCGTAACTACAGGGGTTACAATTGCAATAGCACACATGTTGCCCCTGACCACCTGGATGGGAGGGGCATTTAGAGGAACAAATCCCCCTCCATTTTTCTCCTGCAGCCACTAAAATTCTGCTTCTCCTCCACTCCCTCTGATAGGCATTCAGTGGCTGCATGAGGAAAATGGAGGGGATTTGTTCCCCCTTCTATCCAGGTCCTGCTGCCCCTGAGATCAGTGGGAAGGGCCCTGGCCCGGAGGTCAGGGGGGCCCTCCATAATTTTTTGCACCGGGGCCCTGAAGGTTCTAATTACGCCACTGTCCCGAAAATCAAGATTCAGTGGAGGTAGCTTGTCGTATGACTGGGTAGTTGCCAAAATTGCTTGTAAAGATTGTTTGCAATGTTCTTTGTCATGGTTAGATGTAAAGTTTAAACAAGTGTCTCCCAGTTGATGGAGGGATTATGGATAGAGAACCATGGAATGCCCAGGATGATAGGGAACTTGGGTGATGCGATCAGCTGAAAGCTGATAGTCTCCTGATGGTCAGTCTCAATTAGGAGTTTAAGCAGTATGGTTTTGTGGGTAACAGATCCTGAAGACAAAGGTGAGCCATCCCCAGTTTTCATATCAATGGGGTCGAGTTTATTTCTTATTTGAATGTTATTAATTTAGGCAAATTCAATGTCGATGAAGTTTCCCCCCGGCCCCAGAGTCCAACATAGCAGAGCAAGGTATTTCATCGCTTTCAATGATCAGCCTTAAAGGGATAACTAAATGAGTTGATAAAAATTAACTTTACTTGCTTCCTGAATCAAAGGAGAGACAGACTGAGAAATTGAGTTTATTTGTTCAGATACTGTAACATCCATTGCCGCAGTTGTTCTTTTAAATTTATTGGGACAATTAACTGCGTAATGTCCAGAGTCTCCACAATAAAGACATAAGTTCTCTGTATACTGAGTAGTAGAAAAACACATGCCACCATTACTGCCTGGGATCCCCAGTCTCTCTTTTTTCCTTTCAGTAAGTCTCTGATCAATTTGAATACATTTAATAAAAGCTTCAAGGTCATCAGGACATTCTACTCATCTTTTACTTGTTCTGAGAGTCTTTGACGGAACTAACTCTTTTGTGCTGCTGGATTCCAATTGGTATCTAAAATCCAACGTCGAAATTCAGTTGTGTACTCTGCAACTCTGTAACCCTGCCGTAATTGTGCAATTTTGCTACAGCGGTAGTGCAGCGGTTAGGATCATCGAAAATTTGGTTCATAGCAGTCACAAAATAATTGAAATCCCAGTGGTGATCAAATACCACCAAGAGAAAGCTCTATTTGTGTGAAAAAAATTACATAAATGAGCAATTACCAATTAAAGTAGCGCAGTGCTGAATAGCAAAACATGCTCTGGTCATGAAGGGGGTAAAACATTCTGGAGCTCAGGTGATTAAACACAGATTGTTTATACAGTGATCATCACTGTATAAGCAATTAAAGTATAACAAAACGAAATATCTTGATCTCCCCCAGAGCATTACAGTGTCACTTTGGCGACACTGAAACCGAAATTTTACTTTTTGGCCTAAAAGCAAAACGCTATGTGTGGCGGAAAACTAACACTGCGCATCACCCTGAACACACCATCCCCACCGTGAAACATGGTGGTGTTTCATGGTGGGGATGGTGTGTTCTTCTGCCACATGCTGGCTGTGTCCCCCTCATGGCTTCTCACAAACTGCAAAAGGGACTTCTTATGGCTTTCTTTCAACAATGGCTTTTTTCTTGCCACTCTTTCATAAAGGCCAGATTTGTGGAGTGCACGACTAATAGTTGTCCTGTGGACAGATTCTCCTACCTGAGCTGTGGATCTCTGCAGCTTCTCCAGAGTTACCACGGGCCTCTTGGCAGCTTCTCTGATTAATGCTCTCCTTGCCTGGACTGTCAGTTTAGATGGCCATGTCTTGGTAGGTTTGCAGTTGTGCCATACTCTTTCCATTTTCAAATGACTGATTGAACATTGCTCCATAAGGTGTTCATAGCTTGGGATATTTTTTTTATAACCTAACCCTGCTTTAAAATTATCCCTGACCTGTCTGGCATGTTCCTTGGCCTTCATGAAGCTGTTTGTTCACTAAGGTGCTCTAACAAACCTCTGAGGGCTTCATAGAATGGCTGTATTTATACTGAGAATAAATTACACACAGGTGGACTCTATTTACTAATTAGGTGACTTCTGAAGGCAATTGGTTCCACTAGATTTTAGTTAGGGATATCAGAGTAAAGGGGGCTGAATACAAATGCACGCCACACTTTTCAGATATTCTATTTGTAAAAAATGTTGAAAAACATTTATCATTTCCCTTCCACTTCACAATTATGTGCCACTCTGTGTTGGTCTATCACATAAAATCCCAATAAAATACATTAATGTTTTTGGTTGATTCCTTAGTGGCAACAGCTTCCCCCCACCTCCGACCATGACAGGTTCTCCTTCTGGTAGAACCGTCACTTCTGGTTGGACTGCAAGCTGCAGTCTCAACCTTAAGCTGCTCTCTTGCTCCTGGATAGGCCCTCAGACAGCCTAGCAGCCAAATGTGCCTGGGATAGGCCCAAACTCCGGCCTAGCAGCCCAGGCAGCCAACAACAACACATCCACCCAGATCGCCGTCCAGGTGGCACAGAACCCCGATCACCTGACTCAACCCAAATTTATAGGTTCTCCCAGCAGGCTAAGGGGCCCAAGAAAACCTCTGACCATTGGTTGAGACACCCCATATACTACTAATCTGTCCTTGCATTGCCCTTGTCCTATCTAATGTCACCAAGTTACCCGGCCACCCAGCAACAGAAGAGAGAAGTGCAGCAATTCTAGACTTGGGTGAAATCAATTGATCCCTAATAATTGGCCAAGGCAACTATACCTGGCAGGTAAATTTAGGAGCAACCCTGCCTAGACTTCAGGGTCCTACATCTAAGTTTTTGGTTATAACATGACAAACAAAATGTGGAAAATTTCAATGGTATGAATACTTTTTCAAGTCACTGTAGCTTGACAAAATTAAATTTTCTTCTGTATTTTGTAAAAGGTGCAGAACTTGGAGGTGGTTAGGGGGTGGAACCAAAGAACAGTGCTCGGAAGTGGGTAGGAGGCAGAGACAAGGGGTGACTCGGAAGGAGGGAGTACCTGCATGTGTTCTCTGAGAAAAAAAAGCCCTGAGTATACATATCAGGACTTTGGAATTACATTAGGCATAATTAGTAGCTGCTTCCATGGTCCTCTTATGATAGGTTTACTTAAAAGAGGAAGTAAACCCATTTGTCTCCCTGCAAAGGTAAAGGTAAAGCATAATGGGCTACTATGCATCGCATAGTAGCCCATTATGTGTCACTTACCTCACACAGGAGCCAGCAATGTCACCGCTGTCCCCTGTAGTCCGGCGCATCCATCTTCTTCCGGGTATCGCTGCTCCGGCCACCCACAGCGCCGGAGCAGCGATTACGTCACTCCTAGCAGTGGCATGCGCCGTAGACAGCTGTGACTGTCTTTTAGTAAATATCTCCTAAACCGTGTAGGTTTAGGAAATATTTCTTGGACCTACAGGTAAGCCTTAATCTAGGCTTACCTGTAGGTCAAAGTGGTTTGTAAGGGTTTACAACCACTTTAAGGACAAATGTTAGGGTTATGTTCAGAGCTTTTGGTTGGTGTTAGGAGATGTAGAAAACTTTAAAACTGGATTTCTGGATCACACAAGAAATGATTTGCCATCTTTTCATTTCTAGCTCACCTTGGAACTCTGTGATATATGGCCTCTGGCTTTAATATGAGGCATTGAATAACTTGATATTTTACAAAACTGGTATCAATAAATACATATCAAATGGTCCTGCTATTAAGTAATATTTTCATCATATTATATCCTATTCCTATTTTATACACTGGAATTTCATTTTTTATAGTTGCAGGAACAGTACAGGGTATGGCTGTATAAAGAAGAGGGTCATCTACAGATTGCAGGATTTATAAAGCAATACGCCAATCTTACCCTTTTGACTGTGAAGGTACTGTATCACTTGCTTTTGTTATTTCCTTTGATCAAGCAGCAAAACATAAAATGTCCTTGCCCTCCACTAATTAGGACACTAAACATTACACATTCTTTCTGTAGGACATTAATTACATAGCTTTTCTTTGACCACAGTTTTCTTACTTATGTTTGGTACAGCCTGTGTCTCTATCTAACACTTTGGGGTCTGTTTATAAAAAATAAAAATAAAAAAAATCACTGTGCAAATGTCTCAGCATTCACTGCAAATTATCCTCATAATGTGCCTAAAATTATAAATTTCAATGATTGTCAGCTCTAACTAGTGGCCATAATGAGGTATTTTCCTGATTGAGGTATTTTAGGAAAATACCGCATTATGGCCACTAGGTAAAGCTGTCCTCAAATCAAATCAA
Organism: Lithobates pipiens; assembly: GCF_037356315.1. NCBI lineage: Eukaryota > Metazoa > Chordata > Amphibia > Anura > Ranidae > Lithobates > Lithobates pipiens. Next base: position 52,106,513 of record NW_027507789.1, on the reverse strand, counting down.
AGCAAACACAAATGTCACACATTACAGGGATTAATTGCTACAACTGTGTGAATGCAGACACATTCGCACAGCAAAATTTTAACAAATGGATCACTTTGTTTCTCTAGTAGTCTTTTCACATTTTTAACGCACTTTCTGCCATGCTTACCAAAGTCATAGAAAGGAACACCAGACAGTGCCCAAGTGTAGCATTAGAAATACATTAATGATGTGGATGGATGGAAGATCACTAAATTCCAGGAAACAGTCTCACCGCCACTGGCCCAATGGAAGAAACCAGGAAGAAGGCTCAGAACCAGGAACCAGTAAGCCAGGGATCTCAGTGGAGTGCGGGCCTGGACCAGGTTAACCAAGCCTCCTTCTCAATCCAACGATTCTATGGCAACCCTGCTTCCCTGTTCATAGCTGACTTGTTTTATTTCATAGTATTTACTTGTGCCGATGTCTAATGTTTCCCTTTGTCAGTCTTATCAGCTTCAGCTGATAAGACTGCAGTAATGGCCAAGTTTATACTGCATGTGATGTCACATGGTCACATGGTGTGTAGGAGGAAGCTCTGAATGATTCTGAAGTCTCCTGGGAGTTCAATGTTGTGCCGTAGGAAGTCCTGATAACAGATAGATAAGCACATAGAGAGTGTGCCGTAATTCAGGGGAGATCTGGGCATGCTCAGTGACTTCATTCCATAGAACAAAAAGGATTACAACAATACTAAGCAAGTAAGGAGATATCTATAAGCAGTGTTCATTCGGGTTTTTTTATGCTAATTTACATGGGACAAAGTTGTGGGGGAGGGTTTACAACCACTTTAATAATGGTACACTTAGGCGCCCTCTGGTGTTCCTTTCTTATTCTTACATAGAATTCTTCAGTCTGTTCTGAGGTGCTGCCACAAGTGTATCAAGATTGTTAATGCATAATGACTATTTCTTCTTACATGAACACTTTTGAACTGTTCACACTCCCACAGTTGTCTTTCTTGGGCCATTACTCATCCACACTAAGTGAACCTCTTGTGTCATTTTTTATTTTCCTTCTTTTATACTGTTTAGCCTATACTAACTTTTTTCAGGTATGGCTGAATACTGAAAGAAAGCTGGGTACCAAAAATATGAAGTCCACTGCATTTTAACCATAAGTGACCCCAAACACAGTTTTTTTTTAGTTTGGAATATTTCTTGATAATAGCTTTAATACATGAAATACAAGAAGTGAGCATGTACCAATGTTGATATATAACCATTAAGATCCCAAAACTAACAAACAACATCAAACCAAAAACCATACATCCAAGGAAGCAGGTCCTTGACAGCACATCCAAGATTAGGATCCATTGGTCAGCTACACCATACACCAGCTGGGTAGATACATACCACAATGACAAAATCCAGGCAGGTTTCTTCAACTCCCATGAAACTCAAGCATAGTTTATATGGTGGATTGTCACCCAATATAACCTTAGAAGTGATTTTTGGCACTGTGGAGGACCTGTGGTTGGTGTGAAACTCTTCCTACTAACCAACCATCATTGCAGCAAGCTCTAACAAATTCTACACAAAAAGGGGGAGAGAGGGTGGGACAATGTCCTTTGGTACTTGGTCTTCCAGATTTGGTCCACCCCTTTTGTGACGCCACTTCAATCTTTTACCAGGCCCTATACATCTCCGTTCTTTCGTCTTCTATCCGCCTACCCTGTCATGTGCCCTTTCGTCCAGGGTTGTGCCATTCAGGGCAATCTTCACTGTTGGTCATAGTACCCAGTCAAATTATGCAATTTAATTTGTCCCCTGCCTTAGAAAACGAATTGTTGGAACTTGACTACACCTCCATTCCCTTCTCCGTGTTTCCACATGGGGACAATTCTCTTGCTTTGTGCTGTGTTAAGAATGAAATAATTTTGGTATAACCCAAAAGGAATTCTCAAAAGGAATAGGTATCACCTTTTTCTGTCAATTGTTTAATAAGCAACATGTTATTAACCAACTTCACAGCACTATTACCTCTCTGCTGCCTGATAATCATCTAATCATAGATCCCTTTGCTTATTGTTGTCTAAAGGCCATTTGCCAAACAAGTAAGGTCTAAACAACCTAACCCACCAAAAACCTTTCCTTGTGTTGGTTAAAGCAAAGTCTTCCATCCAAAAAATATCTGATAACGGGCAGAATTGAAAATCCGTTTACATGACCAGATCTCCTTGTGTATATGAGATTTTTTTAAGGCCACATTGATTATCCCCCACATAATTTGGAAGTCTGGCTCAAGTGTCCAAACGTTGGATCTGATAATGGTATGAACATTTATGGATGATTAGTAGCCTGAACAGGCAGTGCTAGTCTTAATTTCCTGTTCCTCTAACTTACAATTGACTAATAATGATTTACCTTTTGTTTTTTTTTGTAGGGAGCTGGCCATATGGTAGCATCAGACAAACCCAAAGAAGCTTTCATATTATTCCAACATTTCATCAATAATGAGTCCTTCTAGGACATGGCCATCTGTGACGCGAACTTTCAAACCTTTATCAACTAGATTCTTGTAAAATTCTCTGCGGCATCTGTTTGCTACACATTGGGGGTTATTTACAAAAGGCAAATCCACTTTGCCCTGCAAGTGCACTTGGAAGTGCAGTTGCTGTAAATCTAAGGGGTAGATTTGAAATTAATGGAAGCTCTGCTGATTTTATCATCCAATCATGTGCAAGCTAAAATGCAGTTTTTCATTTTCCTTGCATGTGCCCCTCGGATCTACAGCGACTTTACATCCAAGTGCACTTGCAGTGCAAAGTGGACTTTCCTTTAGTAAATAACCCCCATTGTGTTACCAATCAGAGCAGTTTACTTTTTTCTTAGTGTCCTTTAGATGAGTTGTTTTTCAGAATGATAACATCTGCAATAATAAATGCCTTTTGCTGGATAGATACTAATGTGTGCTGGTATTTTATCTAGGTAAAGTTTATGTGGGATTTTTGCGGTTAGGTTCATATAAACAATTTAACATACTCATGTAATCTCAATAATCCTTTTTAATACTTTCATTACTGTAGCTTTCATTAATGTAATTTAAAGTATACGTAAACCCTCACCAAAAAAGAAATGTGTATATAAATTAAAAAAATTATAAATATTTTTTCCACCCTTTTTATAAGTAATCACAAACCCTCTGCTCTCAGCTGCTTTAGGATCTTAGAGGTGGGGGAGGAGAAGCAGCAGGACACTAGTCTTCCCAGTGAGTGGCTGTGCAGGGATGGCGTGTCAGCACAAGAGTGATAACTGGAGAAGAGCAGGCTGAATTCCCAACCCTGCTAGATAACTGATCATGCTGTGCTCTTATGCCTAGTGTGGTGAGTTTTTAATAGGAAAGCAGAGGAACTGGCAGGGACACCAGTTATTTCACTCAAAGTACATGGTACAGTAGGCACACATCAGGAATATGACGTTTTAGGTTGACATATTCTTTAAGACACATCCTATTTTAGGGTGACAACACCCCGTGTTCCTGTCTCTCATTTGTACTCCTGTGTTGCCACACTATCATACGGGCTTCTGATGGAGACAAAAGTAGCTGTTTCAGCAGAAGCTAGGCAAGGTTCACAAGGTTTACGTAGACGGGTGACACATAGGGAAGTCCCTGTGTGTCAGAGGAGGGCGGGGTCACCTGATGTCCCCGCCCTCTGTTATTTAAGAAGTGTCAGAAGAATTGAAGCGTCACACGGCTGAAGACTCCCACAGAGGCGGATCGTGCGGACGCCCCCGAGATGAAGCCGGAGCAAGATGCCGGATGAGAAGAGCGGAAGAAGAAGATGAAGAAGAAGATGGAGAAGAAGGAGGAACAAGAACACTGAAGGAAGACCAGAAGAAAGAAGACCAGAAGAAAGAAGATGAAAGAAGAAGAAATTAATAAAGGACTTGTCTTGTCTTTTTTAACCTTTTTGTCACCTTTTTTGTGAAATTGAGGGGGTACATTTGTGCCCCATTACCAATTCACACAAGGGGTGGGATCTGGGGTTCCCCTTGTTAAAGGGGGCTTCCAGATTCCAATAAGCCCCCTGCCCGCAGACCCCCACAACCACCAGGCAAGGGTTGTGGGGATGAGGCCCTTCTCCCCATCAACATGGAGACAAGGTGCTTTGAGGGGCACCCTCCCAATGCTGAGGGCATGTGGCCTGGTACGGTTCAGGAGGGGGGGCGCTCTCTTGTCTCCCCCTCTTTTCCTGTGGCCTGCCAGGTTGCGTGCTCAGATAGTCTGGTATGGATTTTTGGGGGGACCCCACGCCATATTTTTTAAAAATTCTGAAGGGCCTGGTATGGAATTTAGGGGGACCCCCACGCATTTTTTTGGGGGTTCGGGGTTCCCCTGTGGGGAAATCCCCATGCCGTTTTTATCAATGAACTTTTATGTGTATTGCAGACCGACCAATTCATTGTAGCCGCGAGTAGTTTTAAATGACTTTTTTTCCTTTATAAATGTAATTTTGCTATCAGACTGTTCTAAACACGGGGAAACATGCCCCCCTTTACAGGCATACTATAGAAACCCCCCAGGTAGGAAATTTAAAGGAATATTATACTTTTATTGTTTCACTTTAAAGTGGTTGTAAACCCTTACAACACACTTTGACCTACAGGTAAGCCTAGATTAAGGCTTACCTGTAGGTCCAAGAAATATCTCCTAAACCTATACGGTTTAGGAGATATTTGCCCGAAGACAGGCACCGCTGTGTATGGCGCATGCGCCGTAGACAGCGGCGCGCAGGCGCACTGAGCGCGGCATTCTCAACGACGGAGCTGCAGCGCGTGTCGGCTCCCGTGCGGATGCGCGAGAGTGACGTCATCGCGGCTTCGTCGAATGACAGCGGCGGAGCTGCGAGACCCCACCAAGAAGATGGATGCGCCGGACTACAGGGGACAGCGGTGACTTTGCTGGCTCCTGTGTCAGGTAAGTGACACATAATGGACTACTATGTGATGCATAGTAGTCCATTATGCTTTGCCTTTGCAGGGAATGAAAGAGGAAGTAAATTCATCAGGGTTTACTTCCTCTTTAAGCATTATTAAAATCACTGCTCCCAAAAAAACTACCACTTTAAAAACTTTTTTTTGCATTGATACATGTCCCGTGGGGCAGGACCCAGGTCCCCAAACACTTTTTATGACAATACCATGCATATAAGCCTTTAAAATTAGCACTTTTGATTATTCATGTTTGTGTCCCATAGACTTTAACGGTGTTCGCGTGTGAAAAATGCATTTCTTGCCTGTTCTTGTGCGAACCGAAAGGGGGGTGTTCGGCTCATCCCTATTCTTCAGTTACTTTGTGGTTTTAATGCCTAGGCAAATTATATTATACATCCAAGGAGTCTTCAGGAGGGGGGGAGGGGTTTTCTCAGCTAAGCACACACTCCTGCCTGCATGCCTGAGCTATGGGCATATAGGTTTCAGGAAGTAAATGCTACATGAATCATATGCCCTTACTCAAGATGGCCTCAGCCAGAAAAGCTAGGGGGTGTTTTTCAAAGTGATCTCTCAGCAAAATAAAGCATGGAGACATGGATGGATGGGGGGAGTTTGTTTTGAATATTAAAAATTACTTAAATAGCATTTTTAGTGCTCATATTTAATATATGAAAACACACAAACAATTCTAAATTCTTGGATCTTTATTAAACACACACATTAAACATTCACAGTGCTAGAGTAAAAAGGTAAGTGAATCCCTAGACCAGTGATGGCGACCTTGGCGCCCGAGATGTTTTGGAACTACACTTCCCATGATGCTCAACTACACTGCAGAGTACATGAGCATCATGGGAAATGTAGTTCCAAAACATCTGGGCTGCCAAGGCCAACACTGCCCTAGACTGTTTACTTCAATGAAAGGTAATTGGAGTCAGTAGTTTGCACAATTGGAGAATGAAATTTGTTTGGAGATGTGGTTTGGAGCTACTTTGATTGAAAAGACACTCAAACATATTAAGACTGTTGTTCATAGAAAGCATCAGCTGATGTGAAGCTTTGCAAAAAGGAGCTCTCTGAAGATATTTAATCAAGAATAATTGGTCTGCACAAGGCTAGAAAGAGATACAAAGCAATTTCAAAGTATTTAGGCATCCATCAGTCGAATATTGGACAAATTGTTATAAACAGAGACAGTTTAGTCCACTTTTCCTAGAAGTGGGCGCCCAGCCAAGATGACTCCCAAGGTAAAACACAGAATCTTCAATGAGGTAAAGAAGAACCCACAATTAACAGCTAAAGGCTTGAAGACATCACTGGAACTAGTAAACATCCCTGTTCATGAGGCTACCATATGTAAGTCTTTGAACAGGCAGGGTGTTCATGGTAGAAAACCACGGAGTAAGCTGCTTCTCTTCAAAAAAATGAATGCTGCATGCCTGAAGCTTGCCAAAGAGCACCTTGGCAAACTATAACGCTAATGGAAAAATGTTTTGTGGACTGATGAAGCAAAAGTTGAATTGTTTAGGAAGAATACTTAGCACTATGGGTGGCTTACCAACATCAAAGCACCTTTGCAACAGTTAAATATGGGGGAGGAATGATTTGAACTTGCTTCGCTGCCTCAGGGCCTGCACCACTTCCCATCGTCAAGGGGAAAATGAATTCCCAAGTGTATCAAAATATCCTACAGGATCATTTCAGGGTTGCTGTCCCACCACACATGTAGAAAAATAAAAAATGATCTGGCACACACCACAGTGACAAGCTTCTATCCCCAATAGTAGTACTTGCAAGCAAGAAAAAACTTTGGTCATGGGAATGAGGGAAGTCACTGAAAAAATAATATAGTAAAAATAGGTAAATATATAAATATAATTTATTCTGAAATCGGAATCAAACCATATCATGACTGAGTACATGCTGCAATAAAGTAATAAATTCATGACAGGCCATGGAAAAAACGACATATATCACATAGTAAATAAATGAATTCATAGTATACAGTACATAATACATTTATACATAAAAAAAGAACATAATAAATAATAGTATATACATCAGACAGTACAGACCTGTAATTTGAACACATGATTGGTATAAAGCATACATGAGTAACAAATACATGATACTGTAGGCATGTGTGATTTCATAAAAATATAATAATAAAGGGTCAGATAGTCATGTACTCAATCATGATATGGTTTGATTCCGATTTGAGAATAAATTATATTTATATTTTTACCTATTTTCACTATATTATTTTTTCAGTGACTTCCCTCATTTAAAGTCCCATGACCAAAGCTTTTTCTTGTTTGCAACCGCCACCCATGTAACCATAATAAATATGGTGTGGTGCATATAGAGTGTATGTCTGTTTTTATATATCATTTTTATATATTTCATATATATACTCTACACACACACATACATATACACTTTATCACATATATCTATAGATTTATGTTTTTATGTTTTGCAACCATTTCTCCAACTGTACATTTTTATTTTATTTTCTATCATCTCTGTTTTGGTTATTTCCATTTGACCATCCCTATATGCCTTTATTGGTACAAATACATGTTCCATTTATACATAATTTGTTGCATTTACGAAATGTATATTTTTCTATGCTTATATGTCAGCCCTAAAGAAAAGGAAGTCCATTCCCCCTGAAAAAGCTTTGGCTCAATGTACATGTTTATATTTTCAATAAACGTTTTGTTAACCCTACGCTAAGAGTTGTATTTTTCTGGCCAGCGGGCAATCCTTCCTCCTCACCCAAGTCTTTTCACTGAAACAATCACATGGTTGCATCAGAAAGGTAGCGGCCCATGCCCCCAAGAGGGTCCACCACCACAATCCACCATTGAGATCAATCCACTGGAAGTGATACTTTTGTCAGTGCCCACAAAGCCACCTACTTATGACTAGAGACTGATCCAGTCAGTTCAGCATGGTCTCCAGCCCAAACCACAGGCCCACATTATCTTAACCTACCCGTGGGTTCCTGCCTGTAGTGTCAATATTGTAGCCTTGAAAAAGTTGTGTTCCTGAAGTGTTTGTAATTTTACAAAGTCATTTAACCTCCCTGGTGGTATGATTCATTCTGGTTTTAGGTGCAGAAAGCGGTACAATTATTTTGCATGGAAATTTGGCGTTTTATATTGTAGTCCTGTAATTCTTAGGAATAACTCTCTTAAATCTGTTCAAACCAGAGTCTAGCAGACATCCCGGGTATGATAAAGTTTATAATATAATAAGTAGGAAGGCCAGTATGGTGGCCTGAATTTATGGGAGGAGCCCGGAGGGTATTTAACCAGCCCGCTCGCCTGTGGTCTTTGTCGGTTTCCGGTGCGCGGCACTACGTCACTAGGCCGACGGCTCGTGTTTCGTTTCCATGCGGACAAAACGTCTCTCTCGTGGTTTTCTTTCAAGTTCGTTTTGTACAACATCGCCGGCTCTGTACAACGTCGCCAGCTCGACTGCCGCAGGTAAGGGTCTCGATTGACCTTCCTGTACTATTTTTAGTGTCGTTAAAACCTGAAATATCGAATCGTTCGTTATGATACCGGTTGTTATCACTCAATACGCTCCAATTTCGCAGCGCCCTTCATTTCACGGGCGTCATTTCGGTAGATATTGCTGGTAGGAAAAAACTGCACTGTTTTAGTACTTGTTATATAGTCTCGTTACCGTGTTCCACAGTCAAAATCGTTGCCAGTCGTGTCCCACGGCACAGCGACTCGTACCTCTGCCATAGCTGGCTCACGTAGGTCATTTCATCATTTCACTCATTTCTGTCACGCACGGCGCTCCGATTCGAAACCAGTCGCATTCGCTAAATGCTCCGTTTTCGTTCTGGTGTGCCCCTACTTGCTCGGCCTCATTTCGGTACATGCTCCAGAGCCCGCTCGTTGTTAAAACGACCCGGGTCTCTGTCATGGGAGTCATTTCACCTCACCTGTTACGTTCGAATCGAAACCAGTCGCTTTTCTCAAAACGCGCAGGTTCGATCGACGTGTCCCAGTTGCGTTGGCCTCATTTCGGTACATGCTCTAGAGCCCGTTCGTTGACGGTCGCAGGTTGCGTCCTCTCCGATTCGTAGCTCTATCATGGCAAACATTTCATGGTCACATAGTACGTTCAGTTCGAATCCGGTCGCATCCCCGTGCATCGATTCGTCCGGACGGCCCCAGGTATTTTTCGGCCTCATTTCAGTACATGCTTCAGAGTCCCGTTCGTTGTCAGTCGCAATCGCGGCACGACCGGTTCGGGCCTCTGTCATGGCAAACTTCTGTCACTCATTTCACTGTCACCTACCGCGCTCCGATTCGAATCTAGTCGCATCTATGATGCACCGATTCGTTCCGATGTGCCCCAGTTGTTACGGCCTCATTTCAGTACATGCTCCAGAGTCATGATTCATTGTTGGTTGCAGGTTTCGGTTCTCTGATTCATGTCTCTGTCATGGGTAATCGGTTCACTGTCACGTATCACGCTTCCGATACGAATCCAGTCGCATTGTGCGCTAATTCGTCTCGGCGCGTTCCAGGTATTTCAGCCACATTTCAGTACATGCTCCAGAGCGTACACGATTAACGGTCAGTCGCAATAGCGGCATGATCGATTCGTGCCTCTGTCATGGCAATCAAAATAATTTCGCCGCCACGTACCGCACTCCGTTTCGAATCCGGTTGCATACGTTATGCACCGATTCGTTACGGTGTGCCCCAGTGCTTTAACCTAATTTCAGTGCATACTCCAGGGTCCGGTTCCTCATCAGTCGCAGTCGTGGCACGATCGACTTATGCCTCTGTCATAACACATATTTCATTAATTTGACCGTCATATACCGTGCCCCGATTCGAGTCAGTCGCATCCGTGAGGCACCGATTTGTTCCGGTGTGCTCCAATTGTTTTGTTCCGAATTGGCTCGGTCGCATTTCGTTACATGCTCCACAGTTCATCTCATCACTTTTCGTCTGAAACGTCGGTTATCGCAATCAGCCTATGTCACAGCAAACATTTCACTCATTCACTGCGCACTCTTGTCACTTGAGTCTAATCCACTCATACCAACAATACATTGGTTCGCACCCGTCATGTCAGCATTATAGGTATCGTTCGCATGTTGCCTGTCATTCCTCCAAGTCCGACACTCACTATAGATCGATCCTTCGTGCTTCGAATTTCAGCCAAGGGTCTCGATTCGTTCGTTAAAACCTTCACCTCACTACTACTCCCCCTGATAGTCGCACAATCCAATGCATCTTGGTTTCCTTTCATACATCTTACGATCGGTTCCTATCAGGATTGTTACATATAGATACAAAGATTCGTGTCAGTTTCATTTTCATACACGCTACAACCCGTTTCAATTCCAGTCGCCCCAGCGGCAAATTGATTTGCACCGGGTTCATCCCGTACTCTCCACAGTCTCTTATATATTAGATTAAATTCATACACTCTAAAACGGATTTTGTCAGATTAATTTCATGCGATCGGCTCATATAAGATTCGGTTTGTTCGACCGATTCATATCGGATTCATTCCATACACATCCAAGAAACAACTTCTTGCAAATCACTGCTAGCATGCACCCAAGCATACGCTCCCTGCAATCATTGCAAACATGTTCCAGGCGCAGATTTCTTGTAGTCGTTGCAAGCGCGCGTTCAAGCATGGACGTCTTGCAATTGTTGCAAACACGCATCCAAGCATAGACTTCGTGCAATCGTTGCAAGTACGCATCCAAGCATAGACTTCTTGCAATCGTTGCAAGCACGCATCCAAGCATAGACTTCTTGCAATCGTTGCAAGCACGCATCCAAGCATAGACTTCTTGCAATCGTTGCAAGCACGCATCCAAACATAGACTTCTTGCAATCGTTGCAAGCACGCATCCAAGCATAGACTTCTTGCAATCGTTGCAAGCATGCATCCAAGTATAGACTTCTTGCAATCATTGCAAGCACGCATCCTAGCATATACTTCTTGCAATCGTCGCAAGCACGCATACAAGCATAGACTTCTTGCAATCGTTGCAAACACGCATTCGAGCATAGACTTCTTGCAATCGTTGCAAGCACGCATTCGAGCATAGACCTCTTGCAATCATGGCAAACACGCATTCAAGCATGGACCTCTTGCAATCATTGCAAACACTCATTCAAGCATAGAACTCTTGCAGTCATTGCAAGCAGATGTCCAGGCACAAGCTTATTGCAATCATTGCTAGCAGGCAGTTCTGACTAGCTCAATAGATTGCTTTAGGAAAGCCTGGATACTTTCCTAAATGTACGTTATATAACGGGGTACTTATGTTTATAGGTAAAGTTGATCCAGGGAAAAATCCGATTGCCTCTCGAGGGATCAGGAAGGAATTTTTTCCCCTGCTGTAGCAAATTGGACTATGCTCTGCTGGGGTTTTTTGCCTTCCTCTGGATCAGCTGTGGGTGTAGAATTGGGTATGTTGGGTTGTGCAATACTTTGTTTATTTGATTTGTGGTTGGACTGGATGGACTTCTGTCTTTTTCAACCTGGCTACCCATGTATCCTACCATAACTCCTTGCTATCGTTGCAGGCACGCATCCTGGCACAACTCCTTACAATCGTTGCAGGCTCACATCCTGGCATAACTCTTTGCAATCGCTGCAAGCACCTATCCTGGCATGATTCCTTACAACTATGGCAAGCACGCATCCTGGGGAACTCCTTGCAGTCGTTGCAGGGACACATCCTAGCATAACATCTTGCAATCGTTGCAAGCACGCATCTTGGCATAACAGCTAAGCAATCATTGCAGGCACGCATCCTGGCATAACTTCTTACAATCATGGCAAGCACGTATCCTGGTGTAACTCCTTGCAATCGTGGCAGGCACGCGTCCTAGCATAACATCTTGCAATCGTTGCAAGCACGCATCTTGGCATTACATCTTGCAATCGTTGCAAGCACGCATCCAAACACACGTTCAAGCACAACTCCTGCAGTCTTCGCAAAGCACATGCGGTAACACGAATTTCTCAGAGTCACTACGAACACATCTCCAGTGACAAACTCCCGTGCCATTGTCGCAAGCACATGTTTAAACACAACTTTTGCAATCGTGCCAAGGCTCGCGACTTAGCATAACTTTTTGCAATCATTCTTTTGCTAGCACATTCTCAGTGGCCCACAAACTGGCTACACGTTGTTTTCAGCAGCACTTAATTGGCCACTTGTCTTCTGTGGCTTTTCTTACAAGCCATTCACCGTTCCCTGTCTGTCATCTCTCCCTTAGGACAGTTGAGTTCAACTTCCGTCCTGCACCGGGATCGTGTTGACACACGCAACTGGCTTCTTCTTGTTACACAGTCAGGCTATACCTAGCCAGCGTTCAGCATTTCTTATCATTACAGGACTCGGAGAGCCATCTGTCTTTACGGCCCATACAGTAAGATCCCCACTACGAGGCATCTAGAGGCATCAGCCCATAGCCAACGGCATACACTCGCCCATCACATCTGCCATCTTTAGGGACACATAAAATCCTCGCACATTCCCCAGTCTGGTCGTCCAAGCGGCCATCTACCGGGCCCTTTGTGGTTTTCACGGCCTACCCAGTTTATCGTTAGTAGCACTGGCAGCCAAGTTCTACACAGACACCACCTGACGAATGGTCAAAATCTACAATACGGACCATCCCCCAGGGTCAATCTTTATGTCACGCCTCCTGGTCTCCCTCTCACGGACGCAGGACCCCGCTTAGATCCTTAATTTAGATGCCGTAGCATTAGCAGTCCTATCTATGTCGGAAGGTTCCTTACTGCATGGATTGGTATAGCGATGTTTATACCATCTACGATGCCCTGTCACCCCTGGTAGTGACGGATGCCGCAGCCTCCACAGGCTTCGCTGCAATTTTTGGCCACCACTGGCTTACAGAACCATGGCATCAGGGATACTCCTAAACCCCGGGTTTACCTAGACTTCCTCCCTCTTCAAGCTATACCCGGTCATGACAGCCTCTCGACTCTGGGGTCAAGTCAAGACAGGACAGGCCATGGCGTTCGCCACCGACAACTGGGCCGAGGTTGATCTTGTTGATGAAGCTAGGTCAGGACCGCTCTCGGTTAGGTCCTTCTACGCAGCCTACACCTCGACCCCGGTCCATAACGTGGTCACTCTTTAGTATTTGAGCACCCTTGGCAGCATGTTGGCCCGGGTCCCAAATCACGTCATTGAGAGACTAAGCAGTTGGGACCCTGCCTACCTCGCCCAGTACATCCCCAATCCTCGTGCGGAAGTGGCGCAAGCATTCACCAAACTCGCTCATCTAATTTAGCTAAAACGAATAAAACTACACCCCTACCTGAATGTTTTTGCCCCCTTATTTTGGTATACCGACCATCAGACCAGGGCACACTTCAGGTCCATTTCATGTTGTTAATCCTATGGTAAAGTGTATTGGTTCATATCCGTATTGGCCATAGGGCTTCGGCCATAAGTAGGAAGGCCAGTATGGTGGCCTGAATTTATGGGAGGAGCCCGGAGGGTATTTAACCAGCCCGCTCGCCTGTGGTCTTTGTCGGTTTCCGGTGCGCGGCACCCACCCTCCCATCCCCTTTTCAGGGCATTTCTCAAATTCATTTCTCTTCACAATATATTAATTTCTAATCTAGGGTATGCTCCCTTATTTTGGTATACCGACCATCAGACCAGGGCACACTTCAGGTCCATTTCATGTTGTTAATCCTATGGTAAAGTGTATTGGTTCATATCCGTATCGGCCATAGGGCTTCGACCATAAATAATATTTAAAAATTATTCAATAATGTAATCAAATCCAAAAACACTGAAATTTGCTCATTTGCAGAATTGTCGCTGTCATTAGATTAAGGCCGCGTACACACGCGGGGACTGTTCGCCCAACTTTGTCCGTCAAACAGTTTCGGCAAACAGTCCGCTCAAAATTAGCATGGACGGACATGGCCACACACGACGGACGAACAGTTTGCTGAAACCGTGCACGATGACGTGAACGGCACGTACGACGGGACGAAAAATACGACGTCCTATACACTGCATTATAACTTTCGGCGTGAAAATCCTTTCTGAGCATGCGCGCAACTTTGTTTGACGAACAAGCCTACACACGAGCGGACTGTTCGCTGAAACAAGGTTTCAGCGGACAGTTTTTCGGAAATTCCGAAAAACCTTGTCCGTCAAACTGTCCGCTGAAACTGTCCGCTGAAAGCCCACACACGAGCGGACTGTCCGCCCAAACACTGTTCAGCGGACAAAGTTGGGCGAACAGTCCGCCCGTGTGTACGCGGCCTTAGTGTTTGATGACGAATTTCCCCACAAATCACTATCGCTCAATTCTGCAAGTGATTCTAAATAATTATCGCTGTTTTCTAGTTGGTCTAAAATCACTTTTGACATAAAGGGACACTTTTTGGTTGCTATGGACAATCTCCAAATTCCAGGCAGAAAAAACTGTATTTATAATATAAGTGCATGCAGGGCACTGCACAGACCACTAGGGACAAAGGGGGTGTGTAATTTTTTTTATACAGTACTGTAATCTGTAAGATTACAGTACTGTGTGTGTTTTGTGTATTTTAACTTTTTTGAATTTGGCGCCGATCTCCGCTCCTGTGTGCCGTAACGTCGTAGGGAACAGAGCTCGGCGGCATTCGGGCACTGTGTGATTCGAGCGGAGGACAGCACGATCACACAGTGCGGAGGACATCGCTGGATCCAGGGGACAAGGTAAGTAACCTCTCCCTGTATCCAGGGATGCTTGGGGTTACCGCTTATGATAGTAAAATCCTAATCCGAGCCAGACTCGGGATTACCGCCAGGGAGGTTAATTACCCTTTTGCAGCCAACAATGATGTTTGCCCGTTTTGTTGAAGCTGAACTCCAGCCTTACTTTTAGTCTTACCTGGTTGTACAGGCTCCTCTCCTGTGCTGAAATTGCTCACTCTGTTTTCACTGCATGATGTGAGCTTCAAACAGCGTACATTAAAAGCTGCAGCAAGTCAGGCCTGCCTCATTTCCTGGATGGAGCAAGTCCACCAATAACTAACCCTTCTGTCCCTAGCCTTACTGTCCCTGCTTGCCTCCTTTCAATCATGGAGGTTCAACATCACGTGGGCATTGCCTAATACAATCTGCATGCAAATGTGGCTTGCAAAGGAATGCCAAATCCTACACACTGGCATTTGCCCATCAAGGCATTTGGGGATTTTCCTAACTCCTCCCAAGACCAGCCCACTCCTTGCATCATGTATGAGGGCTCGAAAGGAAAGAACAGAAGCAGGGTGCTATGATGTTTTAGGAAGCTATGTACAGCACCCTGCCCGGTATCTCCCATCCCCATCTTCTAGGATCTTATACACATTTGCACAAGGCATTGGCTTCAACCTGGCTTAGAATGGTGGGACAATGTTTAAAGCAGAACTACACTGCATGTGAGAACCACAAACCAAAAATGCTATTTAATTCATTTTTAATATTCAAAGAAAACTCCCCCATCCATCCATGTCTCCATGCTTTATTTTGCTGAGAAATAACTTTGAAAAACACCCACTAGCATTTCTGGTTGTAGATTGTAGGTTGTGGAGTGCCTAACCAGTCCCTAGTCCTCAAGGTTTTTAGTCTGTCAGCAGTGTGTTGTTACTAGTCCCATTTACCAGCATGCTTTGCGTTGTGTGTCCATTCAAACCTCTTCCTTCTAGGATGGATATACAGCCATAATTATATGATCACTGACAGATTCAGTCAATAACATTGATTATCTCATTAAAATGGCATCTGAAAATCAGTTGGAAATATTGGACAGAAAGTAAACATGTTTTCCCTGAAGTTTGATGTGTTGTATGATGCTGCGTAAACCACAGACTGGTCAGGGTGCCCATGGTGATCTGTACCCACAATTAAAAGAGTCTACAATGGGCACATGACCTATCAGACCTGGACCACAGATTAATGGAAAAGGTGGCCTGGTCCAATGAATCTCATTTACTTTTACATTATGTGGATGGCCAGGTGTGTGTGCTCATCTCTTACCTGGGCAAGAGATGTCACCAGGATGCAGTATGGGAAGAAGGAAAGACAGAGGAGGCAATGTGATGCTTTCCGCAATGTTCTATTGGGAAACCTTGGGTAATACCATTTACAGGTCTGCTACTGACAGATTGGTGCCAGATACCACAGCATATCTTCAGGGTTCCAGGGGCATCCATGCCTTAATGGATCAGGGTTGTTTTGGCGGCAAAAGGGGACCTACTCAATATTAGGTGTGTGGTCATAAAGGTATGGCTTATTGGTGTATGTACATGTTCACTTCCCAAACTGTGTGCACTCTCCCACCTTAAACTCTGCTTGGGAGCCAGTGAGTGTTGGATAGCAAGTGATTACATCCACCTCAAACCCTGTCAGAGAACCAGTAAGCACACCCACCTTAAACTCTGTTGGAAAGCCAGTGAGTACTTCCACCATTAAGCACATCACTAGGGAAATAAAAATGAAAGAGTTAAATGCTCCTTTAGGTCTAAGGGGCTGTTAAAACTTAACTTACCCAATCCTGGGCTCTGCATTGATCTTGATGACATCAGTGGGCATCTGACCACTGGAGTATAGGGGAAAAGTGGCTGCGAGGCCCAGTTTCAGCCTGGAGGAAGCCAGTGAGTATACAAACCTCAAACTCAGTTGGAGAGCCAGTGAGTACACCACCTCAAACTGTTGTTACGTCAGTAAGTTCACCCATCTCAAACTCTGCTGGTGAGCCAGTAAATACACCCCTCTCTCAGACAGCCAATGAGTTTACCCACCATGAACTCTGCTGGAGAGCCATTGAGTGCACCCACCTTAAATTCTGCTGGAGAGCCAGTGAGTACACCGACCTCAAACTCTGTCAGAAGGGCAGCGCAGCCAGTACACCCACCTCAAACTCTGTTGAAAAGCTAAACTCTGTTAGAAAGCCACTGAGTACACCTCAAACTCTGTTGAAAAAAGCCAGTGAGTACACCCATCTCAAGCTCTGTTGGAAAGCCATTGAGTAGTGAGTGCACCCATCTCAAACCAAACTCTGTTGGAAAGCCAGTGAGTACATCCATCTCAAACTCTCTTAGAATGCCAGTGAGTACACCTATCTCAAACTCTGTTGGAAAGCCAGTGAGTGCACCCATCTCAAATTCTGTTGGAAAGCCTTTGAGTACACTCATCTCAAACCAAACTCTGTTGCAAAGCCAGTGAGTGCACCCATCTCAAACTCTGTTGGAGAGACAGAAATGGTGCCAAAGGATTGATGTGCTATGTAAAAATTCAGCATTGTAAGAACCACTATGGCAACTGTTGATACCAAGATAAAGTTTCAACAGTATTTTACAGGAAAACTATTATTATGTTTCATAGTAGTAAAGTAGTATGTATTAAAATATTTTCTTATTATTAATGTCCATTAGGGTTAAGTGGGCTGAAGAGTTTATGGACCTCTGCCACACACATTCAATTCTAATTATACAGTCTCAGTACAATCTTCTGTAGATTTACCAAAACCTTTTAATATGAAAGTATCCGTTATATTTGTACACATTTATGAAGGCCCCTACACTACAGTGCCTTGAAAAAGTATTCATACACCTTTACTTTTTCCAAATTTTGTCATGTTACAACCAAAAACGTAAATGTATTTTATTGGGATTTTATATGAAAGACCAACACAAAGTGGCACATAATTGTGAAGTGGAAGGAAAATGATAAATGGTTTTCAAAATCTGAAAAGTGTGTCGTGCATTTGTATTCAGGCCCCTTTACTCTGATACCCCTAACTAAAATCTAGTGGAACCAATTGCCTTCAGAAGTCACCTAATTAGTAAATAGAGTCCACCTGCGTGTAATTTAATCTCAATTTAAGCTGTTTAAATACCGCTGTTTTGTGAAGCCCATCAGAGGTTTGTTAGAGAACTTTAAAGCACGGCTCAGTTATCCTTATTCTTGACTATAACGATACTCGCACACATAGATATGTTTGGCTAGCAAAATACATTTATTAATGGATACATAATAAAAGCAATAGGTCATTTGAAGTACAATACACTCATTAAGAAAAAGCAAATTGTATAACTTTTGTGATTGGTAACACAATAGCTAATGCCGCGTACACATGATCAAACAATCCGATGGAAAAGTTGAGTTGAGTCCGCCGGACAATCCCCCCGTGTGTGGGCTCCGGCTGACTTTTTTTACCCAAAAGTCCGGCGGACTAAGAAAGTAGTTTTGCACCAAAATGTGCCGGCTGGACTCGCAGTGCTAGTCCGCCGTACTTTTGAAATGAACGGACTTTTCCCGCACGGAGAAAAGTCCGTTCATTTTGAGCGCGGCTCCAGGTAGCCGGGACCAGTGAAGGAAGCGTCGCTGGCCCCCGTCGCCAGGTATGGAGTTAAAGGGGAATCCCTACGCCGAAAAAGCGACAACTTTCCGAAAATTTTCCGATTTTCCGACAACTTTGTCCGACCGTGTGTATGCAACACAAGTTTCGGACAAAATCCGTTGGACAAAATCCGACTGATTTTGTTGTGGGAATGTCTGAACGTGTGTACAAGGGCTAAGATTGGCATATTGCTTCACATAACCGGCAATCTGTGGAGAATCGTCCTCTGTGTGCCACCATACATTGTAAGGTACCTGCAGCTACATGGTATAAAGAATACATTACACAGTGAAAGCTGGTGAACAACACATGCAAACCATGTATTCCAAGGTGAGCTGAACTTCAGCCAAAAGCTGTATTTAATTTTGAATACAATGTCTGAAAGTTTAGAACATAATGTTTTTATTGCTGTCTGCGTCAAAGTTGAGGAGAGCCATTCACTTTATTAAATATGAAATGTATCAGTTGTCACTGGAAAAGGAATAAGGGAAAAACTCCCAATGGGGACCCTGGTATCAATGACAAACGTCAAAGATGACAGCCCTCCTAATTTTGGGGAGATATACCCACGCTTCTTGTGTCTCTGGGACAGAATAAGAGGGAACATCTTCTTAATGGTAACACAGACAATGTAACAAAGGATCTGACTCCTCTTTATTCAAAACAGATCTATGGCTGGAGAGACAACTCAATTTACTATTAACCTCTTGCCGTCCATGCTATTAACTATTACTATTTACTATTAACCTCTTGCCGAATGACGGCCACAGCGCGGACCTGACTTTCTGATAGGCCATCCCCTTTGTGCGTGCCCCCTGCAGGACACACGCGGCGCACACTGTGATCACCAAGTCACTGAGACTCGGGTGATCACAGGTCCAAGTAAGAGGCCGATCCCGGCCCCTTACCACATGATCAGCTGTCATCCAATGACAGCTGATCACATGATCTAAATAAAAGCTTGGTAATCGTTTTTTTTTCTGCTCACACTGTCACTGGCTTATCTGCAAGGGACATTGGTCCTGAAGAGGCATTTTGCCTCATCTGTGCCACCACTACCCCCAGCCAGTGCCACCTGCCATTGCCCAGAGTGCCACCTATCAATGCCCATGAGTGCCACCTATCAATGCCCACAAGTGCCACCTATCAATGCCCACTAGTGGTGCCAATCAGTGCCACCTAGCAGTGCTTGCTTATCAGTGTAACCAACCAGTGGCAATCAGTGCCCATTATTTCCACATATCAGTGCCCATCACTGCCGCCTCATCAGCATACATCAATAAAGGAGAAAAATTATCTGTTTGCAAAATTTTATAACAAAATATATATATATAAAAAAAAAAATTCTGTCTTTTTAAAAAAAATTTAAAATAAAAACCGCAGAGGTGATCAAATACCACCAAAAGAAAGCTCTATTTGTTGGGAAAAAATTGTCATTCAAAGTGCATCAGCGCTGAAAGATGAAAATTGGTCTGGACAGGAGGGGGGTTTAAGTGCCCAGTAAGCAAGTGGTTAAATATGTATTATTTTAACTGTGTGTAACAGAGATCTATGTGAATAAAAGTTGCCTGCATGAAAATATGTTCATTCCCCATGGCCCCACTGTATATAGGAACATAGCCACCCTCTCTTGCCTGCACGTCAGATAGACTATGAGATTTGTAGGTGACCACAACTAACGTGCACAGCACTTTCCAAACAAACAGATGTGAGGGAGGGAGAGGTTCAGTTGCTCAGGGAGGACATTATAAGTAGTCAGAAACAATTTCATGAAAAATTTATTACAGGGCCAAGTAGTGGATTTTTATTAATTATTTTTGGAGAATAAGGATATTATTTAGTGTCAATTTAACAGCAGCTACTACTGGGAAAGGTTGCACTCCTTGCCCTCCCCCTTCTGCCATTCACTGAACTCCTATTAGTGTCCCACACTGCATCCCCTTCTGTGAATGGACAGCAGAGATGTGGTCAATCACCTGCTCCTCCTTCATTCACAAAACACCATGTATTATAGGACAATAATAGCAAATATTCTGTGAATTGCAGAGGGGACAAAAGTGGGCCAGCGAGTGGTGCAACTTTCCTCAGTAGCAGTTGCTATTAACCTTTACAGCACCAGTAGACTGGCACTCAGGGCAATATCTGCTGGCTCTGAAGGAGACACTGCAGGAAATATTTGTAGCAACAGCAGCCTGCTAGTAATGCGATACATGCATAGGTGTATGCAGCCTATTGCATTAGGGTGTGCACTGCAAAGCACAAACACGCGTGTGTGTATAATACTGTATATATATATATATATATATATATATATATATATATATATATATATATACATATATATACATATATATATATATATATCAGTAGGGCAATGGACAGTGTCGGTAGGACAGTGGATGATGTCAGAAGGGCATTCGGGGGCTTTGGTGAAATATCAGGGGTCTAAACAGAGCCCTGATGTCTCACTTTGCACCCTGTGCACACGCCTATGCATACATGCCATTAGACATAATTAAAGTGTTTGGTACTGCACCCCTAAAAAAAAATACAAAAACTTCAGCTTTAATTATTATACAAGTTGCTAATTTATGTTATTTATTCGTTTGTAAAAAGCAATTTTCCCTATTTGGGTTTAGGAAGAAGATTCTGCTGTGCAGTGATACCTATAGATTTGCTTGTCTGCCCCTACCGTTTGTACTTATAGTCCGCAGTATACAGGGATACACATATCTTCAGTTTAAGTGAGGTTACGAACCATTCGACTCCTAGAAAATTGCAAGCCATATCTACATCTCCACTGTATACAAAAATGTGGTGGCTCTATAGAAAAAAAAAAAGACACCAGCAATTCTACTTATAACAGTGACAAATACATGCTTATATAATAAGGTATAGAGCAGTGTACATATGGCAGTTACTATTCCATTTTGAATTCAGTTAACTGATATCTAATAGGTCATTATTGGTTAAACTTTGTGTATCTTTATTATATTTGTATCTATCTCCATTAAAATGTGTACTTCCATAAAAAAAAATTAAATAGAATAAAATAAAATACCTACTGAGGGGGCATAAAACCAAGACCATAAATACCAGTGGCGGCCACATCATTAGAGGCACAGGGGCACCGCCCCCCCCCCCAAATCTACATGCAGGGCACCAGACGTATGGATTTCAATGTTTTTTGGGGGGTTTTTTTGGAAGCACATGATTAGAGCCCGAGGCTCTAATTGGCTTCAAAAAGGGTGGGCACAGTGCCAGTTGTGTGGCATCAGCAAATTAATTTTCGCGAATGCTTTCCTGCTTCTTCTCCCAGCCAATCAGGAAGCGTGTCCTGAGTCTCGAATGACCGCGGGTCCCAAGTCCCGATTGGCTGCGAGTATCAAGTCACGATTGGCCGCGAGTCCCAAGTCCTGATTGGTCAGGAGGAGAAGCAACTGCTGGGACTCAGTAGGAGACGCAGGGAGGAAGCCGGGACCTGGATGGGGTAAGTGCGGGGCTGGCGGGAGGCCAGATGAGCAAGCGAATCAGCGCTCAATCGATCCCTCGCAAGAAAATTGAGCATCAGCCGCCACTGGTAAATACCCCTAATACAATTTGTCCAACACTAACTTAGCTTAACTTTAGGGAGATATAAAATACGCAAATTAATGCAGCTCTGTATTCTCCGTATTTACTGAAAGGTTATGTTAAGCATCCATCTTGTTTCTGTCAGCCATCTTAATATTCACAAACTTCCATTTTACAATATGTACAGTTTGAACACCCCTTTAACTTCTCAGATAGCTGTCTCAACATGAGATTCTTCTAACTCATTTGTTCTCACACACTTATCTATAACTTTCACACATTTTCTCAGCATTCCTTTAGCTACTGAAGAAATCATGTACTGTCTCTTATCTTTTTCTCATATTAACAAAGAACAATAGCGTTTTGTCTTGACCAGCTGTAATCGTCTTGATGTCTACTGCGCATGTCTTATTCTGTGTGATGCAAAATTTACTATATCAATCGCTTTGTAATAACTCAATACAATTAGTTCTTGAAGGACGCCATGGTGTGTGTGTGGTTTTATTTGTCCTTCGAGAATTGATTCCAGCGCGGTCTGAATTTATACAATACATTGGATCTAAGGTCTGAGAGGTTGAAGGGACCACCCTAGACACAGGATTAACCCTTTCAGCACTGGGGGCTCGTCCGGGATGGATGTTTATTTACCCTTAACGGACTTGGAAAGCTACTTTTAACGGCTCGGTAAGTGAATTCTATTCTTATTGAGTGAAATTGACTTGCTGGGGTCCAGGTGTCAGGTGTGTGACTTGGCTTCCATCCCACAGAGATTGCTGTTGGGTTATAGAACCTCTCATAAGTATAGATAATTTGACCGGTCATGACCTTAGGGGTCATATAGTGTTTTGGGGACACTTGAAAAGGTCTTGGTGACCTTAGAAGAAAAGGTTTTGGTGACCTTAGAAAAATTTACAGAGTACTCTAGAGTTTTAGTTCTGTTCGGGACAGAACTGGTGACTGATGATCAATGTATTGTGTAAACTTTGTGTATGATTGTATAACTGCTTTGCTTTAAAAGTATCACGCTGAATGATATTGCGCTGAGTGTGTATATGTGAACTGCTATTTTGTTTCCAGAACCAAAAGGCATACTTGGTGAGTAGTATTCCGGGAGGTTATAAAGTTACAATTTGGATAAAGCTATTTTGGGAAAGGTAAACAGATTAATGTACATTGCAAAGTTAATTTCATAGAAGATTTAAATTTGTCTGAAACAAAACAGCAGCTCCATGAGCAAGATTGTGCGTTTATTGTATCTGAAATACTCTTGAACTTGTTCCAAATTTATTCTGTTACAGACTTGAAGTGATTGTAGCTGTATTAGTATAAAAAAGTATCACGGACAGTACTGATATTTTTTGGTAAAGGAATCTAAGTTGAGGTATTGTCTAATTGTCTGATTCACACTGTTGTCTGATTGTCTGCACCGCTAGGTGGCAGTCAAGCATGGTACATTGTTTTGTTTTCGTAGGAAAATGAAATGTACGGAGCATACCTAGTTAACCCTTGGGGGGATCATATGGCAGGATGGACAGAAAGCAAGGTATTCTGACAACTTTGGATCCATTATTGATCCAGACTTTCCTGAGTAATCTCAAACCCCATTTAGTGGTCCCAGTCAAACAAATGATTACTGAATGGTCAACACTTTCTAGAACTAACTTTGGTAAAGCTCTTTCACAGAAAGATGCAGCAGGTTGTTTTGATATACCAAAGCCGTCGCCTGTCTCCACACAACATTTCCAAGGGAATACGAAGGGGAACTTTAGAGGCAGAGGAAATTTTAGAGGCAGATTTAAAGGCAGAAATGGAAGAGGGACGAGTCGATCTAGAAACAATGGATGTTTCAATTGCGGTGCTGAGGATCACTGGGTGAGTCAGTGTCCTCACCCCACCGCTACTCACACTCCCGATTCCAGCTCTGTCCCTAACCAGACACAACAACCACAGGCACCCATCCAACAAGGTCCAACATGTCCAATCAAATGGGGAAATCAACAACAATGATGGGGCCCGGAGGGTAGTGTCCCAGCTTTTCCTTTTGTCTCAGATGATTTCACTGACAGTCCAATGGTTGCTATTTCAATAAATGGGAGACTCCTCCCCTATCTCGTTGATAGCGGGGCCACTAGGAGTACTATTTGTGAAGATCATTTCAGAGGCAAGTGGGAACCAGCAGAACCCTCTTTGGGAATTAATGGGATACTGACAAAAACATATAGGACTCCACCCCTACCAATAGAAGATGATGAAGGGTACACCATATGCACACATTCTTTTAGGATAATACCAAGGTGTCCTGTAAATTTGTTGGGAAGAGACTTGTTTGGGCCACTAGGAATCACAATTAGAACCAACTCAGAAGGAGGTCTAGACATTTCCTCAGATAAAATCACTATAGTAGCATGCAAACCAGGTTTATTGATGCTGTCACAACAAAATAGTGAAGAAGATTTTGAGGATATAGACCCCCAGGTCTGGTCTACATCAAATCTGGATGTAGGACTTGTTTCATGTACACCATACAAGGCCACTCTCAAAGAAGGTGCATTTCCTATCTATCACAAACAGTATCCACTCTCTAAAGAAAAGATGGATGGCATAGTGCCAATGGTGAATAAGTTTCTGCAGGATGGAATCCTGGAGGAAATTATTTCTCCATACAACACACCTGTTAACCCTGTAAAGAAGCCGGATGGCTCCTTCAGATTTGTACAGGACTTGAGGGCCATAAATGACCTCATAGTCCTAATAGCACCCATTGTACCTGATGTTCCATCACTACTGTCCTCCTTTCCAGCAACAGCCAAATGTTTTACTGTAATTGCTTTTTTCTCTGTCCTTGTAGACAAGGAGACAAGGCCACTCTTTGCTTTTACTGTGTCGATTGACCAACACAATCGCCAGTTTACCTGGTGTAGAATGCCCCAGGGATATATAGACTCACCTGTGGTCTATTCTATAGTACTCCAAGCCACCCTCAGGCCTTGGACTGCCCCTCATGGTTCTGTACTGTTGCAATATGTTGATGATCTTTTGATTTGTAGTTCTTCAGAGGAGGACTGCCGAGCTGATAGCCTATCCTTATTGAAATGGTTACATACGTGTGGTCACAAAGTGTCTAAGAAAAAATTACAATGGTGTAAACAGGAGGTTGAGTACCTAGGGTTTGTGCTGTCTCCGGGAGTTAGGAAAGTCAGTCACAAAAGAACTGTTGCTATAGTGGGTCTGCCCCGCCCACTTACCAAGAAAGACCTGCTAACCTTTCTTGGAATGATTGGTTACTGCCGCCAATGGATATCTGACTGTTCTTTCTATGAAAATATATTGAGACAAGCAACCCTCTCTGAAATGGCTGACATTGTAAAATGGTCTGATGAAATGTTAAATGCTTTTGCCATGTTGAAATGTGCAATGGTTATCAGCCCGAGCCTCGGCCTCCCTGATTTTAGCAAAATGTTTCACTTGTTTGCTAGGGAAAATTGCAGAACCATGGCAGGCGTACTGGCCCAGGAACATGGTGGGAGACTGCGCCCTGTAGCTTTTTTCTCAAAGGTGGTTCCAGTACAGGTGCAAGGCATGCCTGCTTGTCTCAGAGCGTTGGCTTCTTGTTCTATGGTTGTAGAGTTGGCAGCACCATTTACCTTGGGCCATAACACTACTTTACACACCTCACACAACGTTACCACACTCCTCAAAACTTTACATACTCAGCACATGTCAGCACAAAGATTGAGTGGGTATGAAGTCATCCTCCTGTCCAATCCAAACCTGAAAATAAGAAGTTCAAACATAAACTCTGGCCCAGCTCCAATTTTGAATGCCTTATTAGGTCTTAAAGGAGAACAGGATGACTTACCACCACCTCATGACTGTACACAATTAATACATCAGGACACTTCACCTAGAGCAGATATGCTTTCAGTACCAATTCCTACTGCACAAACAGTTTTTGTTGATGGCTCTTGCAGCAGACCAAGTGATAATGTCTATCATGCAGGATATGCTGTTGTCCAACTGCCGAATACTGTCCTCGAGGCCAATCCAATACCCTATCAGTCTGCACAAGCTGCTGAATTGATAGCATTAACCCGTGCATGCCAGCTGTTTGCAGGAAAAGAGGTAAACATTTACACCGATTCCAGATATGCTCATGGTGTGGTCTGGGACCATGGTGTAATATGGCTTCGCAGAGGATATGTGGCAGCAGATGGAAGGAGCATCTCACACTCTGACCTAGTCACAGCATTACTAGATGCAATTCAGTTGCCTTCAAAACTAGCTATCATGCACTGTAATGCACATACAGGCCAAATGACTGATATAGCCAAAGGTAATGCACTAGCTGACAGAATAGCTAAAGAAGCTGCATCTACACAAAAGGCAAACATTCAAATGCCCATGCTAACACCTCAGCCATATTCCCTGAAAGAGACACATTGGCTCACGGAACTACAGGCTTTTGCCACCCCTGATGATATTGCGCAATGGAACTGTGAGGGGATGGTACAAAAGGATCCTAAAACAGGATTAATCTGCAAAGAGGGGAAGCCGTGTATTCCTGTTGCTAGCGCCCCCCTGTTCATTGCACAATACCATGGACTGGGTCACAAGGGATGGCAGGCCACATGATGCAGATATTTTCATTGCAGGATTACCTAATCTAGTCAAAGCTTTTGTAAGGAGATGTGTCACTTGCATTAGGAACAATCCAACAAACCCAAAGAAATCAAAGCATGAACATCTTGCGTACCCAACAACACCGTTTACCCATTTACAGATAGACTTTACACATATGCCCAAAGAAGGAAAGAAACAATATCTTTTGGTCATAGTGGACATGTCACACTGGCCAGAAATCTTTGTCACCAACAATGAAAACGCACAAACTGTAGTGAAGATCCTCACACAGGAAATTATTCCTAGATGGGGATGTCCATTGCAAATAAATTCAGACAATGGCCCAGCTTTCACAGCTAAAATCTGCCAAGATCTTGTAAAAGTACTAAAAATAGACTGGAAATTTCACCTCCCCTACCATCCACAGAGTTCAGGAATTGTAGAGAGAATGAATAGAACAATTAAAGACAGGATAAGGAAAGCTACGGGTGGGAATTTTGGCAAGTGGAAAAAAGTTCTCCCAGCTGTATTAGCTGAAATCAGAATGACCCCTCACAGTGTTATTCCCCCTTTGAGGTACTCATGGGTAGGCCATTCCCCACACCGTGGGCTAATCATCCCTTGATGGTAGAGAAAGGTGATTTGGAACAAATACAGGAGGAATATGTAAAAAAACTGTTTGAAACTCTTGATATTGTTGAAAGAAGAGTTGCTCGCACCTCTCCTTCTTCTTCACAGGTACCAACCCACCCGTTCCAGGTCGGTGATCAAGTTGTGGTCCAGAGGCTTCAGAAAGGTCGAAAGCCGCAAGAGGTTCCATTCGGACCAGTGACCAAAGTGGTAGCCGTCACCAGGACCGCAATCCTTACAGAGAAAAGTCCTACTTGGATCCATGCCAGCAGAGTAAAGAAGGTTGATCTAAGCCTAGGAATTGAAGAAAGGCTGAAAAGAGGTGAAGCAGGTGTTTTAAGTCCTCAAAAGACAAGCACAGACATAAAGGACAGTGATGTCACTCATTTCACCACAGACTTCTGGGAAGGCATTTTGCCTTCTGGTGATGTTTCTACTTCTGATCTTTGTCCCAGTGTGGATAATAACTAACTGTATCTTTCATCCTGAAGACTTAGGTGCCTTGAAACTCATATGTGGTAAAAGCGAAATACACACCAACCATACTGACTTTCACCTCAGAAATCGCAGTAAAAGAGATGTCTCTAATGAATTGATCAAAGAAACAAGTTTTTTCTGGAAAAATGTTACTGTTAAAATTTAAATATGCTTATGCTAGAAAGTCAGGATATGAAAAATGCTGGATTTGTAGGAAGTTGCACGATCCCACTTTTAGCTGTCCCTCTAAACCTCAAGTCATTATTGTAAAATACTCTAGTATTAAGTATTAAGAATGTCTCAGAAGGGTACCGCAATCAGAGTATTATGTTTTACACTTTAGGAAAGACACATGAACCTGAGTGGTGTGTTCAGTTAGGCAATACATCCAACGGAATAGGTATGTGTTCCAAGTCTGTATTTAACATTTCAAAGGGTATTCCCTTCCACACCAGTAACATTATCATAGGTCATATGTGTAGTTACAAAAATCAATCCCTTAACACCATTAGTGAACTTACTACATACAGGAACACAACCTCTGGGATACTTGTGAGTAAACTTGTTAGTGCTGCATTTGAGGCTGGAACTGAGCCCCAACGTAGTTCTCTAAGAAGTTTTTCATTGGGAAACAATACATACGTATGCTGTGCTAAAATTTGTTACCCATGGATCCCCGCGGGAGTGAAAGGATCGTGTTATTTAGCACAGTTGGTACCAGTCATGTCAGCCCTAGGCCAGAATCAGGAACATCACATACAAGTGACTTCAAGTCCAGTACATAGGTTAACTTATAAATACAAGAGAGAAAACCCACCTATGTTTTCTACTTCAGATAAGTCATGGACATGGTTTCCATCCTGGACAGGATGGGGCATAACCATGATGGACAAATTGAATAACTACACTAGTCTAATAAATGATGTTATGGAAAATAACTCCCAAGATATAGGACTATTCAATGTCGAGCTCAAAGCAATTAGAAGACAACTAGAGTTACACGAATTGGTTATTGAAAGCATGAGTGCAGCTCTAACAGGTTTATGCGAAATGACCCAAGATTAACAAAGAACAATAGTGTTTTGTCTTGACCAGCTGTAATCGTCTTGATGTCTACTGCGCATGTCTTATTCTGTGTGACGCAAAATTTACTACATCAATTGCTTTGTAATAACTCAATACAATTAGTTCTTGAAGGACGCCATGGTGTGTGTGTGGTTTTATTTGTCATTCGAGAATTGATTCCAGAGCGCTCTGAATTTATACAATACATTGAATCTAAGGTCTGAGAGGTTGAAGGGACCACCCTAGACACAGGATTAACCCTTTCATTTACCATTACATCATCACATTTATCTTTTAATGCAAGCAGTTTAAGTACCTGAATTTGACCTCTCCTTCCATAAATACTAGTTGCTTGGCTATCATGCTAATCCTGACACTGAGGGAGATTTACTAAAACTGGGGCACACAGAATATGGTTCCGCTGTGCACATTAAGCAGGTTTTAGCCTTCATTCACACTAAAGGCGGGTTTGAAAACGGCATTTCAGATGTCTATCAAAATCCCCCCTGAAGTCTCCAAAAGTAGTGCAGGAAATACTTTTGAAAATCAGTGCAGTTTTGCAAATTCTGTTTTTTTGGGATTGGGACAGTGCCGTTGCTGGCAATAGGCTGTGATTTGACATGTCAAATCACTCTGATGTGAACAGGGCCGTAGCCCAGGTCCACACTGATGGGGGTTAGAAATCTCAAACTTGCCATGCAGTCCGACTTTGGGGGTGATTTGAGAGACATCTGTGCAGGTTCATGCACAGATGTCTATTGAAATCGCCCCCCTCTCCCCACCAAAAGTAGTACAGGAACTTCTTATTCGAATTGATGCTGCAAAGTCAGATTCAGACGGTGACATTGCTGGCAATAGCCGCCGATTTGGCATGCGATTTGACATGTCAAATCAAAAGCCAAATCTGCCCAATGTGAACATGGGCTAAATGTCAAAGCTTAACTGAACAAGCTGAAGTTAGAAGCAGATTGGTTAGTTTTAGTACATCTCTCTCTGTGAGCCCCAGCCCCAGAACAAGCATGCAGACCTGGAGCGCTAACCTCATTCTGAATTCCCTAGTTGCAAGCTTGTTGTGGATCAGCAATCATGAAAGTAATGAAGGCAGACAGCCATGCAGGTAGCATTTGCAGTGTTTGTATGTAAATCTTTACATACAGTTTAAGCTCACCTTTTTGCAGAAAAAATTACACCCTAAGCCATCCCCTCATGGGGGGTTGCGAAAGGTGTAGGGTGTTAGATCACCTTTTCATTTTTCCTGAACAGAACTTTTCTTATTTGCTCCTTTCTGATCTGTTAAATATACCAATGGAAGTGTTTTGTGATATCTGTACAAGTGTACAATCAGTTGATCCTGCCAGAAATCTTGTCAATTGATAAGTATTCAGCTCTCTTCCACTGCTGCATTTTTAGCAGTTCCATTTTTACCAGCTATCTCTATGGACTACAGGAAATCTCCCCCATGTTATGTAGATGCATTGAAGGGGAGGTGTTCACTTACTGCCCTAGGGTAACTGCACTGCTACTTCAAATATACAGTAAAATAAATGAGTACTGTATGTTATTGGTAGGATCACCAGATGAAAAAAAAAGCCTGAAAAAAAAAGAAAATGAACGCAATCATCACCACATTGGAGCACTGATAAGCTCCCATGTGTTACATTTTTATTCTAGGGTATACATGCACCTAAACAGTTTCAAGAACACATTCTTTCGGTCTCCAGGAATGACCCTCATACCATTACTAAAACTTAGCTCCAAGCTGTCCCTGATTTGGAGCAATGTCCCTCATTCCTCTTCATTTGTCTATTTGTCCCTCATTTTGATCTGATCTATATAGTTATATATAAAATGCACTTTTTATCTTTCAAACAGTGTTTTCCCAGTGCTAAAACTTTCATCCAAATTCTAAATTGCTGCATTTGTAAATTTTAAAAGCCAATATAAAGGAATAGTAGTGGTAAAAAAAGCCCTTGTGGATTTACTGAACCTTTTTTTTTTTTAGTTAATTCACCTTTAAGGTGGTGATAGGGGGCGTGTCCTATGCCTACATACGTTTGCTAGTAGGTGTCCCTCTTCCCCATCTCACAATGTTGGGAGGTATGCTAGAATCAAGGAAAACCAATTATTGTACAGGATATATCTTAAAAGAATTATTTTCAGTAAAAAGGAGCTGTGAAGGCCATATAGATACATTCCCTGCCTTTTACCCTAAACAGAATTGTTAGGGACGTCTTGTAAATACAAGACTGCCTTTCCATGCCTCAGGCAAGCTTGGGAAGCAGAATGTAAGAAAAAAGAGAGTGCATGGAAATAAAATAACGAGCTGGCTGCACACCCCTAAATATTCTAAAAAGAATGAAAGGACAGGTTCCCCTTGGGGTTTTCAGGCAGCGACAAGAAGGAGAAATAAATTTGTAAAAATATATTTATTTTATTAGTTCAAAGGCTTAATCGCCGTCATAAATTTAAAATACGGACTCTGGTATATGTTATTACAGCATATCGATGGGTAAAGGATATATGCAACATTTGGTACAGAGATAGTTACAGGAACAATTTACAAATACATCAATATTTCAAAAGCTACAAATAGCACCCATGCTACCCCAATGCATTTCGACCTCCATGGTCTTCTTCGGGGGGGGGGGGGGGGGACAAAACCCAAGCAGAAGGGGTGATTATATCTTATATTCTGCAAATAGTCAAAAGAAAAAAGACTTTCAATAGAAAAGTTTTTTAGCCTACAAATTAGCTAATTATTATACCTTATTTCAGTAATATTTACCAGTTCCACCAAACCGTTATTGTTCAACCAGAGACTTTTATTAAAATCTGAAAAATAAATTAGTGCCTTCTCTCAAAGGGTCATCCTGGTACCGCTGCCCTGCTGTTCTAACCCACTTCATCCACCCACCAAACTGGGGGAAAGAAGCGGGGGAGAAGAGGAAAATTACTTCACGGGGGCATCGATCGCTGACTTGCAAGAATTGACAGTATCTGGAGTTTATCCAGGGGAACCAGAGGAACAGAAGAGGAGGTTCTTGGCACACCCTAGGTGGCCACACCTAAAAATAATGAAATATAATAAAATATAAAATAAGTGTTCCACGTAAAGATATTCTAAGTGAATATATAAATGTTGTGTTACAATATTGTACTATTATATAAGTGCATATATAAATATAAATAAGAAATAGAAAGTGGAAGAAAAGTAATGCTTAGTTGCCAAAATAATATATGTTTATACAAAAGAAATTTAGTAAAAAACTGTGGAGTCACCAGTATGATGATTATCGTTATTGTGAAGTGGTGTTACTATTATTCAAGTCAGCGATCAATGCCCCCATGAAGTCATTTTCCTCTCCCCCCCCCCCTTCTTTCCCCCAGTTTGGTGGGTGGATGAAGTGGGTTAGAACATCAGGGCAGCGGTACCTGGATGACCCTTTAAGAGAAGGCACTAATTTATTTTTCAGATTTTAATTAAAGTCTCTGGTTGAACAGTAACGGTTTGGTGGAACTGGTAAATATTACTGAAATAAGGTATAATAATTAGCTAATTTGTAGGCTAAAAAACTTTTCTATTGAAAGTCTTTTTTCTTTTGACTATTTGCAGAATATACGATATAATCACCCCTTCTGCTTGGGTTTTGTCCCCCCCCCCCCCCCCCGAAGAAGACCATGGAGATCGAAATGCATTGGGGTAGCATGGGTGCTATTTGTAGCTTTTGAAATATTGATGTATTTGTAAATTGTTCCTGTAACTATCTCTGTACCAAATGTTGCATATATCCTTTACCCATCGATATGCTGTAATAACATATACCAGAGTCCGTATTTTAAATTTATGACGGCGATTAAGCCTTTGAACTAATAAAATAAATATATTTTTACAAATTTATTTCTGCTTCTTGTCGCTGCCTGAAAACCCCAAGGGGAAGCAGAATGTAATCCTCAGGATAGGAATATCATTTGATAAAATAAATCAAGATGAAGTATGTCTCCTGTGTGAAATAAGGTCACTGAAAAATGTTCACAATTCAGCTTTTATACGGTTTGGTGAAGATGGTCGTCATATGGCAATACAAGCTAGAGATTGAATATTCTGCTATAGCACATAGCTAAACATTCTCAAGGTAAACAGATTTGACATCTTTTATATTTCTCTTCCTAGCATGTATTAACGTCTTGCCGACCACGTAATGCACACATGTGACAGCAGGCTTATATGCATCCATGATGCTCTGATGTTCTGTGCTAAGAGCACGCTCACTGCATCTCAGTCACTGTCTGAGATTGGTTAGACTGCTGATCATGTAACTACTGTGACAGCCAATCAGAAAAATCACATGATCAGGCGACACAGAAGCAAGGGGCTGAAGTGTATGTGTCTAGATAAAACAAAAACAAAAACATGTATATCTCTGCAATACATGCACATGTTCAATCCTGTGCATATAAACCTGGCTTCACTGACTGCAGCGCATCATCTGGTACTTTTTTTTTTTTTTAGAGTAGATGGTCAGGCTCTCTTGTAATAGCAATTGGAGCAGCTAACTAGTCACTCAGCAACTGGGGGAATCCATAGTGGAGAAGGATCTGGGGGTTTTGGTAGACCATAAGCTCAATAATAGCATGCTATGCCAAGCTGCGGTTTTGAAAGCGAGCAAAATCCTCTCTTGTATTAGAGGTATGGACTAGAGATATAATTTTGCCCCTGTACAAATCATTAGTAAGACCTCATCTGGAATATGCAGTTCAGTTTTGGGCACCAGTTCTCAAAAAGGATATCAGGGAACTGGAGAAAGTGCAGAGAAGGGCAACCAAACTGATAAAAGGCATTAAGGGGGGATATGATCAGGGCAGACCCATCCATTAAGGGCTCACGGGAGCCGCCTCCCCTATCCATGCATCCGGCCACTTTGAGGACACCGGTGCATGGATTCCAATGCGGAGGGGTGTTTTTTTGAAGCACCAATTTGAGCCGCCACTAAATATGGTCAACATGTATTTTCACAGTAAGAACTGTGAAAATATGGAATAGACTCCCTTCAGAGGTGGTTCTGGCCAGCTCAGTAGATTGCTTTAAAAAAAAAATTCTTTAATGTACATAATGTAACTGGGTACTAACATTTCTAGGTAAAGTTGGTCCAGGGAAAATCTGATTGCCTCTTGGAGGATCAGGAAGGTTTTTCTTTTCCCTTGCTATGGCAAATTGGATCAAATTTGTTTGTTTTTTTCCGCCTTCCTCTAGATCAACTGTGGGTGAAGGATTGTGTATATGGGATTGTATGATTTTTTTTTTGGATTGGTTGAACTAGATGGACTTGTGTCTTTTTTCAACCTAACTATGTAACTTCAGTGCCTTGAAAAAGTATTCATACCCCTTGAAATTTTCCACATTTAGTTACAACCAAAAACATAAATGTATTTTATTGGGATTTTATGTGATAAACCAACACAAAGTGGCACATAATTGTGAAGTGAAAGGAAAATGATAAATGGTTTTCAATTTTTTTTACAAATAAATATGTGAAAAGTGTGGTGTGCATTTGTTTTCAGCCCACCTGAGTCAATACTTTGTTGAACCACCTTTCACTGCAATTACAGCTGCAAGTCTTTTTAGGTATGTCTTTACCAGCTTTGCGCACCTAAAGAGTGAAATATTTGCCCATTCTTCTTTGCAGAATAGCGCAAGCTCTGTTAGTTTGGATGGAGAGCAAGTCTTGCCACAGATTCTAAAT
Source organism: Lithobates pipiens (assembly GCF_037356315.1). Lineage (NCBI taxonomy): Eukaryota > Metazoa > Chordata > Amphibia > Anura > Ranidae > Lithobates > Lithobates pipiens. The sequence continues at coordinate 52,072,025 of NW_027507789.1, read as the reverse complement.
TGGATTCGGATCTGGATTTTGACTGGGCCATTCTAACACATAATTATGCTTTGATCTAAATCAAACCATTATAGCTCTGGCTGTATGTTTAGGGTTGTTGTGCTGTTGGAAGGTGAACCTCTGTCCCAGTCTCAAGTCTTTTGCAAACTCTAAGCCCTTGTACACATGGTCGGACATTCCGACAACCAAATCCGTCAGATAAATTCTGATGGATTTAGTTAGAAAGTGGTCCGGAAGTGGGGTTGCATACACACGGTCGGACTAAGTTGGCGGAATTTCCGGTTGCCAGGAACGCGGTGACGTAAGCCGCGTACGACGGGACTAGGAAAGGGAAGTTCAGCACCACGTCCGGCACCCTTTGGGCTCCTTCTGCTGATCTCGTGTTTATCGCGTGTTAGTAGAAGTTTGGTTAGAGACGATTTGCGCTTTTCAGATTTGTGCTTCAGATCGTTACTGCTCTTCAGTTAGTGCTTGTGGGTGCGTATCTGCTTATCAGTGCGTGTAGTCAGTTAGCATTTGTTGCTCGTTGTGGACTATATCTTGGTATAGTACGCTTTGATTTGCATTGCTTATTGTCTGCTCGTTTATGGTTTTCAGTTCGTTCTTTCAGGCCTTGCTGTTTATCGGTGCTTTCTGTTGTCCGTTCTGACCAGCCGACCGTTTTCAAGCCATGCTGTACGTACTCGTTGTAGAGTTTGTGCTGTGCAGGGGCTTGGTGTTGGGCTTTTAGCTTTCACACAAGCACAGTCCATGAACAGGGCAAGGAGGAGTTCATGGACCAAGAATTGGTTGCGCCAGCGTGACCAGTTCTCGCACATGCCTTTGCTTCGTGAGATCCGGGAGAATAATCCTGATGATTTCAGGAATTATCTCCGGATGACGGACCCCGTTTTTCACCATTTGCTGTTCCCTTATATCAGCAGGCAGGATACCTGCATGCGGCAAGCCATCACTCCGGAGCAGAGGCTGATCGCCACGTTGCGCTACTTGGCGACAGGGAGAAGTCTTCAGGACCTGAAGTTCTCGACAGGCATCTCCCCCCAGGCTCTGGGGATCATTATTCCAGAGACCTGTTCTGCCATCATTCAGGTCCTGCAGAAGGACTATATGAAGGTAAGTTTTCTCCTTTAACATCACATTCTATGTATTTAATGTTTGCTAATGTCTTGTTTTTCTTTCCTCGTTCCCTAATGTTATACCTGAAGGGTTCCACATGTACTGCCACTTTAAGGCTGGCTCCACCCAGGAGTGATGCCAAGGGTCAAGGGGTATAGTAGCCATCTTGGACACATGTAAGCAGCTAATAAGATGTACTGTCCTGAGATGCATGTTGCAGTGTACAGTGAGTACTGGAAATAAACTTCCATTGTTCCAGACCAGAGTCTTGTGTCTCTCACAACACAGAGGATATAACAGTGGCGACGAGGATGGGATTTACAAAGTGTCTATCAGTCTGAGAGAGAGACAAAGACATTGTGGATTGTTACCTGGATAAAAGCAATCACAGATCCCAGCAGGAAAATGTCATTGATCGGGACATTAAGTGAATTTGATGGAGAACAGACATCCTGGAGTTCCTGGGTGGAGAGACTGGAACAGTATTTCAGTGCAAATGGCATCCCAGGTGAAAGGCAAGTAGCAGTATTTCTGACAGTGGTCGGTGCTCAGACATATGACACTCTCAGGGATCTCCTTTTTCCTGTAAAACCAGCAACTAAGACATTGGCAGAGCTCCTGACACTGTTAGAGGGTCACTTCCAGCCTAAACCACTAGAGATTGCAGAAAGATTTCGTTTTTATCAGAGGCAGCAGCAGCCAGGTGAAGAAATTAAAGCTTATGTGCTCGCCCTTCGCAGACTAGCCTCTACCTGTTCTTTTGGGGAGTACCTACCTACTGCACTGAGAGATAAGTTTGTCATGGGACTGAATTGTGACTCTAGCCAAAAGAGACTGTTAACAGAGAAAGACCTTACCCTTGCAAAGGCAATTGAGATAGCTTCAATGATGGAAATGGATGTGAAAGATACAGAGGAACTGAACCCTCAGGGCAGAAGGGAAGAGGTGAAACAAGAAGTTTTCAGAACAGCAGTCAAGCCCACAGTTGCAAACTGGAAATACAGACCTCCACCAAGCCGGGGGTCAGCTTGCTACCGTTGTGGGAATACAGACCATGATCACAAAGTCTGCAGGTTTAAGGATCAGACCTGTCATAACTGTGGTAAAACAGGACATCTGAAACGAGTTTGCCGGAGCAAGAAGGTGCGAGATAAACAACCTCTGAACCCCAAGACAAAGACCTATATGGTGGGAAGATATACATCATCATCTGAGTCAGAGGATGAGGAAGTGCTCCATAGTTTAGACATACATCATATGCATTCAGCACCCTCTGCAATGACTGTAGAGGTAACCATTGAGGGAAAGAAACTAAAGATGGATGTAGACACAGGAGCAGCAGTTTCAGTTATCACTCAGAAACAATGGAGACAACTTCAGACCCGAACAACTGTCCGCCCAACGCCAATCAAACTGCAGACATACTCAAAGCAGATACTCCACCCACTGGGTTATGCAAAAGTGCAGGTATTGTACAAGGGTCAGACAAAGAGACTGCCATTATATATACTAGAAAATGGGGGACCCCCTCTCTTTGGGAGAGACTGGATTGCTCACTTTGGTATGCCAGACATCGCCATAAATCCCTGTAACACTGTGACAATTCCATTAGGAGATAATGAGGGATGGGTGGTGTCCCTGAAGCAGCGGTTCCCAAAGATCTTTGATGACCAGTTGGGAAAAATAAAGCATGACTGTGTGAGACTCAAGCTGAAACCCAACGCCCAGCCTAAGTTCTTCAAAGCTCGCACAGTACCTTTCGCACTCCGAGCAGGAGTGGAAGCAGAACTAAGTCGGCTGGAGGAACATGGTGTCATCTCAAAGGTAGAGCACAGCGAGTGGGCATCACCTGTTGTACCAGTGAAGAAAGCGAATGGGGACTTGCGCATTTGTGGCGATTTCCGCATGGCACTGAACTCCCAACTGGAAATAGACCAGTATCCTCTACCCAGAGTAGATGACATTTTTGCCTCTCTTGCAGAGGGTCAAAAGTTCACCAAGCTTGATCTCAAACAAGCATATTTACAGTTTGAGGTCCATCCTTCTTCCCGCAAGTTTCTGACCATCAACACCCACAAGGGACTGTATGAGTACAATCGGATGGTGTTTGGTGTAGCCTCTGCCCCAGCCATTTGGCAACGGAAGATAGATGAGATTTTGGCTGACATTCCTTTCACTCAGTGCCTGTTAGATGACATGCTCATCATGGGACGGATGGACCAGGAACACAAGCAAAACGTGGAGCTTGTGTTGGAAAGACTCCAAGAGCAGGGTCTGAAAGTGAACTTAGCAAAATGCCAATTCATGGTGCCGAAATTGGAGTTTTGTGGCCACCTTGTGGATGCAGACGGTATACACACCACAGAAGCCAAGGTTTATGCCTTAGTCAAAGCTCCTGCCCCAACCAATGTCCAGCAGCTGCGATCATACCTTGGCTTGCTGAACTATTACCACAAATTTCTGCCAGATCTGGCACACACCTTGTTTCCGTTAAACAAGCTTTTGGAGAAACACTCCAGATGAGACTGGTCGGCTGCATGCCAACGCACTTTTGAAGTCTCTAAGCGGAAGCTGTTGGCGTCACGCATGCTTGTTCACTATGACCTCCAGAAGCCTCTGACCTTGGCTTGTGATGCCTCACCCTATGGTCTGGGGGCTGTACTGTCTCACATCTTACCTGATGGGTCAGAAAAACCAGTGGCATTTGCCTCCAGGTCTTTGACAAAAGCAGAAAGCAATTACTCTCACATTGACAAAGAGGCTCTTGCGCTGATATGGGCAATTAAGAAGTTTCATCTTTACCTGTATGGTAGGGAATTCACCATACTGACAGACCATAAACCACTCCTTCAGATCTTTAGCCCTGACAAAGGCATCTCTCAGACTACTGCGGCCCGCCTCCAACGCTATGCCCTGTTCTTGGGAGCGTACAGTTATAAAATCCAGTATCGCGGTCATGATGCCAATGCTAATGCGGACGCAATGTCCCGACTGACAGGGAGGTCAATGGACTCCTCTCCACCGGTCAAGAGTTGTCGTTACACCAGCCTGTCCTTCTTGTCTTCTGGGGAGATAGCAGCCCATACAGCCAAGGATACCTTTCTGAAAACAATACTCTCCTGAGTACGGTCCGGTTGGCCTGCAACCGTCACACAGGATTATGAACCTTATTTCCGTAGGCGTATGGAATTAACTGTGGCTGGTAACTGTGTTTTATGGGGAGACCGAGTGATCATTCCACAGACCCTCCGGAGACACATTCTGGACTTGCTACATACTGGTCATCCCGGGGGCACACGTATGAAACAAAAGGCCCGAGGCTATGTGTGGTGGCCAAACTTAGACTCGGATATCACAACATATGTGAATGCTTGTGCTGGATGTGCACAAACTGCAAGAGACCCTCCTCGAGGGTGCGTCCAGCCCTGGACTTGGCCCACGGTTCCTTGGTTTCGACTACACTTGGACTTTGCAGGTCCGATCAGAGGACACACCTTCTTGATCATAGTGGACGCCCATTCAAAGTGGCCTGAGGTAATTCCTGTCACTCAGCCAACAACTAAGGCAACAGTTTCCATACTGTTACATCTCGCTGCTACATTTGGATACCCCAGAGAAATCATCACAGACAACGGTGCACAATTCACCAGTCAGGAGTTTCAGCGTTTCTTGACTGCCCACAACATCAAGCACAAGTTGACCGCACCTTACCACCCAGCTACAAATGGTCAAGCAGAGCGGTTTGTGCAGACTTTTAAACGCTATTTCAAAGCTACAGTGGCTACAAGTAAACAGCAGTCCCTGTCACCCCAGCAGCTGGACTCCTTCCTTTCTGCTTACAGAAACACACCGCATGCAACCACCGGGAAAACTCCAGCAGAACTCCTTCTGGGTCGGCAGCCATGGACTGTTTTGGACATGCTCCGCCCACAAACAGTCCAGGAACATGTACTGCAGTCCCAAGACAAGATGGTCAAACACCATGAGATCCCCCTATTCACAGCCCAACAAAAGGTATGGGCCCGATCTTATGGGGCTTCCAACACCCGTTGGCTTCCTGCTGTCATTGCAGAGACTTTGGGACCCAAGATGTATAGGGTCTGCCTGGAAGATGGTTCCATTTGCAGAAGGCATGCGGACCAACTGCGCCCTCGTTTTCAACTGCATGAATCCCTGACGCCGGCTGAACCACCAGTGTTGCAAGGAACTGCTCCCAGCGGATCAGGATGCATGGGAACTGATGATTGGGGGGACTCTGATCTTTTGAACTCAGCTCCAACAGAGCCCTCCAGCCCTGGTCCGGAGGTTGGTTCACCCACTGAGCTGGGGGATCCCTTCTTGGCACCGTCAGTGCCCATTCCAGTCGACCCTGTTTCCTCCGATCCCGAGTCGATGGGTGCCCGCCCTCAACGACACTGACGCCCTCCTGACCGGTTTCAGCTTCAAGACCGGTTACGAGACTTTCGACGGGGCCGCCGAAAGTGATCCAATGCCATTGTATCCCCGCAACTGTCCCTGGAATCTTCCTCTCACATCTGGATGCAGGAAAAGTCCTGTGCATCTCCTGTGTTTGGAGGACTGTTATTGGACAGTTATTACTTAATGTTTTGTGCCTTTTCTCGTTTTGTTTTTGTTTGTTTTTTTGTTTTTTTTAGGGATGGATGGAAGGTGTTATACCTGAAGGGTTCCACATGTACTGCCACTTTAAGGCTGGCTCCACCCAGGAGTGATGCCAAGGGTCAAGGGGTATAGTAGCCATCTTGGACACATGTAAGCAGCTAATAAGATGTACTGTCCTGAGATGCATGTTGCAGTGTACAGTGAGTACTGGAAATAAACTTCCATTGTTCCAGACCAGAGTCTTGTGTCTCTCACAACACAGAGGATATAACACCTAATTACCATGATAGCAATATGCTATAATTGATATGCTGTGCCCATTTGTCCTCATCCATGCTCGAAGCTTTTCAAGTTCCTTTTTTGTGCTTCATGCATATTTGCCTTCAATAACTTCCCCAGCATGCTCTTCTGGGGCCATAAACCTATAGTCTAGTCACTTAGCAATGTATTTTGTCAGCTCCATAGTATTGCTTTCCCCTAACCACCCCCTAAAATGTGTACAAATGTTATGTATGTGTTTAAATTCATGCAGAGTGCCAGAATTTTTTTTTGGTTGGGCCAAACTTATTAGGAACCCCCTCCCCCCAACTGCTAGGTCAGCTGATAGCAATCCTCTATCTGCTGACTTTGCCAGACCCAATACACACGATGCCTACCTTTTTTCTGGTAAGATTTATGGATGAATTCACCAAAGCATGTAGTGCAAGGGCCTGCCTCAATATTTTCAAATGCTACTGTTTAAATTTTTTTTCTCCTATTATTATCTTGATAGGTAATAGCAGAATGTCAAAATGTACTTCCATTTGTTCCTTTTTTTTGTATTATGACACTTCTTACCTGTCTGGTGGGCTGCCAATAGTGTGAGTAAGGAGGAGTTGGCCAAAGTATCACACATTATTTATGCATTCAGCTCTCAATGAAGTGGAGAGGGTTACCTGTCCAAAACATCCCCCCCCTCATTTTTTGAAATGGCCCATCAGATGGGGGGGGGGGGGGGTGATGAATCTGATAAGGGCAGATAGGGAGGAGAAGCAGGCATAACTTACATTGCACAGGAGGGACAAAGCAGACTGCAAATGTATCAGGAGCGAGTCATCGACCATGTACGGTCACATCTGGCGCTCCCAGGACACCGGCACATGGCTCCGCAGTGTGGGCTTTTTTTAACGTGTCCGCTGCTGACAATAGCGTTGCCATCTGCAATCTTTGCAGTCAACACATTAGTCGCGGTAAGCCCAACACTCACCCAGGGACGACCGCCTTAAGAAGGCACATGAGCAGCCATCACCGAGCCGAGTGGGAGCAACGGAACACACAAAGCCACACTGCAGGCTCTCACCGTCCAGCCTCGTCTTTTACTTCTCCTTCTCCTCTCTCCTCACAATTGTCCTCCACTCCACCTTCCATCACGCCAAGCTCACGTTTTTCTGCAAAAAGGCAGGCTTCCGTGGGCCTAATTCTCGAGCGTAAAAAAATGATGACGCCGGATAACCCTCTTGCCCAACGGTTGACGGCTGGCTTGTCAGAACTCATAGCCCGCCAACTACTGCCATATAAACTGGTGGACTCGGAGGCCTTTTGCAAATTTGTGGCCATTGGAACACCACAAAGGAAGGTCCCAGGAAGGAAGTATTTCTCAGAGAAGGGCATCCCAGAGCTATATGGCCATGTTCAGCGGCAAGTGAATGTATCTCTGGCACACAGTGTCGGTGTCAAGATACATCTGACCACAGACACGTGGTCTAGCAAACACGGGCAGGGAAGGTATATCACTTTTACTGCCCACTGGGTGAACCTTCTGACGGCCGTCAAGCATGTAACCCGTGGCACCCGTGTAGATTTGGTTTTACCGCCACGGATTGCATGCAGGGCTGACTCTTCTTCTCCTCCTCCTCCGTCCTCCTCCCTCTCCTCCTCAGCTGACTCCTCCTTTTCCGCTGCTAGCGTCTCTTCCGCTGCGCCGCCCAAGTTCCCCAGAACCTATTCGACATGTCAGGTGAGACGTTGCCATGCCGTGCTGCGTCTGTTGTGCCTGGAAGCCAAGAGCCACACTGGCCCGGCACTCCTTTCAGCTTTGCGTTCACAGGCAGATCAGTGGCTAACACCGCTCAATTTGACAGTTGGTAAAGTGGTGTGTGACAATGGTGCCAATCTGCTTAGCGCATTGAAACAGGGCAAAATCACGCACGTGCCATGCATGGCACACGTCTTAAGCTTGGTCATGCAGCGATTCGTTGTCAAATACCCTGGGGTCCAGGACATCTTGCGGCAGGCAAGGAAAATCTCGGCCCATTTCAGAAGATCTTACACGGCCATGGCTCGCCTTGCTGACATTCAGCGGCGACACAATCTGCCGGTCAGACGTATTTGCGATTGCCTGACGCGATGGAACTCAACCTTCTATATTCTTGATAGGCTGCTCCAGCAGAAACGTGCAGTTAACGTCTACCTGTATGAACTCTGCGGCAGAACCGGTTCTGGGGAGCTGGGGCTTTTTTTACCGCGCCAGTGGCTGCTCATGCACGACGCATGCAGACGTCTGCACCCATTTGAGGAGATCACCAAACTGGTCAGTCGCAGCCATGGCGCCATCAGTGACATGGTACCTTATGCCTTCTTTATGGAGAGTGCATTGCGTCGTGTCATTGATCAAGCTGTGGAGGAGCAGGAGCGGGAAGATGAGGAAGTCGCAATGCTGGATGAATTCCCAGGGGGGGCTACTCTATCTGAGACAAGTGAACAACAGGAGTCTGAAGAGGATTCAGAGGAGGATGGTGCCGGGGCGGATGAGGAGGAGCAAGAAGAGCATGCTTTAAACCTTTCTGGGATCCCTGTTGTGCGTGGATGGGGAGAGGAGAATGAAGAGGACGACATTATCCTGGATGATTAGCAGGAGCCAGGCCACCACACCGCTTCCACTTTAGTGCAAATGGGGGCCTTCATGCTCCAGTGTTTTAATAGGGACCCCCGTATAAAAAGTATAAGGGTCAAGGACCAGTACTGGGTGGCAACGTACTTAGACCCCCGGTACAAACACAAAATGGCGGAAATGTTACCGCCGTCACAGAGGGCTGTCAGAATGCAGCACTTCCAGGCCTTGCTTCGAGAAATGCTGCATTCTGCTTTTGCGTGCGCTGGCAGAGGAGCAATTCCCACTCCCAGAGAAGGAGTTGCGGGTACCAATCCAACAGCGCCTGCAAGAAGAGGCCAATTTGAAGATGTGTTGGTAACTTCGGATATGAGGTCATTCTTTCAGCCGACCCATCGACAGGTGTCATCCGAATCCAGCATCAGGGAACGCCTAAACCGTCTGGTGTCCGACTACATCCGGTTAACGGCCGATGTGGACGCTTTGAGGAGTGATGAACCCCTGGACTACTGGGTGGGCAGGCTTGACCTCTGGCCAGAGCTTGCCTAATTTGCAATCGAACTGTTGGCTTGCCCCTCATCCAGTGTTCTGTCCGAAAGGACGTTCAGCGCAGCAGGGGGGATCGTGACCGATAAGCGTACTCGCGACAGTTTTAACTACCTCACATTTCTAAAAATGAATGAGGCATGGATCTTGGAGGAATTCAACACATGTGACCAGTAGACCATGTATATGTCTATAAACAATTTTTTTAATCGAGCACAGACCTTCTTTCTTCATTTGGCTCACTTCCTTGTCCAAAAAAAGCACACCGTACTATATGCCCGTACCCTCCTCTTTGAAGAGGTTGAGCGGTGTCATATTTCTACTGGGGCTGCTTATTATGAGGGGCTCCCACCATCCCTGTGCTGGGCTGACATCCTCCTGGGGCTGTACCTCTGCTGTGCATATTATGAGGGGCTCCCACCATCCCTGTGCTGTGCTGACTTCCTCCTGGAGCTGTACCTCTGCTGTGCATATTTTGAGGTGCTCCCACCATCCCTGTGCTATGCTCATTATGAGGGGCTCCCACCATCCCTGTGCTGTGCTGACTTACTCCTGGGGCTGCTTATTATGAGGGGCTCCCACCATCCCTGTGCTATGCTGACATCCTCCTGGGGCTGCTTATTATGAGGGGCTCCCACCATCCCTGTGCTATGCTGACATCCTCCTGGGGCTGCTTATTATGAGGGGCTCCCACCATCCCTGTGCTATGCTGACATCCTCCTGGGGCTGCTTATTATGAGGGGCTCCACCATTCCTGTGCTATGCTCATTATGAGGGGCTCCCACCATCCCTGTGCTATGCTGACTTCCTCCTGGGGCTGCTTACGGTGCAGGTGTCAGTGCTGTATATCACGGTGCTGATGTCAGTGCTCTCTGTCACGGTGCTGCTGTCAGTGCTGTATATCACGGTGCTGGTGTGAGTGCTTTATGTCACGCTGCTGATGTCAGTGCTGTATATCACGATGCTGGTGTGAGTGCTTTATGTCACGCTGCTGATGTCAGTGCTCTCTATCACGGTGCTGCTGTCAGTGCTGTATATCACGGTGCTGGTGTGAGTGCTTTATGTCACGCTGCTGATGTCAGTGCTCTCTATCACAGTGCTGCTGTCAGATGACTCTATCACGGTGCAGGTGTCATTGCTGTATGTCACGCTGCTGGTGATCATCTCCTGCACCCTCTTCTTTGCCTACCCTGGTCCCTGACCTTCCCTCTCCTTCATTGCCTTCATGCGCTCCTCCTGATCCCATGCCTAATGTCAACATGTGCTATCTCCCATCATGGGGTATCAATGTACATGTTTTGGGGGTGCAACCCCTTTATCTCAGCCACGTTAATAGCAAGGAAGGGGTTGCACCCACAAAACGTGTACATTAATCCCCCATGATGGGAGATAGCACATGTTGACATTGCATGGGATCAGGAGGAAACTGGCCACTTTATGATGCCTAACATACAGTAACTCACCAATAATGTAAATATTTGCCCCCTGGTACATTAAGATACCCAGAGTACTGCAGGAAAGATGGTTGCTCCTCCAGTTTCATGCCGCGTACACACGAACGGAATTTCGGCCAGCAAAAGACCGATGAGAGCTTTTCATCGGAAAATGCGACCGTGTGTATGCTCCATCGGAATTTAGCTGGCCAAATTCCCGCCAGCAAAAATTTGAGCGCATGTTCTCAACTTTCTATAGGAAACTCCGATCGTGCGTATGCAATTCCGATGTGCAAAAACTCGCGCATGCTCAGATTCAACTACGAGATGGAAGCTATTGGCTACTGGGTATTGAACTTCCTTTTTCTAGTCCCGTCCTATGTGTTGTACGTCAACACATTCTTGGCGGTCGGAATTTGGTGTGACCGTGTGTATGCAAGACAGCTTGAGCAAAATCCTGTCGGAATTCCATTGGGAAAACTATCAGAGCTTTTTCCAACCAAAATTCCGATCGTGTGTACACGGCATTATCCGTATTTTAGTCATCTGAAATTGTTTTAGTCATAATTTAGTAATCTGAATTGTTTTAGTCATATTTTAGTATATCAGAAAGTGCAGCGCTAAGATACACCTATATGTGACACTAGGTGTGTACAAACAATAAAGAATACAAGTGAAATCAATCTAAATACATAAATAAAAAATTTGTGAAATCAATCTAAATGCATGAACAACAGTGACCAGAGTTCCATATTGGTGGATAAATGAATGTCCACTAGTGACAATCGAATTCAAGAAATTCCAAAAGATTCCGATTTTCACACAGTCCGGAGTTCTGCAAAGTTTGCAACCGACTACTGGAAAATCGCTAGAAGAGATGGATACTCTTACCGGATAGGTTGGACACAACTACCATATAGTAATGTGTCATAAAGGCTCAGAGAGGGTCCAATGGCCTGAAAGGCAGGATTCCCAGCCATATGGTATATCTCCTCAGGGTTGATCGTCACGATCCTCAATTCTCCGCAATCCCCAATTCTATTTATCCACCAATACTGGAACTCTGGTCACTGTTGGTCATGCATTTAGATTGATTTCACTTGTATTCTTTATTGTTTGTACACACCTAGTGTCACATATACGTGTATCTGTATCTTAGCGCTGCACTTTCTGATATATTGTACTGTATGCCAGCAGCTGGTCTGTGTTCACTCACGGATAGTAATTATTTATTATTATTTGAACAATTTTTTGTTTTTTCACTTAAAAATTACAAGGTAGCGCGGTGTTTTCCCCTTTACACTTAGTCATATTTTAGTCTACTTAAATCTCCAGTACATTTTAATAAACTAAATTATAATGGGTTTAGTTAAATTGTAATGCATTATTTAACCACTTCGCATCCAGGCCAATTCTGACATTTCTCTCCTGCATGTAAAATTCATAATTTTTTTGCTAGTTTATATATAATATTATAAATGTTTTTTTAGCAAAGACCCTAGAGAATACAATGGCGGTTGTTGTTTTTATCTTGCACGGTATTTGCGCAGCAATTTTTCGAATGCCTTTTTTTCAGAAAAAAAAAACAGTTTCATGCTTAAAAAAAAAAAACAGTAAAGTTAGCCCAATTTTTTTGCATGTGATAGATGAATATACGCTGAGTAAATAGATACCCAGCATGTCACGCTTCAAAATTGCACGCGCTCGTGGAATGGCGCCAAACTTTGGTATTTAAAAATCCCCATAGGCGACGCTTTAAAAATTTTTGCTGGTTACATGTTTTGCGTTACAGAGGAGATCTAGGGCTAGAATTATTGCTCTCGCTCCAATGTTCGCGGAGATACCTCACATGTGTGGTTTGCACATCGTTTTCATATGTGGGCGGAACTTACGTATGCGTTCGCTTCTGCGTACGAGCTCACGGGGACAGGGGCACTTTAATTTTTTATTGTTAATTTTACTTTTATTTTTTTAGTTTGACACTTAAAAAAATAAAAATCTGATTACTTTTATTCCTATTACAAGGAATGTAAACATCCCTTGTAATGTCAATAAGACCCCATATCTCACCTCTAGGCTGGGAAGCCTAAAATCCAAAATAAAAATAAAACGATCACAGCTTCCCAGCCAAGGTGGCGCCGTTACTTCACTCCAGAAGTCCGCCGCCCTCTGGTGCTTCTACCAACTCACCGTTTCCAACGGTGAGTCGGTCACAGGATCCGCCGGCCCCCGGATGATACCATAGAGATTTCCGGCAGACCAGATGGTCCCCGGAGTCTCTATGATCATTCGGAGGCCGGGCGCGATGTTATGACGTCACGCCCGGCCTCCGAATGATCATAGCGACTCCGAGGACCATCTGGTCTGCCGGAAATCTCTATGGTATCATCCGGGGGCCGGCGGATCCTGTGACCGACTCATTGATGGAAGCGGTGAGTTGGTAGAAGCACCAGAGGGCGGCGGACTTCTGGAGTGAAAATCGAATAACATTGTATTATGGTGCATGATGCATGAAAAGTTGCACTGGTGTAAATGGGGGCTTAGTCGTTGTGATATATAATGCCTTTATAAATAAAATCAAGTTTCATTTACAAACAAAAATATTGCTTTTTGACAAACAGTCAGTGCAGCAAAAAAAAAAAACTGTAAACTCTATTGGCTTATTCTTATGGAGTAGTGCAATAGTGCAATACATGTTTAAACTTTAATGTGCTATTATTACCGTATAGGCTGGAGATAGAATTGTGTTGCCAATTTAAAAAAGGCCAGCAGAGGGTGCCAAAGAGATAGTGTGAATAAGTGTAATGTGTCAAACTGCATAGGAAAGGGAAAGCATCGATGGGAGCCCACGTCTCTCAGCCAATACAGTTGGGGCTTTACAGATAGTAAAGCAAAAGTTCAGATGGGTAAATGTCACTCCCTCACATTTTCATTCCTTTTTTGTTTGTTGATGAAAATTGGAATTGATTTTCATAATAGTTTTTTCGTTCCCAATTCAAATTTTATTTTCGTTTAGTTTTCGTCACTGAAAACATGCAGCTGACGGAAATTATGATGAAAATATTTTCAGTGACGAAAAGTAACACTGCATTCCATGCCATGAATAGGGGCTCTTTCACACGGGACGGATCCATGATGATCCGCCCCGAGGACATCCGCTTGCTCAGCGGGATCGCTCCGTTGATCCCCGCTGAGCAGGAAGATGACAGGTCTGTCTCTGCACGCTGTGCAGGGATGGACCTGTCAGAGCCCTGCTCTCCCCTATGGGAGATCGGATGATGACGGACCGCAGAGCACCCGATCCGATCTGCTGACGGATGGAAAAGTAGGTTTTTCCTCCGTCACACTTTTTCGGATCGGAGCGAGGCGGATGCCAGCGGACATGTCACAGCTGACATCTGATGCTCCATAGAGGTCTATGAAGCATCCGTTCAGGTCCGCCTAAAAAGCTGACAGGCGGACCTGAACGGATCGTTTGTCTTAAAGAGGCCTTATACATCAAATCTTCCATGAAACCTCCATAAATAACATCAGCTGCTTACCAGACATACAGACCCTACATGAGAAGAGGTCTAAAGTTGTCAATGTGTATTAGAAAGCCTCCAGAATGACCATATACAGTGGATATAAAAAGTCTACACACCTCTGTTAAAATGTCAGGTTTCTGTGATATATAATAAAAAAAAGACAAAGATAAATAATTTCAGAACTTTTTCCACCTTTACTGTGACCTATAAACTGTACAACTCAGTTGAACAACAAACTGAAATCTTTTAGGTGGAGGGAAGTAAAAATAATAATAATATGGTTGCATAAGAGTGCACACCCTTAAAGTGGTTGTAAAGGCAGAAGGTTTTTAATCTTAATGCATTTTATGCATTAAGATAAAAAGTCTTCTGTGTGCAGCAGCCTCCCTAATACTTACCTGAGGTCCCTCTCTCTCCAGCAATGTCCATGAGTGTCTCATCTGTCCGAGATTCTCCCTCCTGATTGGCTGAGACACAGCAGCGGTGCCATTGGCTGCCACTGCTGTGAGTCAAAGCCAGCTAGCCAATCAAGGGAGAGAGGGGGCGGGGCCGGGTCAGGGCTCCATGTCTGAATAGACAAAATGAACTGTGACTCAGCTTGCGTGCCCCCATAGCAAGCTGCTTGCTGTGGGGGCACTCAGCAGGAGGGAGGGGCCAGGATCACAGAAGAGGCACCCGAGAAGAGGAGGATCTGGGCTGCTCTGTGCAAATCCACTGCAACAGAGCAGTTAAGTGTAACATGTTTGATACTTTTAGGGAAAAAAAACGAGACTTTACAATCACTTTAAACTAATACTTTGTGGAAGCACCTTTTGATTTTATTACAGCACTCAAGTCTTTTTGGGAATGAGTCTATCAGCATGGCTCTTCTTGACTTGGTAATATTTGCTCCCCCTCTTCTTAGCAAAAACACTCCAAATCTGTCAGATTGCAAGCGCATCTCCTGTGCACAGCCCTCTTCAGATCACTCCATAGATTTTCAATCGGATTTAGGTCTGGGCTCTGGCTGGGCCATTCCAAAACTTTAATCGCCTTCTGGTGAAGCCATTCCTTTGTTGATTTGGTTGTATGCTTTGGGTCGTTGTCATGCTGAAAGATGAAGTTCCTCTTCATGTTCAGCTTTGTAGTAGATGCCTGAAGGTTTTGTGCCAATATTGACTGGTATTTGGAACTGTTTATAATTACCTCTACCTTGACTAAGGCCCCTGTTTCAGCTGAAGGAAAAGCAGCCCCAAAGCATGATGCTGCCACCACCATGCTTCATGGTGGGTATGGTGTTGTTTTTGCGCCAAACATATCTTTGGGAATTATTGCCAAAAAGTTCAACTTGGTCTCAACACATTTTCTCACATGCTTTTGGGAGACTTCAGATGTGTTTTTGCAAAATTTAGCTGGGCTTGGATGTTTTTCTTCGTAAGAAAAGGCTTCTGTCTTGCCACTCTACCACATAGCCCAGACATATGAAAAATACGGGAGATTGTTGTCACATGTACCACACACCCAGTACTTGGCAGATATTCCTGCAACTCCTTCAATGTTGCTGTAGGCCTCTTGGCAGCCACCATTACCAGTTTTCTTCTCGTCTTATCATCAATATTGAAGGAACGTCCAGTTCTTGGTAATGTCACTGATGTGCCATATTTTCTCCACTTGATGATGACTGTCTTCACTGTGTTCCATGGTATATCTAATGCCTTGGAAATTCTTTTGTACCCTTCTCCTAACTTACACCTTTTTAACAATGAGATCCCTCTGATGCTTTGGAAGCTTTCTGCGGACCATGGCTTTTGCTGTAATGTGACTAAGAAAATGGCAGGAAAGACCTACTAGAACAGCTGAACTTTATTTGGGGTTAATCAGAGCCACTTTAAATGGCAGGTCGGTACTGACTCCTATTTAACATGAGTTTGTATATGATTTGTATATGATTGCTTAACCACTCAAGGACCGCCGCATGGAGATGTACGTCGGCACAATGGCACCGACAGGCACAAGCACGTACATGTACGTGCTTGCCTTCCAGCGGGTGGGGGGTCCGATCAGATCCCCTCCTGCTGGCTGCGGCGGTCCGTTTCGCTTCAGGAGCGATCAGGGATGAGGGGATGGCCGTTGGTTTCTGGCCATCCCCTCTCGATCGCTCCTGGCGAATGAGAAGCTTCCCCCGCCTGTGTAGTGTAAACACAGGCAGGGAGGAAGTGATGTCACTCTCCTCGGGGTGGTCTTTTTGACCGGACTGCGAGGAGAGCAGAGATAGTAAGTGCACCAACACTACACTGACATGTAGGTACACATAGGCACACAAATCACCTCCCGATCCCCCCCCCCCCCCCCCTCCCAGTCACAGTGTCACTGATTGCAGTGATCATTTATTTACTGATCAGTGTCAGTTGTGACAGTAAAAAGTGTCAGGGCAGTTAGTGTTAGGTCCAGGGTAGCCCCCTAATAAAGGTTTAACCCCCTGATTGCCCCTAGAGTTAACCCTTTCATTCCCATTTGCCAGTGTCACTAAGCGATCATTTTTCTGATCGCTGCATTAGTGTCACTGGTGCCGCTTGGTAGCTAGTTATTTTTTTAGGTTCACCGTCAGGTTTTTATAGCATTAGGTACCCCCATATATTACCCAATAAAGGTTTTAACCCCCTGATTGCCCCTAGAGTTAACCCTTTCACCAGCGATCACTGTATAAGTGTCACTGGTGATGCTGGATAGCCAGTTAGTTATTTAGGTTCCCCGTCAGGTTTTTATATAGCGTCCGGGACCCCCATATACTACCTAATAAAGGTTTTAACCCCCTGATAGCCTCTGGTTAACCCTTTCACCAGTGATCACCGTATAAGTGTTACGAGTGACTCTGGTTAGTTAGTTTGTTTTTTATAGCATAAGGGCACCCACCATTTATTACCCAATAAAGGTTCAACCCCTTGATCACCCGGCGGGTGATATCAATTAGGTTTTAGGGTCAGGGTCTGCATCGCCCCAGGCAACGCTAGGTTAGTGTCAGTACCGCTAACATCCACGCGCAAAGCATACACCTCCCGTAGTGGTATAGAATCTGAACAGATCAATATCTGATCAGATCTATACTAGCGTCCCCAGCAGTTTAGGGTTCCAAAAAAACGCATTGTTAGTTTTGCCCCTCTGCCCAGCCCACCCATGTGCAGTATCGATCGATCACTGTCACTTACAAAACACTAAACACATAACTGCAGCGATTGCAGAGTCAGGCCTGATCCCTGCGATCGCTAACAGTTGTTTTTGGTAGCGTTTTATATTTAAATCCTGAAGGCGGTGCTTGGTTTTCGGGGTCCCGTACGCGGCTAGGCTCCCAAAAAGTCCCCCACATGTGGTATCCCCATACTCGGGAGAAGCAGCAGAATTTATTTTGGGGTGTAATTTCACTTATGCCCATAGCATGTGTGAGCAATATATCATTTAGTGACAACTTTGTGCAAAAAAAAAAAAAAGTTTGTAATATTCCCGCAACTTGTGGCAAAATATAAAATATTTCATGGACTCAACATGCTTAAGTAAATAGCTTGGGGTCATTTGGAGGGGGGGGGGGGGTGTGCTCTTTTGGCATTTTATGGCCTTCGAAACTGTGATAGGTAGTGAGGAGTGAAATCAAAAATTTGCACCCTTAGAAATCCTGAAGGCAGTGATTGGTTTTCGGGGTGCCGTACGCAGCTAGGCTCCCAAAAAGTCCCACACATGTGGTATCCCCGTACTCAGGAGAAGCAGCAGAATATATTTTGGGGTGCAATTCCACATATAACTATGGCATTTGTGAGCAATATATCATTTAGTGACAACTTTTAGTAAAAAAAATTTTTTGTGTCATTATTCAATTTCCTTAGGGTGTCTACTTTCCAAAATGGGGTCATTTGGGGGGGGGGGGGGGTTGTACTGCCCTGCCATTTTAGCACCTCATGAAATGAGATAGGCAGTCATAAATTAAAAGCTGTGTAAATTCCAGAAAATGTACTCTAGTTTGTAGACGCTATAACTTTTGCGCAAACCAATAAATATATGCTTATTGACATTTTTTTTACTAAAGACATGTGGCTGAATACATTTTGGCCTAAATGTATGACTAAAATTTCGTTTATTCGATTTTTCTTATAACAAAAAGTAGAAAATATATATTTTTATATAAAAATTTCCTGAATCATCATCATCTGAACCGCACAGGACTCTTTTGGAATGCGCTCCGCAGCCACCCCAGACATGTGTAAACCAGCTCCATTGAGAGCCGGTCAGTCAAAACTGCATCCAAGTCACACATATGTGAACCCAGCTTAAAGCATGCACTTATCACACCCTATAGGGTAGCATTATCCATGTTAGTTTACTGATTTTGTTTTCCTCCCCCCCTTCATGCACTGATGATCTTCAGAAGTAGTGGAGGACGGCAGACAGTCTTCAAAGAGCTTTGTGATAACTAAACCCTACCCCATCTAAAAGTAAACATTTGCTTCCAAATTGGGCTAATACCTACTTTATATTTTTGTTACATGTGCCCAAGCAAGGCATAAAACAAGCCCATGTTGTAGTCCAAAAAGCAGAAATTTTACAGGTAAACAAAAAAAATTCATCATCATCATAGGGAATGTTCATCTCTATTATGCTATGCACTGAAGAGGAGGGCAACACAACAAACCAGCAGGCCCCAAACAACTAAACCAGAACAGGATAGAAACCTTACACAGTAGTCTGCCAAATGCACCAAACCAAAAAGAACCACCATGTGGTAAAACTTTGTAAAAGTATGCACCAAAGACCATTGAGAAGTGGTAGATATGGAAGCTGTGTAACCCTTTTTCCTGGGCCTTCGGAAAGCACAGATGATTGAAATCCAGTAATAGGGTAACACTTGATCGAACAAACCACATCCAAGGGGTGAAGAGACTTGTCACCCAGTGTCTAAGGCATAGGGCACAAACAAAGGAAACACAAAGTCCTGGTTGAGATGGAATAAAGAAAGTTAAAGAGGATGGCTGAGGCTGTAGAAATTGAACCCTTGCTTAACGGGGCATAATTCGGCCTGGCGGGGCGAATTCCAATCTCCGCTTGCTGTGTCTAGTCACCTGAATGTAGCAGCATAACTCTATTTTAATGGAGGGGACAACACTGTGTCCTAAGACACAGAAATGTACAAGAAAATCATATCGCTCAATAGATGTAAATTACCAACCTTGCAGCTTTTCCCGGTGGACGAGGGGGCCAGGTCCTCCTCTACCCTGCTTCAATGGGTGGATAGGTTTACCTATTTAGGTATCATCATTTCAAGGGAGAGCGGGGAATTTGTCCGGCTTAACCTTGAACCTGTTCTGATAGGGATTAAATCCAAACTAAGGGCATGGGGCAATCTTCCCCTCTCCCTCATGGTGCTCATTAACCTGCTAAAAATGAAAGTCCTCCCCAAACGAACGTACATATTTAGGAATTCCCCACAATGGCTGAATAAAACCTTCTTTAATTCTCTTAAACAACTCTTCCTTTCATTTATTTGAGGATCTGGAACACCTAGATTCAAGTATACCACTCTGATCAGGCCTGTGGACAGTGGGGGTCTGGCTCTCCCGGACTGCTACAAATACTTCTTGGCTACTCAGCTTGTAACTGTCCACTGGTGGTTGCAGCCAGATCTGACCAATTCTGCTACGGTGTTGGAGGCGGCTATAGTGGGGTCGCTGGAGGCCTTGAAAGGGTTGATATTCAGGGGGCCAAAAACACCTCATTGCCTCACCCCTTCCATGCGCACCACTATGAGGGCGTGGGAGAGCATCTCTGCCGAACACCTGGTCTCCTCACACCCCCCTGTGGCTGAATCCTAACCTACCAGTTCACCACTAACCCGGATCCTCAGGCCTGGGCCAGATACAAAATACTGACTCTGGAGCATGTTATCACCAATGGGGAGCTTGCTCCCTTTCATGTATTGTGTACAAAGTTTAACGTGCCTGTACAGGCTCATTTCAGGTATCTCCAGATCGCCCATGCTCATAGATGTCAGTTCTTAGGTCAACCAGTCATAATGGAATACTCGGAGCTGGAGTCCACCCTTTGGGTGAAGGACTTGGAGAAACCCACTTCTCAGATTTACGGGGCCCTGTTGGTTGCTGCCATCCCCGAACTGTCCTCCCTCCACAGGAAATGGGTGTGGGACATAACGGAGCTAGATGACGATGATTGGAAGGAGATTTGGGTTTTCCTGTTCTCTCCTCTGGTCTCAGCCAGGGACAGACTAGTTCAGTATAAAATTATACACAGAGCTCACTTCACACTCCACAGACTGCACCAGATGCCGCCGACACATTCCCCGGCATGCTGGAGATGCTCGTATCAGCCAGGGGACTTTCACATTTTCTAGGCTTGTCCAGCAATTGGACATTACTGGAAGGAAGTTCTCCAGGTGATCGTTAATATCACTAAGACTAGTATTCCTTATGATCCTAAATATTGCCTGCTGGGGCTGGTGGAACAGTTGATAATCCACAGAGCTAGGAAAATACTCATATCCTTATTAATATACTATGCACGTAAGGCCATCACGATGAATTGGAAGCAATCATCTCCCCCCTCTGTCAAGTTCTGGAAGGGTCTAGTGAATGCCAGTTTGCCCCTTTATAGAGCCACCTACGAGGGCAGGGGATGCCCACAAAAATTTGAGAAGGTGTGGACTTGTTGGTTAGATGATAGCACTACGGTGACTGACATTTTAACTAACCTTTAGACCAACATTAAGGTCATAATATGGCAATAGACTGACCCAGGTACTACATGTATTTCTATGCTACGACATCCTGCACTTATGCTTTTGAGCACAGATTCTCCTGCTTTTAACCTCTCCCCACATTGGGGTTTAGATACATTTTGTTTGTTGTTGGTCTGCCTGGTTGAGGCCTGTTTTTTTTTTTTTTGATTGATTGATTGATTTGGGGGGGGGGGGGGGGGGGGGCAGGTCTTATGCATTTTAGTCTTTCCTGTCACAGTTTAAATACAAAATTAAAAAAAGGGAAACAAAGAAACAAAACAAAAAAAATACCTTTATTTAAATTTGCCAGCAATGATCAAGTAATTAAAAAAGAAAAAAAAATTATTGAATAAGTGCACATTTAAAGAGACATGGTCGGGGGAGAAAAAAATAAATCAAACAACTGGGTCCTGCAAAAGTAGAGATATTCTAGTTGACTTTCCAGCAGCTCTTGTGTCCTACCACCTGTTTTTTGGCACTGCAGTGTCCTTAAATAAACCAACACTTTTGGGAGTGCCAGATAACGGTGTTCCCCTGCCGCACGCTAGAGCGCCATCCTCTGACCCCTTACGTCACTGCTAGAGTCTTGTAATGGGTCGGAGGAAAGTACAAATACCCAGCGGGTGACACGGGCATCAAGAACTTCCAGGGACAGCAGAAGACACTAAACAGAACAAAATGGTTGAATAGGAGAAACAGGTCACTGAAAAGAAGTAAAATACCTCCTCTCTTGCAGGGCACAATTCTTTGTGTTTAAACTCCGAAAGGGTTCATTTACCAACATTACACATGGGCAACGCTTCAAGATCATATGATAAGCTCCATGTCTAGCAGCTCATCTGACAAAATGCAAAAAAGGAAGTGGCCAACTGCTCTGACAAGATCCACAGTAGATAGCAAATAAAATAAAACACAACATTTTAAAGAGCAGTAAGTAGAGGTTAGTCTACAGTGCTACATCTAGAAACACCCTGAGATTATCACAAATAGTGGTAAGGTTTACGTGCGTCTGAATCCAAAACCTTTTCTTTTTTGGTTTTGAACAGAGTAAGGAATGATTAAACTCCAATCAAGTTATCATTTGGGTCTGTGGCACATTTAAGAGATTTCCATCCTACGCCGAGTTTCACCACTGGAAGATTTCCCCTCAGCTCCTGTTCTGGTAACAACTATTTGATTTGCACAACTTTTGCCCCAATAGAAAATAGTAATGAGAACAAAAATAGGATGAATCTCTCCAGAAAATACATGCAAATTAAAAAAAAAAAAAATAAAAAAAAAAGTTACACTGTGTGGAGCAGGGGGACATGTATGTATGGATGTATGTATGCATGTATGGATGTGTCAGCCATCATATTATTGCAAAGACAAACCAGTATTTTAAACAGCAGAGGAAAAGAATCAAAGAACCTGCTGATTGGTGCTTTGTAGAGCAGACTTTAAAACAGTCAAATCAGCCCTGATGTTTGTGGTACTCAGTTGCTAAAATATTGCAGAGAGGAAGGAGATGTCCTATTCAGATTTAAAAAGGCTCATTGTTGATGTAGCGACTGAACACGATGAAGGCCGGGCTGGGCTTGTCAGTCGGTACCATATGTCCAGCTCCCTGTGAGAAGAGAACAGTGTAAGTGTAATTGGAGGTTACATAAATCTGGATAAAAAGGAGAATTATCACAACATGGAGGTTATGTCAGATCTGTGCTGCCACTATACTACCACACAGGTATACGCTAGTGAATTTTCATTTTCTACCTCATTTGAATCAATAGAAATACTATATTCCGGTCTCCGTTTAGGAACTGAAAGCTATTTTAATAATAATATTATTATTATAAAAAAAAAAATTGTAATAATAATAATAAATAATAATACTACATTTCTGACTGCATATGTATACAAACCCTTAAATAGGATACCCAAGCTCCCCCCCTGAGCTATTGTGCTCTGAAAGGGGGAATGACTTTGAAGCTGAGGCTACTGCCAAGGCATGCCTACTAACACATAGCCAACTAGCTATGTAGTGTGCCTAGAAATGTGCATTATTCCAGGTTCAGAAAAGGTGGTCTCGGATTGACCCATTTTGCTCATCATTTCTGCCAACAATGAATTTCAGTGACACACCAGACTGTTGATCCTTTTGGAGCTCACAATACCACTATGTCCATTCAGCTGCATAAGGTTTTGTATACAAAGTAGGGATGCACCGAATGGGTTTTTGGTGCCGAAACAGATACCGAAAATGAAAAATACACTAGGCCGAAAACCGAAACAGCACCGATACCGAAAATGACTGTTTTTAAAAAATATTTTTATACAGGAGGTGGTCAGAGACTGCAGACGTGGTACAGGAGATGGTCAGACTGCAGACGTGGTACAGGAGATGGTCAGAAATTGCACACATGATACATGACACATGATACAATTGATACAATGCAGCCAGTGTCTCCCCTCATAGCAGCCAGTGTGTGTCTCCCCTCATAGCAGCCAGTGTGTGTCTCCCCTCATAGCAGCTAACCTGTGAAGAGAAAACAGAAGAGAGAAGAGGAGAGTCGCCTCCGTCGCCTGTTTGATCACAGCGCGGGATCACAGCTTTCAGTTCAATAGCTGTGTGTTCCCGGCCGTCGCGTACAGCCCCTCCCCCTTGTCAGGGCACTTTGATAGACAGATCATCCGTCCAATCCTATGGGTGATCTATCTAGCAAAGTGCCCTGACAAGGGGGAGGGGCTGTACGTGACGGCGCGCGGCCGGGAACACACAGCTATTGAACTGAAAGCTGTGATGTTCCCGCACTGTGATCAAACAGGCGGCGGAGACGGCTCGCCTGCACTATAGCATGATATAGCTCTTCATGATGGACGCACCAGGGGCGGGGGGCGGAGCCCTGCCCCCTACCCTGGCCCCGCTCCATTTTCGGCTCCATTATCGGCCGTTTTTCTCTTTCGGCAAATTGCCGAAAAGGGCATTTTCGGCCGATATGTTTCGGCGGCCGAAATTTCGGTGCATCCTTAATACAAAGCTTCTTTTTATAAAGCAAGGAGCAGAACCAGCCAGGTAGCCGTGAATATGTTGAACAGAACACCAAACCCCACCACACTGAGGAGGCCAAGATTACCCTGTTAAAATGTGACCATAGTCTAAGGCATGGTGGATTTGATTTGAATTAAGTCAATTTAAAATCAACTATATTCACGGTAAGTCATAATTTTTAAAGAGCAACTGTCATCTCTGTCCCGCAGCGGCTCCTGCTCTGATCCGCTGTTGACTCACCGACAGTCCCATTCACTTCAATGGGACAGCTGGTGAGGCAGCAGTGACACCACAAGGTGAGGAACGTGGCAGGAGCAGGTGAGTGGATGCCCGCTAACAGGTGCCGCCATGATGGATCTGAAATGACAGGTGCTCTTTAAATGCAAGAGCTTATTCTTACTGGTAGTTCAATATTTGCAAACAAAATGAAGGCCAACAAGCCTTGAACTGACCAATTCTCTTATTTCCGGTTGCATCAGTCCTTCAGGGGTCCCGAGTGTGCAGTTAGCCAATGGGATCTAAAAGGAATGGTGTATATGGCTACGCTATGTCTTTAAATGGAGAATTAACCCCTCATCTTTTAATGAAAGTAACTGTGTATATGATCCTTCTTTTTTAAGAAGGAAGCGCTGTACATCATAGGTGATGTATTGTTTTAAAAAGGTGCAACTCATTGGCAAGAAGAGAAGTAGCAATACATCTATAAAATTCTCACCTTTATTGTAAGGAAGGTCAGGTTGGAAAATTCCTTTACAAATCCCCCAATTTGCTGCTGGTCTCCATCATTGAGAAGCCATGGGCGGCGCTGTACCAGCAACTGATCAAAGCAAATTCAGAAAATTATCAGCAAGCAGAAAGGGAAAAAAAAAAAAAAAAAAAAAACACACACACACACACACACACACACACACACACACACACACACACACACAACTGTACTCCCAGGACTGAATGAACAAAAAATAAATAAAAATTTTAATTAAATAAAAAAAAAATTGTTGGCTGGTAAAATAGCTGCTATATATGTATGTAGGGCTGCAACTAATGATTATTTTCATAATCTATTAGTTGGCCCATTGTTTCGGTTAATAACCTTTAAAAAAAAAAAAAAAAAAAAAAGTGTGGTGTACAAGTTAGTTAATATGTAAAGTTTTCAAAAAAGGCAATTTATTCTTAAATATTTCTATGCAGTGGTAAATATAAATAACCAACGATATGGTTAGGGAGCAGAGTATCTAAAGCCACTCTGAGAATAACAGACAGAAGAGATATACTGTATATACTATTAGAGAAAAGATATACTGTTAAAAAATAAATAAAAAAAAAAAAAAAAAAAAAAAACACATACAAATGAAAATTTCAAAAACATTCTTTCATTCAGCGAATGTACAAAGATTTTTCGTCTGAATATTCTCATATGAAAACTGATCTGTGTTGCCAGCATAAGGCTTGGTACACACCTATGCAGTTTCTGCAGTGCGTTATGATTTTTGCACGTTAGTTGGCTACGATTTGAGTTTTTGCAACTTTTTTTTTGGCCAATTTGTTGTTGAGCAGATTAAAATACAAATTGCTGCAAAAATGCATTACATGCTTCTCTGCAGCTTCTCAATAGGGACTTTTAACACAAAATGGTGCTTTTTTTGGTTCAATGTACTTCAGACCACTGACTACTGTAAAAGGTTTATTTTTTACTATATAACTGAATAGTTACTGTAGCGATTATTTGCTCTTTGTACTATAAAGGGCTCATTTTAGTTTTTAACCCCATTATGTTACTGCCCAATTAAATAGATTATGAAAATACTAAATTGATTAAATTTCATAATAGAGTAGCTTCAGCCCTATGTGTATTTCGCAATTTGCCTGCAAGTCAACTGTAAAAGCTTAAAAACACAGCAGGATCTACCTTCTGTTGTAGGGAATCCACAAACCACTGGTCACCCAAGAAGTTGCAGGCCATGTCTACATCTCCATTATATACTAGGATTCGGTATTTCTAAGAAAAAAAAAAAAAAAAGTTTGTATGCGTATCCAGCTCAGCAATGCATTCCTTGTGACAATGCTTTCATAATGAAAAATGGTGACAAAGGCTGAATCCATCTCACCATAGCGCCAAGCAGCTTCAAGTAGTGCTCCTTCATGCTCTCATAAACCCGACCATAGTCTCGGTAAACCTCAAAGCTGAAAATAAAATGATGTATTGTATCAAACAAAATGTATGCATTATAAAATTACTTACATGGAGTGTCATATGTCACTGTATACGTATTTTTTTTTATCATCATAATTAAAGGGCACCTACAAGCAAAATGGTGTCACCAAATTATTGTAAAGTAACCAATTATAGGTTCAGTCCACCCAAAAGTGATATTTTCATTACTACAGGAGTTTGGTGGCTTGCGTCAGTCCCATCTTTTAAGTCTCAGATACCTAAACAATGCAATCGCTTTGCCACAATGTCCAACCTTGTTCCTGTCCATGTGGGAGTTTTGGGCGCTCCCACCCACCTTGTGCTTTCCAGCTCTCTTTAGTTGCATTCCACAGAACATGGCAAATACAAAAATACCCAACAGAGTTGGGATCTCCCCAGCCCCCCCCCCTACTGAATCTCATGGGCTTATACCTTCAAACCTGGCAGATGAAAATGAAACCATACCAGAACCTCAGGACGCTGCCGACAGGTTTTCTAAACGCCCTAAAACTGCATTCAGGAGGGGCAATACTGACCACAAATAACGCTGAACGCTGTTAAAACACACCTAAACATGAGGCACATTTAACACTTCAGCTTTATTTCAATGGCTAGAAAATAAATAAAATATAGTGCGTTCGATAATATAAAAAGGACCAACTACCCATTAGGGAGGAGGAGCATGCCGATAACCGGCTTGTGTTTACATTAAAATGGAGAAGAGCGCACAGAGACCTCATAAGTAAGCTGCTGCTCCTTCACTATCCAATTAATAAATCTCAACAAAGCTGTATTGCTTTGACTACAGTGAAGAATAGCAAATTAACACGACAAACGGTATTCCACGCATCTTAAGGCTTCTTACCTGCAGACCTCCCATTTATTGACATTAGGGGATACATGCAATGCCTTCCTCACATATTGGTCATTCAAGAAGGTGCTGGAAGCTGTACTGTTCACACAGGGAGGGTCCAATCTCACAGGTTTATTGAGGGCAGATATAAAATGCAACTTCTGCTCCACACACAAAAACAAGTTAGCATTAGTACCACAATACAATCACTTTAGGTAAAATCATTAAATGCATTTTGTTGCCCAGAATATTCAAAGTCATCAAATGGCAATTAGAGATCACATTTTATCATGAAGAACAGGGAACATCAAGATTTATGCATAGTTACATACTATCAATATACATTTTCTTCTGTGTAATGCCACCCAAATCTATATTTTGTTGGAAGAGAGAAGACAGCCCTGGACAAGGCTGGAGTATAAAAATGTATTAAAATGCAAGATATGTTTACGTGTAATAATCCTTTAAATCACACAGAGAATAACTCTCATCTTTTTAACAAGTAAAAAATAAATAAAAAATTTTTTTTACCAGTAAAGCAATATGTCCTTGGACTTTGTTAAAAAGAGGACAATCTTCACTGACTAGCTTTAAATGCAGGATTGCACTAGTAACCAGAGAACTTGCTCCAATAAACAGGAGTGGCATACAGTCTAGCTTTACAAAGTCCTATTTAATCCAGGGAGTACATAGAAATAAAATAACTAAAAAATGTACTAATGGATATAAGCGAAGAGATCATTTTAGTTCCAAACTAAATGGGAAAAAAAAAAAAAAAAAAAAAAGCTGCATTTGTATATGGCCTCTTGGACACAGACGTAATAATTTACTGAAGTTCGAGCTCAGGATCTTATTGACAAAAAGATCCCTAGTAAAAGGTTCTGTAAGGACATGCATTATTCTTCTAGTAGTTAATGTTGCATTATAAGCATGCGAGTAAACCATTGCAAACTTAGTGTTCTATTTTTATTTTAGGTCACTATACTTTTAGCTAGGTTACTGATCTTTACACAGCTGTGTGCATTATTCCGAAGACAATGCACCTATGCTTGGATTAGTAAAAAAAAAAAAAAAAAAAAAAAGTTACCGTTACGCCTAACTAAGGTTTTCTCATCTCGTCTTTCAGGACAGCACCTGGAGATAAGAGTACTTACTCTAGGGTGGAACCACCGCCTGCAGAACTTTCCTGCCGAATGATTGCTCTGACGTCGAGAGCAAGTCCAACTTGTAGCGGCGGGTCAAAAGGTGGAAAAACTTGTCCATGTAGCGGCCTTGCAGGTCCATCCCGGTGAAGCCCCTGCTCATTCCGCACAGGACGTTGCTACTGCCTGGGTTGAGAGGGCCACTACCCCCGTCGGTGGATCTCCCACTGAAGCTTTGTAGGCGTAATTTATGGCCAGACACAGCCATCTTCCTATTGTGTTTCTAGAAGCACTGTACCCTTTATGCGGGTCTGAGAATATAAACAGTGAATTCAATCTTTTGAATTATTTTGTACCCTCAAGATAGTGCAGTATTCAGCTTCTTGCATTCAGGCTATGAAAAGCTATTTCCTTACTGCCGGATGGTGTAGGACAAAAAGGTTGGGAGAACCATTTCCTGCGACCTATGAAATACTGTTGAAACTTTTGGTAGAAAACCCGGGTCAGTTCCTGGAACTACCTGGTCCAGAAACAGGGGGGGGGGGGGAAAAGGAAAAAAAACAGGGGGGGGGGGAAAAAGGAAAAAAAAAAAAAAAAAATCAGTGACAGTCCTCCAAGTGTGGGAGGAAGGCTTCAAGCTTGTGTTTTTTTGGGGTCTTCAACCGTTAAAGCCAATGCTCTAGGTTCCTGGCCACCAGAATTGCTGCCATAGCGGCTTTTAAATTGGCTTGTATCCCAGGCTCTCTTCAATAGGGAGTCTGCCCTTTTATCCATAGCTACTTTTAGGATGCCCATATCCTCAAAAGCCAGGTCTGTGTTCCTTGACACCTGTGAAAAAGCTGAATCAAGTTTTGGTTTCTTATTCCATACTTGAGCAATGTCCTTCTCAAAAGGAAACTCCATTTGAGATTTATAGAAGAAAGGGTCCCTTTCTGGGTCCTTCCACTCTTTTCACAAGTTTCAGATAGAAATGTATGCACTGGGAATACCCAATGTTTTTACTTCCCCCATGCCTTGGAACATTTTATGTAAAGACACCTGGGCTTTGTCTTTATTTGATGTTTAAAAGTTGTATGGATAGTCTTTAATATATCATCCACCTCTTAGATAAGCTATAGCGTGAAGAAGCCCCCCCCCCCCCCTCCCCTCTCTTCATTCTCAGAACCTGGGGAAACACTCTCTCTTCGTCCTCAGAATCACTGACCCCTCTGGGTGCAGAAATACTTGGACAAGAACAGGATGGCGAGCTGCCTCTACTGTTAGTCTGTGCAGCTGGGCATTTGTCCAGATAAGAACGAAACGTCTGAAAAACGTCCACAAGTTCTTTCTGGAAGGAGCCTAGTAGTTCCCCTGGTTGAGGAGCGGATGTAGCTGAGCAAGTCTCCTGCTTAACTAGATCTGCTATACAGGTTCTGCATAACACTTTGGGGTCCAAGACTCCAAGAGTATTTTTGCAAGATGGGAATTTACTCTTAGGAGGAGGGGAGGAATGTTTCAGTTTTTTTTCCCCCTTGGCTTTTGTCTCACATACACCAAAAAAAAAAAACATATCTAAACAATAAAACCAGATAAAGAGTTAAAGCCCTTTAACCCCTAGGGGGGGAGGAGAAGGAGAAGGAGAAGGAGAAGGAGAAGGAGAAGGAGAAGGAGAAGGAGAAGGAGGAGGAGGAGGAGAAGGAGAAGAACCAGCTGACAAATAGAAGAGCCAACCCTTTAGCCCCTCTGTTTGTTACCACAGCTTCACAACCCTAGTGACTCCCCCACTGAGAATAACCATGCTAAAAAACACCAAACTTCCCCTTAGTGCTTGGTCCAAGGAGAGTGATGCAGGCTTCCCTCCCTTCCCCCCAGGGGAGTAAGAAGGTAAACACAAGACCACCGTTTGTTCCTCTGGATCCATGCTGCCAAGGTTCTAGTTGCCATTTTATTTGATTTTCCTGATCCTTTTGCCGCTGCGAGGTCTGGAAATGACACCAGTTTAAGGCCGCCTCCTCCCCCTGCGTTCCAACAGGCAAAAGAGGAAGCCATGTGCACCACCGGAAGTCCCACCCCCAGCTGCAAATTATGCATTTGTCACCCCGGAAAGCATGGAGGCTGAAAACAGAGGAGATGTTGCTCTCACCGTTGTGGAGCTCGCCGTTCCTCCTTCCAGCCCGCAGCCGCCGCTCTGAAGGAGAGCGGGGACCCCCAGCAGCCTAGACCCTCACCGGGTATGAAGAGGAGACAAAGGAGCACCCACCTCCCATAAGGGGGTGTTGGGCTGGCCTGTATCACAGACTACACCACAGGTAGGCCCCATGCTATCCCCGCCTGCAAAGAGTGTAGCACACTCTTGGTTCCCTGCAGCGCTTCCACCATGGCGGAGGAAACACTACAACTGAGGCCATGGTGGAAGTGTATAAAAGTCTATAAAGAAACTGACTGCAGTGTTTCCTGGGAAAATGGGCGGAGCTGCGCTCTATCTCCAGGTGCTGTCCAGAAACACAAGGTAGTCAAAGAATGTAATTTTCTCATGGATTGCCACAAGTAAAATTTAGCCGGTCCCTCCTGAACTTCAATGTATGGCTGGCTTTAGCACACACCTTCCAGCCTGTAGCCAGGCAAACGGCCAAGCGCTGTCCTTACCCAGGCTATTTCTTAACTAGCCTTTGGGTTCCTGGCACCAGCACAGTAACTGGGCACCCAGCTGTGACAGCATGAACTTCTGCTCCGATTGCCTAGGTTAGTGAGCGCATGAGTATCATGGGAAATGTAGTTCCAAAAGACCTGGGGTGCCAAGGCTAACCACCACTGGTGTAGGTGGTTGGAGCAAAAGCGGGAGCAGGTATTTGCTTACCCCCATCCTTGAAAGACAGGATATACAGAGTCTAGAGACTGCTCAAAACTAAGTTCTTTGGATAATAATCAGCAAATATACATAGAGTGCCTTGAAAAAGTATTCATACCCCTTGACATTTTCCACATTTTGTCATGTTACAGCCAAAAAAAAAAAAAAAAAAAAAAAAAAAAAAAAAACGTAAATTTTTTACATAGTTATAGCATATTTTATGTGATAGACCAACACAGAGTGGCATAATTGTGAAGTGGAAGGAAATGATTAATGGTTTTTACATATACATTTCTGAAAATTACTTCGATACCCCCTAACCAATTGCCTTCAGAAGTCACCCAATTAGTAAATATAGTCCACCTGTGTGCAACAATCTCAGTATGAATACAGCAGTTCTGTGAAGCACTCGGGAGGTTTGTTAGAGAACCATCATGAAGTCCATGGAACACACCAGACAGGTCAGGGATAAAGTTGGAGACGTTTAAAGCAGGGTTAGTTTATAAAATATCCTAAGCTTTGAACATTTCACAGACCACTGTTCAATCCATCTGAAAATGGAAAACATATGTCACAACTGCAACCCTACCAAGACATGGCCATCCACCTAAACTGACAGGCCGGCAAGGAGAGGATTCAGAGAAGCAGCCAAGAGGACCATGGTAACTCTGGAGGAGCTGCAGAGATCCACAGCTCAGGTGGGAGAATCTGTGCACAGGACAACAATTAGTCGTGCACTCCACAAATCTGAGTCTAAGTCCCGTTAATTTGTGAGAGGCCATGTGGGTGACATAGCAAACATGTGGAAGAAGGTGGTCTGGTCAGACCAAAAAATTTTTACTTTTTGACCTAAAAGCAAAACGCTATGTGTGGCGGAAAACACATACTGCACATCACCCTGAACACACCATGGTGGTGGCATCATCATGTTGTGGGGATGCTTTTCTATAACTCTGACCAGCTTCTCTGTCCCTGCTGATGGGAAGATGAATGGAGCCAAATACGGGGCAGTTTTAGAAGAAAACCTGGGGTGGAAGTTCACCTTCCAGCAGTACAACTACCCTAAACATACAGCTAGAACTACAATGGAATGGTTTAGATCAAAGCATATTCATGTGTTAGAATGGCCCAGCCACCGTCCAGACCTAAATCCTATTGAAAATCTGGGCCAAAAAAAAAAAAAACTTGAAAATTGCCATTCTCTGACACTTTCCATCCAACTGGACAGAGCTTGAGCTATTTTGCAAAGAATGAGCAAAAAAAAAAAAAAAAAAAATTATTCACTTTCTAGATATCCAAAGCTGGTAGACAGCCTCAAAAAAGACTTGCAGCTGTAATTGCAGAGAAAGGTGGTTCTACAAAAGAGTATTGACTCAGGTGGGCTGAATATAAAAATGCACGCCACACTTTTTTTTCTAATATGTGAAAAGTGAAAACATTTTTTGCACTTCAAAATTATGTGACACTTTGTGTTGGTCTCCCCCATAAAATACATTTAAGTTTTTGGTTGCAACATGACAATATGGAAAATTTCAAGGGGTATGAATACTTTTTCAAGGCACTGTACCTTTATTTCTTGTTGCTTGATGATTTTGACATGTTCTCTAATGTTAACCATTTTTCTTTAATTTCCCTCCCCAGGTCATAATGAGGTTTTGTTAATTTAGCACTGCTCTCAAGTCGATCTGCCCATAAAAAGGTTACCTACAGAAATTAAAGTCCAGCCAGACATACAGGAATGATCGACCTTTACAACCACAAAAGGTCGAAGTACTCCACAAGCCTGTAAGGTTGCCTCTGCTGAACTAGTAAGTTTATGTCAATGTCAAGGGGAGACAAAAGAGACAATGGAACTGAATTACCTTGCTGAAGTGACCATGCATCTCTGGTGACAGCATCCCTGGGAAATTCACAGCAATGTGATCGCCTTTATCCCTGTGGAATAAATAAAAATCTGTCAGCCCTAAAAACTGGGAAATCATAGGAAATAGAAAACAGTTTATCCAAACATGTATAACAAGACAATGAACACGCAGACCAGTTTAGCCACTTCCCCGAGTGCCCCATAGCAGATTTACTGCTACAGGGTGGCCATACAGAATCACATATTTTAGAATATACATTTTTTTTTTTTATTATTAGCTATATAGCTATCTCTCTATCTGCACTTCCAGGTTTTGGATGTGAGTGCACCTGCTGACCATTCAGTACACTGACAGAATGCCAGTCTGCCCATCTAAACAAGGCAGATTGTCATTCTGTCAGTACAGAAGACATGGATCCTACATTTCTGTAAAGCAGAAACACTGATCCATATCTTCCCACTAGTAAAAGTGCCTCCCCCACTACACCAAGACATTACCTAGGCACACAGTTACTCCTTTGATCTCCCCTGTTAACCCCTTCCCTACCACACACTGTGTTCCAGTGTGATTGTGGCCGTGAGCACAAAGTCAGGCCTAATAAAAAAAAAATTAAAAAAAAAAAATTTGATGAGCTTGGTGTGAAGGACCTAACCTTAACCCTACTGAACACCTTTGGGATGAACGGAGATTCCATTTGCAGGCCAGATCTTCGATCATCATCAATACCTGCCCTTACAAATGCTCTCCGAAGGAAGAGCACAAATTCCCATAGACCTACTGCTACATTTTGTGGACTACCTTCCCAGAAGAGTGTAGACTGGTATACCTGCAAAAACGGGAAGGAGGACAACTCAATATATTAAAGCACACCATTTTGAGATGGATGTCCAACAAGCTGATATAGGTATGGATGGTAAGGTGTCCACACACTTTGACCACATAGCCAACCTCCAAGAATGGTGGGGAGCAAGAGGTCTACCTACTCAAGAATTCCCCTGAACACTGATATTCCGAGGATTCTCAACCCACTATGACAGAGTATGCACAGAACGTTATTCCCTTACTGTACTACACAGAAAGGCAATACGGATGAGTTCCACCAATGTCTCACACGTTGAGGAAACACTGCCATCAATACATAAAAACTACATACCGAACCTCGCCAGGGGCTCCTCCAGCACATGCCTCATACAGATTGTAAATGTTCAGCCCTGTGCTGTATACATCATGCATTGCTTCTTGAACCTGCATACAGAATGATGAACACAAAATGTTAACAGTATAAGTAAAAAAGTACTTACTGATAAGTTGTTTAAGTGTGTACTAGGGAGTGTCTTAAAGTCAGCCAAAAAACTTTCGTGTACAAGAGTCAAAAGCTCTGTCAGTGTTGACATCAGGGGAGTTTTTTCCTGACCTCCTGCCCTACCGACACCAGGACAAGAAGTGAAAGGCTGTGTCACTGGGGTAGGAAGACACACGGAGCAATAAAATCCCAAGAAACTATCTAGCCCACCACCCAAAAGGGATATAGATGGCAATAAAAGCATATTTACTATTAGATATATTTCTCTGTACTTCCTGTCACCAGGGTAGAAAGTAATAGTAAATCTCCATGATGGGATCAAAAACTCAGCAGGAGAAGTCGGCTCCATGTAGAAAACAAATACAAAGTTTTGGCTGAAGTGGGGTCTGATCAAATGATTTGTTTTTGTGGGGCACACTTACCCGTAGGGAGCAGTTTGTATCTGCGTTATTGTAGAACTGACACTTCCCTCCCTGGCAACAGAATTTCTGCAGCTCCTCCCAAAGGCTGCAGGGAAACAAAGAAGCACAAATGGTAAAGAAGGTGGTTTTCTATTCAAGATGGGATATTTACTCTTTTGTAAAGGATCACACTCTTGGAAAGAGATAAAAAAAAAAAAAAAAAAAGGAAGTCAGTTATGAAGGAAATATGGAACTCCCCGCTATTGACTTGCTTTCTAATGTGCAAGCTCCAGGACTGTCATCTACAGCTTTTCGCTGACAACAAGCTAGCCCAAAACTTTCCCATATGGTCACCACACACAGGTGTCCAGTCTTTTGCTAGCGTGACTGATTGAATGTAAATATTGACAGGGAAAAGGGGGAAGTAAGGAGGAAAAATAAAAAAAAGGAAATAAAAGAACCTTCACATAAAAGACCTCAAAAGAAAAAATGTGGGTTCAGTTGGACTTTTTAGGCATAAAGAAAGTTGTGAACACAACCAGTATATTCAAAAAGAAGCTTGACTGATTGTTACAGTCACTGGGACACCCCACAATAAAATAATGGGTGCCACTTACCCGTCCCGGCGCAGGGCCACTTAGAAGCCAAGGGCCCAATCTTCACGGCAGGTTCCTGTCACTTGGACCTTCAAGGACTGGGTACCCATTCATGTTTAGGGTCCACTCCCTTGGACCTGTACAGCACCCTGCAGGAAATGCCTTAGCGCTGTAGCTTCCAGGATTTCGAGCGCCCAGAGGCCACGTTATAGGAAAATCCTCACAGGATCTTGAGTATTCTTTGCAAGGCTCGGGTGCCATTTAGCTAAGCATAAAAGCCAGTGTCAAATTGATCCGGTTAATCCCTCGAATCATTTTTGGGACAGTTTGTGGGACTAGAGACCTGGAGCTCAAACAAACCATGCCATCCAGGGCCAGGCTGGTGCCATCAGGATGATTGGAATCCCCTCTCCGAATCCTGCGCAACAAATGTAGAAGGATCGGAGGGAAAGCATAAACTGCTTGACACTGGTACTGGCTCCATGGAACTATCAGAGCATCTGCTCTAAATTGCCAGAGGATCTCTTGTTTGAGATTCAAACTGCTGTAGCTTGTTGAACCTGGATACCAGTAGGTCAACCTCTGGCCATCCCCAACGTTGGCAAATTTCCTGGAACACCTCTGGGTGTAAAGGACCATTTTCCCCCAGGCAGATCTGCCCTTGCAAACACAGGTAAAAATAAATAAATAGTACTTCCTGTATGGGAGGGGGTTATATAGGGGGATCACTTACTGTCTGAAGGCCTTTGGTCTACCAATGTCTATTAACCTAATGGAGTATAACCCAGCAGGTAATGAATTAGACAGACATACTCTGTCTCATGATGTATGAAAAAGAAAACAATCTTTAGATCAAATGTTTACAAAAAAAAAAAAAAAAAAAAATTATTATTTTGAACTCATTCATTTTTATCCACCATGCCCAACTGCCATCCAATTGACAGAAGGAGGAGGGGGGGGGGGAGAAACGACAGATCCCCAGCCAACATGTCCATTTATGCCCACTGCTCCAATTGAATGGAGAGTCCAATTGGGTCCGCCTGAAAAATGGACAGGTGGACCTGATCAGTCTGCTCGAGTGAAAGGGACCTTAGAAATAAGTTTTAGAATAGAGGTAAGGCAAACCACAATTTCTTCAGATCAGCAAAAGATAAATCCGCTTGCAGACATCCCCAAAGTGTATACAGTTCATTACGGAGCTAAACTGGCCAAAAAGTTACACACCAGAAAAAAAATAAAGAAGTGAATTAACTTACTTGCTACCCAATATTCCATGGTAATAGGCAAAGTAGATCAACGAATTGTCATTCATTTCATAACTACTTAATCCATTGCCAACAGCGATTCCCTTAAAATGGAAAAAAAATAAATAAAAATTCAGGTTACACTTAGGTGTAGATTATGTGAAGTGAAGAGTAAGTGAATATTTTGGCCAGAAAGAAACATGTCAATAT
The DNA here is from genome assembly GCF_037356315.1 of Lithobates pipiens. NCBI lineage: Eukaryota > Metazoa > Chordata > Amphibia > Anura > Ranidae > Lithobates > Lithobates pipiens. The sequence goes on along the minus strand of NW_027507789.1, from coordinate 52,035,497 downwards.
TTTATCAATTTACAGGTTGCAAAGTGGGATTAGGCTAATATATATATATATATTTATATTGAACCTCCTCTTCACGGTTCCCTTGCTGGTGCTACTGACTCCTCCTCCGTCCAGTGCCCCCATGGGAATCAGCTTTCCATGGGGGCACTCTTGTGTGCTCGAACCCGAGCCCTGCATCCATTGGCCAAAATCAACGTCTAAACATTTATTTTACCTTAATGTAGGGAATGCATAAAAAAAAAAATAAAAAAAAAAAAAAAAAAGTTTAAGCTTTAGAAGCACTTTAATACTTTGAGCTAATGACAAAGACCCAATACTCATAAAAGACATCTGTCCATTTTGGGTCATATTCATATGTGCATCAATAAATCATACTAAGCCAGGGACTAATCATAAAAAAAAAAAAAAAAAAAAAAAAAATTTTTATATATATATATATTATATATATATATATATATATATATATATATATATATATATATATATATATATATATATATATATATATATATATATATATAATAATAATTCAGGAAAAACCCTGACAGGCTGTGTACAACCAGCCCGTTCATACACAAATCAAAATTTGGCATGGTCCCCACTGAACTGGCTGCGTTTCGATCCATGTATGGCTGGCTTAAATCTCTACACATGCAAATATGAGTATCAATCAATGTAGATGTAAGTGAATATTCAGCTCACCTTGAGGTTTATAGTGGAATCTTGCGACACTTCAAGAGCCAGTGATGGAACATATACACCACCATAACTTTCACCTGTGATGTAAAGATCGTTTTTGCTGTATTCTGGGAAAAGGGTATAAAATTGCTTCAAAGCCAAATAGTTGTTATGTGCAACCTGTAGGGGAAAAAAATAAATAAAAATAAAGTGATGGGTAAGGGAAAAAAATAAAAAATAAAAAATATAAAAATTAAAAAAAAAGGGAGGGGGCCCCTTTGGCCCACTCAACCTGCAGCATCAAGCACTCTCCCCCTCCCAAAAGGGGTTTTGGAATCCAATTGCTACATTTTCTTTTTTTTTAACATATGGAAATGCATTCAAAAAGAAATCTCAGAACTCAAGAAAAAGGCTGTGTCTGGTCTGCTTTGCCTGCAGTTCAATAGAACATGCTGCATCCAAAGAAAGTGCAATGCAAAGCAGGGCAAACACAGCCCAGTTAACATCCAGTGGGATTTTGCTGCCCTGAATTTGACATGCGTTCCAAATGCACAAACACAGAAAAACACCACCCATCAACTTGAGCCCCAATATTGACCTTAAAGTGACTGTAAAAGGAATTTTAATTAAAAAAAAAAAAAATAAAAAAAACAAACACACACAAAAAACACAATCACATCATACTTATCTGCACTGTATAGTGGTTTTGCACAGAACAGCCTAGATCCTCTGCTCGGGTCCCCCTTCAGTGGTCTGGTCCTTCTCCCCTTGCCAAGTGTCCCCCATAGCAAGCCATTTGCTTCTGAGCCAGCTCCCTGTTGGTCCATAAGACACAGAGCTCGGCTCAGCCCCTCTCCCACCTCTCTAGCTGATTGACAGTAGCAGTAGCCATTGGCTCCTGCATCTCAGCCAATCAGGAGGGAGAGATCCGGGAAAGCCTCGGGTCACATGCACATCGCTAAGGCACGCACGCGCGTGCGTGTGTGTGTGTGTTGCACACTGGTAGGTTATTTTTTTTAACTTCATGCATAAAAAGTAAACACACATTCAGCCTTTACAACCACTTTAATTCTGCCGCCTCAAGTCCTACCAAGTGGGTTGCCACTCCTACCAGCAGCCATCCTGATAATATGGCCGCTGTGTGTGCACAGATAAACACAGGTATGTGGACATTAAGGAGCAACAAAATGTCAGAGGCACACAGTGTAGCCAAGCTTGCAAAAGGAAATGGCAGGATAGAAGAAGATCGCAGCTCAAGTATGATCAGATGTTCAAGACCTGTAGTATTTGAAACATTAAAAAAAAAAAAAAACAATATAAAAGATATGACAATCTAGTGGATGAGGAAGGATGAGCAATTTTGGTGAAGGCGCATTAATACTTGGCTTTTGGTGAGTGCATCCCCATAGGGGAGTCTTGAGCCACATGTGGTGAATTTGGTGGAAGCTTTCTGCATATCACATTGAGAAACTTCTAACATCTTCACTCTGCCATATGATGGACTTTTTTTTATTTTTTTTTTTTTTATTATGAACTGTTGATGTAATTTCCTCTCACTGGGAAGCACTGCTACAATAATTTAAAGAAGACGTTCAGTGCGAATCTTTATATGTACGTTTTAAAAAAGGGGTTCCACAAAAAAAAAAAAAAAAAAAAAAAATAATATTAAAAGCCAGCAGCTATAAATACTACAGCTGCTGACTTTTAATAAATGGGCACTCACCTGTCCCGGGTTCCAGCGATGCCGGCAGCCAAGGCCGATCGCTCGGCTCTCGGCTGCTGCAGTCACCATTCTAGGTGAGGGAATCAGGAAGTGAAGCGAATCGGCTTCACTTCCCGGTTCCCTACTGCGCATGTGCGAGCCGTGCAATAGGAAATCTCTGCGCTGTCACTGGGACCCGTGTGTGTCCCAGCAGACAGCGCGGCAGGGCAGGAAATGGCGTAGACTCCCACGGGAGTCTATGCCCGGAAATGGGTGTAAATACCTGTCTTTGACAGGTATCTCCACCCCCCTGAAAGGTGTCAATTGTGACACCGGAGGGGGGGGGGGGAGGGATCCGATCAGCGGAGGTTCCACTTTAGGGTGGAATCCTGCTTTAAAGTAGCCGTGTGTGTATATATATATATATATATATATATATATATATATATATATATATATATATATATATATATATATATATATATATATATATATATATATATATATATATATATATACACACACACACACACACACACACACATTTTTCTCAAATACATTTAACCCACAGACGATTAATCCAATAAGGCATAGAGTGGTGTTCGACTGGGATGCATTTTAGAACACTTTCTATTGAAGAGTATTAGAAAACTGCCATTTCTGACCTCCTTTAAAAAAATAAAAAACACACCCCACACAAACACACACTAGTTGGCTGTTATCCAAGTCTCTGACCCAGAATCAACATGCCAATTAGAAAACTGGATTAGCATGAGAGTCAGATGACTCAACACTCAGAAAATCCAGCAATGGTAACCTCCATATCCTAAAAGTATGGGTTTCCTTTACCTATAGCCTCTCAGAAAAGGTTTCCATTAAAAAAAAAAAAAAAAAAAAAAAAAAAAAGACGGACAATGCTTTCTGCCCTGAGGAAACACTAATGAGGGTCCCCCGGTTAACTCCTTCCCATCCAGCACCCCTTTTACCCAGGGGGACAGAAAGTAAGACCAGCTCCCGTCACCCAGGCCAATTCTGATACTTCTCTCCTACATTTTTTTTTGCTTGAAAAAACTAGGGAATAAAATGTGGTTCGTTGCAACTTTTTATGTTACACTGTATTTGTGCATAAATTTTTCAAAATTTTTTTTGGAGGGGGAAAGAAACAAACACATTAACCCGATTTTATTTTTTATTTGTACTATAAAAGATGTTAAACCAAGTAAACAGATACCCTAACAGGTCACGCTTTAAAATTGCGCACACTCATAGAATGGCCCCAAACTTTGCTACTTAAATCTCCATAGGCGACGCTTTCAATCTTTTTTTTTTTTCTCCAGGTTACATGTTTAGAGTTACAGAGGAGAATGCTAGAATTATTCCTCTCACTCTAACGATTACAGCGTATGAAACTTGTGCTTATCTCGATCTGATACTAGCCAGTGCCTCACCAGCCATTAATCTGACCGCACATCCCTGCTTAATCATCAGAACAGTAAAATCATTCCAGCACCACCTAGGAGTACAGAGGAAAGATTTGCAGTTATGTTGTGATAATGGAATGTTACATAAGTGTACCAAGATCAGCAACATGGTCTGGCAGGGGGGGGAGGGAGGATGAAGAGTTTAGGCATCAAAGCTTACTTCTGTGTCATTCGTCTTATAATTTTTGTCATCGGAGTATGAGAAGCCCACGCCAGCTGGTGCCTCAAGGTACAGAACATTCGCAATCTGAAAAACAAAGTACAAAACCATTGTACATCCAAGAACTGAGAACAGCAGCAATTACTGTGATGTCGGTTATTACCTTGTTCCAGGAATAGTCATTGTATTCCAGTGAGATTCCATCTTCCTGGATCTGCAACAAAGAAAAGCAAAGTAAGAACAATGTATTGCCTAGTAATAGCCCCATAGAAGAAGAAGTCAGTGAATTTGCCAAATATAGCCTGCTAACATTTTACCAAACTTCCTAAGAAAAAAAAAAAAAATAAATAAAAAAAAAAAAAATAAAAAAAAAAAAAAAAAAAAGGGACAGAAGCCATTATTCTAAATGATAATTATTAATGACGACTTCATTAACAGTGTCTGTACATAATGCAGACAGAGCACGGATCACACATGGCTATTCTGTTATGGAAGCTGCTGCTACAACATGCATAGAGCCCAACTGGGACCAGCCAATCAGAAGAGGAGCTGTGCTGTCTATCTGTAAAGAAAAGTATAGCTTGTTCAAGATCAGATCAAAGAAAGGCATCGCTTCATGGCGACTCTCCCCCCCCCCCTTCTTATTACTTTTCCATTCTGAAAAACTGCATAGCAGAGACACAGGAGCAAACATTGCCATTTATAGACATGCACTTGATAGTTGGGCTACGAAACCATTATAAAAAGTAGGTTTTTATTTATTTTTTTCAGAGAAAAGACCGTCAGTCTAACCCTAAAACAGCGTTTGCTCATATGCTAGTGCAGTGCCCGATGTTCTTCATCAATAGTTCCCTCTCACTGTGCACCTTCCAATAAATACATCAGTGTGTATGGAAGAGATATTTCCCCCCCCCCCCCCCCCCCCCCATTTGAAATGACCATTTAAAAAAAAAAAAAAAAAAAAAAAAAAAAAAAAGTGTAGCAGTACCTTCCTTACAACTTTATCTATTCAACCCTCCACCCAGTTTCCTTGCTGCTACTTAAATTTTCTAACTAAAGTCCTGCTAGATCACTTGATGCTGGCCCCTTTTGCGGCTATAGCTGTGTAAACACATTAATAAGTGCCTATACTGTTCAAAATCCAGCAATATACTCATCACTCTGCTCATGCTCAGTTGCTCTCCATTTTTAGGCACTGCAGTGTTTGTAGAGGCCAATCTGCTGGCAGGCTGGGCTCGCAGCACAGATTTGGTGTCCCCGCTCTCAGTTTCAGGCCTGAATTTGGACCTGAAATGGAGCCAAAGACACACAGGACTCCTGTGCAATCCGTAGCCGCCCTGGAGGTGTGTGAACCGGCTCCATTGAGAGCTGGGCACACTCTCCCGTCATGCAAATTAGATGTGGGGAAACTCATACAATTCACATTAGTGTGAACCCAGCCTTAAGTTGAATTAAACCCTCCTACCCTTTACAGTCAAGGAAGTTTCTTCTGTTTAATCTGCAACTGCCATGATGCCACACATGTGATCAGGATACCAACCATTTGAGGACACAAGCCAATGTGACAGTTAGCAATCCTGAAATTCCAGGAATGTAACTTTTTTGAAACCATTAAAAATCGATTAGTTCTGCTTTATGATTTACTGCTGTTCAGGGGCTTCAGCAAAATGAAACAAGAGCAATGCTGAGGGGCAATTTACAGCACACACATTTTAGTAACCTAACTATTAATGTGGAATGCATGTTCCTTGCTAAAGAACGTGATTTTCTCTTCTTCAAGATACTTTGAGTAAAGTTCCGCTTTAAGCCTATGGGTGGCCAGCACTAAAGAGAGGAGCTGTGGACCACGGAGGAGGACAGGATCTGGGACAAAGTTAAGTGGGCAGCAGATGTTCCAACACTGAAGAAATGGATTGGTCAATGTAGCTTAGAGGGTGGGGCTGGGATAGCAAACGCAAGTATAAGGAAACCTATCCTTTAGCGCTGGTTCATACTTCTGCACAGGAAAACATGGCATTTAATGTGCATGAAGTGTCAGTTCTGGTAAGCATTGCCTTGCACTTTAACAGAGTATCATCAGGTTTGGTGATGCGATTATTGTTCCGACCACAAATATTCATACTGGAGACTGACATGAAGAAGCAAAGCCCTGCCTCTACCAAGATGGCCTCCTTCACACAGACACTGAAAACAAGAAAAGCTCCCGTGAGACCACAGGACCTCTGGGCACAGCTTCCAGAATTCAGTATCTGAAAATCTTATTTTCTCAATGACTGTTTCATCAGATACAGATCCTTTTCCCAATCTCTTTGAAACAGAATTAAGAATGAGATCCTACCTTAACCCCTCCCTCCACACACCTCAACTCTTTCTGTAACCTTAATTCTTGCCTTCAGCAAACCTACTCCTCCTTCCCCCAATTTGGTGCGTATCGCTAGAGGTTTCCCCCCCCCCCCCCCTCCTTTGGAAAGTGCATGTTTTCAGCACAGGGCCAATCAACACTGTCCAGACAGAGGGTCAGGGATCCTGCATCCTGATAGGTGAGCTAGTGCAGTATGAAAACTCCTACAATCTTTAAACAGGAACTGAGTCATAAGACCACTATATACTGCAGATGGGAAAAGTTTCCATGTTCTGTGTACTGTGGGAGACCAGATATAGTGAATGCAGGGTCCTGGGTTTAGTAACATTTTAAAGTGGAACTACACTTCATCTGAGCACACAAAAACCAAAATGAATCAAGTCATCCAGGTCTCTGTTTTAGTTCAATCTTATTTTATTGAGAGGATAATCAATGTAAGGGAACAGTATCAGAGATATATATATATATATATCTCTATCACACATACATATACACATATACACACACACACACACACACACTAGCATATGGAGAATATAAGTTTCAGTAAGTGGGATAATCTCCAGAATGTAGATTGTACAGACAGTAACAATAGAAAAAATAATAATATTTTTGATTGCACCAATATCAACATTGTGGGAAACATAAATTAAGACATCGTGATATTTTCACTGAAAAACTATTTTCTTAGGAAAAGTTACGCTGTTGGGGGTCACATTTGATCTACAGATGCTTATACAAAACAAGAGGAAAGAATACAGGATGGTTAGGGACTAGATCAGTGATGGCGAACCTTGGCACCCCAGATGTTTTGGAACTACATTTCCCATGATGCTCAACTACACTGCAGAGTGCATGAGCATCAAGGGAAATGTAGTTCCAAAACATCTGGGGTGCTAAGGTTTGCCATCACTGGACTAGATACTCTCCATCCAGGCTATGGGGTAGTGGCCTCTGGGGCCCCTGCAGCCCACAAGGTGAACTTTGAGGAATAGTGGAAAATGGACCCTGAAGTCCAGGTGAGGGAGAATTGTTCATCTTTGGCACTTTCCTGAGCCAACAGACACTCCAGGTCCCTGATGCAGGCCACTTCAGTAGCCCGATTCCCCAAGGGAAGGCATTATTGCAGATCTCCAATGTTGGGGAATTACTACCGTACCATTATACATGTGATAGTAGGGTTTTTTTGCAAGGTGATAGCCAAGTGTTCCATAGTAAGGACAGAGGATGGGGGACAAGGGGGAACCCTGTCATGCCCCATTATGAACAGAACACACTGGAGATGAAGGAATCATTTATGCATATCCTAGCAGACAGAGTACAGGAACATTACCCTGGACATTATGTTGGGGCCCAGTCCAATCTGCTGCAGGGCAAACAGAGGAATTGCCAATCAACTCGATCGAATGCCTTCTCAGCATCGACCGTTAAGAGGCAGAAGGTGATGTTATGGGTGAGACCATAAATCAGCGAGAAGGGTTTTTAGAGTATTATCCCTTGCTTCACGTCCACTCAAAAAAAAAACTCACCTGATCCAGGTGAATTAAAAATGTGCAATAATGGCTGCAATCTATTGGCCAACACCGTAGCGAAAAATTTTAAGTCCACTCCTATCAGGGACTCAGGCCTATAATTTGCACACAAGGTTGGGTCTTTGACTTTGGGATAAGTGAGCTGTGAACTTCCAGTGCTTGTGATGGGAACACTGAGCCCTCTGGTAAGGAATTAAACACTTTGGTTACAAAAGCAGTGAGAAGGGAAGCAAAAAAAAAAAAAAAAATATATATATATATATTTTTTTTTTACATTTGGGAGTAAAGCCATCAGGGCCAGGGCTCTTGCCAATTAGGGTGGCAGCAATGGCTTTTGCTACTTCAGAAATTGGTGTTTCAAGGTCACTGATGGTGTCCTCGTCCAAAGTAGGGAGTGTGGTCTCTAGAACATAACATTTCTTATCTTCATCTAAGGTGGAGGGGGTGCCAGGAGACTGAGCAGCAGGTATGTTGTATAAGGACTAGTAGAAATCCTTGAATGCCTGTGCTAAGGAGAGGAGATTCCCCGTGCATATCCTGAATGTGAGATATAAATATAGAGGATAGCTTTGGGTGCAAGGAGCAAGTGAAAGATCTAACCCATTGGTCTTGGGATTTATACTGATGTAAGGCGAGCTTATCCGTAAACGTTCATGCAGAGGTCTCATACAGTTCCGAGCTGCGACCGAGCAAAGGAAACCCCTTTCAGAATTTCCACCCTTGGAGAACATTTGTGTTTAGTTTCCAGATTTCAATTTTTTTTTTTTTATTGCAGCCACTATGGTGGCAGAACGTTCTTTCTTCAGGTCTCGGTTTTATTATGTGGAGAAATCCCTTTTGAAAAACACCACCCTAGCATTTCCATGGCCATCTTGAGGAAGGGCAGATGATTCGTGTAGCATTTACTTCCTGGAATCCACCTGCCCTTAGCTTAGTTCATTGACAGAGTGAATTTACGATTTAAGTAAACTCAACCTCTCCTACAGTATAATCTTGTGTGCCAAGGTTCCACTAGTGGTACCTGCCGAGTCAGGATCTCTCATTTGCTGTAACATGGGGGGGAGTGGAGATACCATTTTGAATAAAAATTGGTAACAGCAACTGGGAAGCTGGGCTGATTTCAGAGGAATCATGTATTAGAAGGGAGTGGCAAGTCACCCCTCCCATTCTCCACTTCTCTTGCTGGTTATGAAAGGGACTTGGCAGGTGGCCACATTCTCTTTGAACAATTATCCAAATGCTACTGCAGTTACATACCAGAAAAGGGCCATGTTCTGTCAACAAGCCATCCAGAGAGCTACAACCGGGACCTCCATTCAGCCACAGAACCAGAGGACTGGAACTTGGGTTCTTCTGAGATTCTACAAACCTGTATTAATGAGTTATAAGGAGTCAGCAAATACAAAAACCATCTGGATAGAGAACATCACTGAGGCTGCTACGTACCAGTAATGTAGATGTTTTCCTCCAGGAACATCCAGGTAGCCTGAGAACTGACGGAAAGATGGTTGCTTTCTCAGACCTGGCAAGTATTTAATCTCATCATCAGAGGGCGCAGAATCTACTAAAAGAGCTCCCAGGAGCACAGTGCACAGCAGGAGAGGACGCATCCTAAAAGAGAAGGCAGGCACAGTGAAGGCAACAAATGCTTCCAGTGAACTATCCTCTATGGATGCTAGAGGGTTCACCTCCTGGAATTCTATTGGTAGCGCACAAACACACTTTCTAGGATAGGGCTGCCACCTCATCCCTTTAAAACTAAACACGTTAATTACACAGGTTCTGTGGCCGATTAAGGTAGTAGTTAAACTTACTTGGTGCATTATCTGCATTATTTTGGCCTCAGAACCTGTGTCATTCATATGTTTTCAGGTTTAAAAGGGATGAGGTGACAACCCTATTCTAGGAGACACCAACAGTGGAACCTTATGTCCCATGAACACTCACATTATACTGCGCATGCACAGTCAGCACATTGATTTTAAGTTGGAGGTGGTAGCCTCCAGCCTCTGTCCCTGGGGCCTAACCTGCAGGGACAAATGTGGCCTTCAGACTTGAGTAGTGGGAGCACTGACCTGTAAAGAGACTCCAACAGCCATAATCTCCAGATGTCACTTGTAACATGTTCCCAGTTTCTCCACCCACTCTTACAGCATAGACACAGTATCTGACCATCTCCAGCAGAATGTCCACAAGCAGCATTTTGTAACATTCCATATATTGAACACTATAGGTGTGGCCCTTTGATGATGTCAAGGGCCGCATTACATATCCTGAACACTAAGTGTGGCCCTTTCATGATGTCAGTGTATAAACCGCTCCTAAACCATCCAAAAGATGCTGCTTGCAAGACTTTTTTTTTTTTTTTTTAACATCCCGCAAGCACTCGGGCTTTCACACTGGAGTGACAGGAGAGGCACGGTTTTAGAGCTAAAACATCTGTAAAGTGCCTCAGTGTGAAAGTGGCCTTAGTGTGGCCCTTTGGACGATGTCAGGGGCCGCATTACCTGTACTGAACACTAAGTGTGGCCCTTTGGATGATCTCAGGGGCTGCATTACCTGTACTGAACACTAAGTGTGGCCCTTTGGATGATCTCAGGGGCTGCATTACGTGTACTGAACACTAGGTGTGGCCCTTTGATGAGGTCAGGGATCATATTTGACACCCACTATACCCAGTGTCCATATATGGAGTGGAGTGCCGTAGCGATGTAATCGTGGGGTGGGGGGGGGGGGGGGGGGGAAAGAGTAATCATGCATACTGTGGGGGGCTCCATTGAGACCCCTTTAGTAATAGGAGCCACCAATGTAAAGGAAATTTCAGAAAAATACATAAAACAATTGTGTAAATGTCTGGAAGTAACGAAATACAACCTTCAATAGTAACCAAGGCACAATGCAAGAGGAAGACAATACACTTTACAATGCGATTGTACAATCTGTTAAATCTACTATCTTGTAGAAGGATCTGCCTGTTTAGATAATAATTGGACTGTTTGTTTAGGGCCATCTTCATATTTCTGTAAGATTGTATAGTAAATGTTAGCAATGCCATGGTACTTGTTATCCATTGGGGTTAACAACACTTTACAGCCTGCAATAGAATTAGCATTGTGTATCTACACATAACCCCCCCTTCCCATTACTACCCTCAGCCCTATCAGCGTTACATGACCATGTCCGATCAGATCTTCCTCATACCGACCGATAAGCGCTCACCTTTCCTCTCTGCAGATCACAACCAGCCGTCTTCACTTCCTTCTCTATATTTCTCTCCAGCAACTTCCTCCCTCTCATATGACTCCAGTCATGTGATCGGTCTGGTGGCTGAAGATCACGTGCTCCTCCTAGTGGGTGAGGTGGGCGGGGTCTGATGTGCTGTGTTGGCTGATCATCTGATGTGTGCAGACAGAGTTCTGGCAGAGAGTGATGTTTGTGTACAGAACTGTCACCCATAGCAACCAATGTCCTCTTGTGACGGAAGAGCTCATGGGACACAGCACTGTGTGCACTTATTACTCAAAGTTCTTCTTTATTTAGAAAGTGCAAACCTTATGAACCACTTCAGTACTAACCTGAGCTACCCTTTCCCCTCTATCCTGCACTTCTGTACATTAACTCCTTCAACGCCATCCTCCCACTGTGTGTGACCTGTAAAATAATGCAGAATTAAACTCACAAAAAAAAAATCGAAGCCAGGCAGGGCCTCTCCTGTCATTAACGCTTCCTCCTGCCTGTCAGCTGTCAAGTACACTGATCAGGGCCACTGATAGGGCAGTACAGTCAGCCCTCCCGTACTGGGCCCAGGCCCCATCAGTTCAAACAGGGGGCTATGGTTGCCACCTCATCCCTTTAAACCTGAACATGTGTTAATTACACAGGGTCTGTGGCTGTTTAAGGTGGTAATTAAACTCACTCGGTGCCATATCTGCATTTAATTAGCCTCAGAACCTGTGTAATTCAAAGGTGTTTAAAGGGATGAGGTGGCAAATCTACACGGGGCCCAGTCACCTGCTGAGTAGAAGAGACAGCTGTACTGTCTTATTGCAGACACCAATCCTCCTCTGCCTTCATGTGCAATGCTGCCAGCTTCTCCCTCCGTCTGCACTACAGGGGAGTGGGTCTAGCACATGCACCCCTTCCATCTGCTCTCTAGGCCCCTCTGTGCGCCCCTTTCCCCCGCAGTGCTGCTGGCTTCCCTCCTCTCCTGCCGAAAGCTGCTGCAGGGACACGGGGATGTTTCAGGTTTCAGGATGGAGAGTGGGGGAAGGGGCTGGTAAATACCCTGTTTCCCCTAAAATAAGACCTAGCGTGATTGTTGGTGTTGGTTGCAATATAAGCCCTACCCCCCAAATAAGCCCTACCCTGTTTCCCCCGAAAATAAGCCTTACCCTGAAAATAAGACCTACACAGACTTTAACTAGGGCTTATTTGGGGGGTAGGGCTTATATTGCAGTCATCACCAACAATCACGCTAGGTCTTATTTTAGGGGAAACAGGGTATATCATTTATTGGCCTTTTCCTTTCCTGAATGAACACAGTGAGTGATCGAATATCTCCTCAGTACTGAAGCATATTAAACTGTGTTTACTAGGATTCAGTTTGTGCATAAGCAAGAAGCTTCAGAGTGCTTCCAATTTATTCATCTTTACAGCTGAGGCTGCAAAGAAAGATTTTATCAATCCCTATGCTCAGTCACTTTAGGCTGGAACATTCAGGTAGACTTTATGGGGCTCTGTGATTTGTAACAGCAGCCATGACACTGAGCTCTAAATGTGCAGATTAGTGTACATTTGTGGCACCACTCTGTGCCGCGATGATGTGACTCCTATGTGCATGTGCAGGAGTAACGTCACCAAAGCCCGGCAGGACCTGGAAAGAAGACCAGGAGAAGATGGAAGGGGTGGAATCAGCTGGATCAGGTACAGTGCAGTACTGGAGGGCTGCGTTTGACAGGTAAGTCTGTCATAATGTACTAATATGCTGTGCAGACTAGGACATCATGGCATAAACCTGGGGCCCCATTTAATATAAAGAAAAAAGTAAAGGGACAGTCCACCGCCAGATCATGCCAGGACCGCAGTCTGCCAGTAGAGCAGAGGATCCCCTAGACAAAATGATTCTTGCACTGCAGGCAGAGCCCCACTGCAATGGATCATTTTATTTATTTGCTTGGAGTTGGGCTTTAACGTGATTGTAAACCTGAGTCATGGAATCTGAGCAAAGCACATATATCTGTAGTGTTTACTTATCTCTCTCCAAAGCTGTAAGTGTCGATTCTCTCTGGTGATTCGTTGCTCTGTTATCAGCATGAGTCACTTCTGAGAAGTTTCCCGACACACAAGATAAATTTGTGTTGAGGGGTTGAGCTAAGAACAGAGCTTGTCTATTCAGAACACAGTTCTTTAGCTGTGTGGAGGGTGGGGTTCCTTTCCTACAACCAGCTTTCACAGACTGTAACTGCAGCTTCTCCGCTCCCTCCTCTGTGCTCCTGACAGATGAAGAAAATTTTTTAACACGATTCTGCACTTTGGAAGGGGTGTAGAGAGGAGAAGACTGCAGATAAACAAGTAAAACTTATGTAGGAGGATTTGTTTCATGTGTATCATCTGAGGCTGTTCACTTCACTGGGTATATGTAAGGGTGGAGGGAAGCTTCAGAATGGCAGATGTTTTTATTACAAATTATGTAGTGCAAGGACCTGCTTGATTGGATACAGATTGAATTCTTAGTTTAGGTAGGTCCTCATATTACATAATTAAAGTGGTTGTAAAGGCAGAAGGTTTTTTATCTTTATGAATTAACTACTTAAGGACCGGGCCTCTTGGTCTCTCTGTTTACGAGTTAAAAACAGTTTTTTTTGCCAGAAAATTACTTAGAACCCCCCAAACATTATACATTTTTTTTTCTAACACCCTAGAGAATAAAATTGCGGTCGTTGCAATACTTTCTGTCACACCATATTTGTGCAGCAGTCTTACAAGCGCACTTAAAAAAAAAAAAGATACACTTTTTTAAATTAAAAAATAAAACAACAGTAAAGTTAGCCCAATTTTTTTTTATATTGTTACGCCGAGCAAATTGATACCCAACATGTCACGCTTCAAAATTGCGTCCGCTCGTGGAATGGCGACAAACTTTTAACCTTAAAAATTCTACCGGTTGCATGAAGGAAATGTAGTGCTAGAATTATTGCGCTCACTCTAGCGATCGCAGCGATACATCACATGTGTGGTTTGAACACATTAACCAGTGTCCATATATGGAGTGGAGTGACATAGCGGTGTAATCGTGGAGGGGGAGGAGGAGTAATCATGCATGCTGTGGTGGGCTTCATAGAGACCTTTGACTTAAATGCAAAAAATAAAATAAAACATTTTGTAATTTTGAAAAAAATGACATAAAAAAATTTTGCCTTTTAAGAAGTATGGGCGGAAGTGATGTTTTGACGTCGCTTCTGCCCTACTATGGTGTGGAGACGGGTGGGGGCCATCTTCTCCTCACTCGTCTCCATACCTAGCAAGGAGACAGACAAGACGGCTCTGGTAAGCGGCGGAGGGCACCGGATCGTGGCAGGAGGGGGGGGGGCCTCTCCCACCACTGATAAAAGTGATCTTGTGGCGAATCCACCGCAGAGACCATTTTTATCTTGTAGCCGGCCACCGGCCGAACACGGGGATACGGGCAGCTAGCTGCTGCCATAATGATATCCATCCCAAAAGTAGGGACATACATTGGCGTGCGGTGGTCGGCAAGTGGTTAAGATAAAAATCTTTCTGTGTGTAGCAGCCCCCCTAATACTTACCTGATCCCCATCTCGATCCAGCGATGTCCACGAGTGCTTTGGCCATCTGGGACTCTCCCTCCTGATTGGCTGAGACACATCAGCAGTGCCATTGGATCCCGCTGCCGTCAAAGTCAGTTAGACAATAAGGAAAGAGAGAGGCGGGAGCCGAACCGCGGCTCTGTGTCTGAATGGACACAAGGAGCTGCGGCTCAGCTTGGGTGCCCCAATAGAAAGCTGCTTGCTGTGGGGGCACTCAGGAGGAGGGAGGGGCCTGGAGCTCTAGCCAGGGACCAGAAATGAGGAGGATCTGAGCTGCTTTGTGCAAAACCTGTACAGAGCAGGTAAGTATAACAGGTTTGTTATTTTTATAGATGTAGCGCTACCCCCTGTAGGAGCCACTGCTGAGTATGGTTATCTCCCATCCTGCAAGGCCAGGTACACGAATTTTCCACACACTCTTGAGACAGGAATCAGTCCTTGCAGTTTTTGTTTTTTTATTTTTTAGAGGAATTGAACTCGGATGGGGATAGGGTTATGAAATCCCCACTTGCTCAATAAGGAAATCTTTTGGGACATAAACTATATACATCCAGTATATACACACACTTCTCTTCTACCTCCAACACAGACTTGCTTGTAGAACTACAACTCCCAGGACTAGCTAGCACTGACAAATCGATCCAACACAGACTCAGTCAGATCCAAAGTGAATGACCTTTGCAGGCAGGGACCGCAGTCCCCTTTGGTAGTGTAGCAGAAATAGAGGTCTTTGGTGCTAGCTGTCCGATTTCCTACTGCTCCCAGTACCACCTTTTCAGGCACTTCCAGCCCACCTGGTTGCAGCTGCCCCTTTCAAGAGGAAGTAAACCCTGATGAGTTTACTTCCTCTTTCTTTCCCTGCAAAGGTAAAGCATAATGGACTACTATGCATCGCATAGTAGTCCAATATGTGTCACTTACCTGACACAGGAGCCAGCGATGTCACCGCTGTCCCCTGTAGTCCGGAGCGTCCATCTTCTCGGTGGGTCTCGCCGCTCCACCGCTGTCATTCGGCGAAGCCGCAATGACGTCACTCCCGTGCATTTGCGCAGGGGAGCTGCCACTTGTGGCATATCGCCGTTGATGGCAGTGTGCTGTAGACAGTGGTGCCTGTCTTTCGGTAAATATCTCCTAAACCGTGTAGGTTTAGGAGATATTTCTTGGACCCACAGGTAATCCTTAATCTAGGCTTACCTGTAGGTCAAAGTGTGTTGTAAGGGTTTACAACCACTTTCACTAGCCCTCCTGGCTACTTCTCCACAGTCCTTCCAGACTGACCTTGCATCCATCTCAGACTGCTTTCACCCTTCAGGCATGCCTCTCAGTCCTCTGACTGTATTACTGCAGCAGGATGGCCCGCTTGTGTGAAACCACATACCTGTACCTGATTTCGCACATGGGGTCTGGGATGCCCATTACGTTGGCAACCCGCTCCCGCTGTGATTGGACACAATCGGAGCCAATCAGCATGTCCACCGGGACCCGCCGATCATTCTGAGGAGAGGCAGAACGACGGTCTGCCTATGTAAACAAGGCATAGCGTCGTTCTGCTAGAGGGGAAAATGGAGATCTTGTGTTTCTGCTAAGAAACACGGATCTCTGTTTTCCCCCAGTCAAAGCATCTCCCCCACAGTTAGAAAGATCCCCCTAGGGACATACTTAACCCTTCTATCACCCCTGATGGTAACCACTTCCCTGCCAGTGTCATTAGTACAGTGACAGTGTATTTTTTTTTTTAGCACTGATCACTGTAATAATGTCACTGGTCCCCAAAAAGTGTCAGCTAGGTGTTCGATTTGTTCGCCGCAATGTTGCAGTCCCGCTAAAAATCGCTGATCACTGTCATTACTAATAAAAACAAAAAAGAAAACTATAAAAATTCCATAAAAATATCCCATGATTTGTAGATGCTATAACATTTGCGCAAGCCAATCAAAAACGTGTAGCAGAATGACCTAAATTGATGAAGAAATTAATTTTTTTTTTTATTGGATATGTTTTATAGCAGAAAGTAAAAAATATATAGATTTTTTTTTTTTTCAAAATTGTCAGTCTTGTTTTGTTTATAGCACAAAAAATAAAAACCGCATACGCGATCAAATACCACCAAAAGAAAGCTCTATTTGTTGAAAAAAAAAAACACATCAATTTTATTTGGGTACAGCATCACATGGCCGCGCAATTGTCAGTTAAAGTAACGCCTTGCCGTATTGCAGAAAATGGCCTGGTCAGGAAGGGGGGTGAACCTTCCAGGGCTGAAGTGGTTAAGGTAAATCTAAAGTTGATTGTACAAAGATTGTATGGTCAGTGTGTACTGTGTATGGTGAGCTTTAGTGAAACAAAAATATAGAACACATAAAATGGCAATTGCTTCCCTATTTTCAGAAGCGGCTACCTGCCAACTGTCCAGGCTGGTTGTCCAATTACCATTGTGTCCCCCCCCCCCCCCCAGGAGTATCTGCTTCCCTTCCTTCTTTACAGGCATTTCAATTAGAATAATAATTATTATTTTACACGATTTACATAACGGTGTGTGCAGCATTTACAATATAAAGGGAGAGCGTGAAGTTAGAATACAATTCAATACAAGAGTGTTATGCCCCATACACACGGTTGGATTTTCCGATGGAAATCATGTTGTCGGAAAATCCGATCGTGTGTGGGCTCCATCGGATTTTTCGACGCACAAAGAGCAGGATCTAAAATTTTCCGACAACAAAATCCGATTGTTTAAATTCCGATCGTGTGTAGACAATTCCGACGGACAAAGTACCATGTATGCTCAGAATAGGCTAATGCCCTGTACACACGGTCATAAATTCAGATGGAAAAGGTCTGACCGGATTATATTGTCAGAAAATCCCATCATGTGTCGGCTCTATCGGACCTTTTCCTTCGGAAATTCCGATGGAAAAAATTTGAGAGCAGGATCTAAAAATTTCCCCCCAAAAAATCTGGACTTTTTCCGATCGTTTGTAGAGAATTCCGACGGACAAAGTGCCAAGCATGCTCAGATCAAATTACGAGACCAAAGCTATTGGCTACTAGCCTCTATGTAGTCCCGTCGTACACAAGGAACGTCACCACGTTCCAAACGATCGGATTTTCCGACAACTTTGTCCGACCATGTGTATGCAACACCAGTTTTGGACAAAATCCGTCGGAAAAAATCAGATGGATTTTGTGGTCAGAATGTCCGACCGTGTGTACAAGGCATAAGAGATTAAAGCTATAGGCTACTGGCCTCTTTATAGTCCCGTCGTACGTGTTAGCCCACACACGTACACATTCCGACAACCAAATCCGTCTGATTTTGTCCAACAGATTTTGTCCGAAACTGTTGCAGACACACGGTCGGACAAAGTTGTTGGAAAATCCGATCGTTCAGAACGTGATGACGTAATTTCGTTACGACGGGACTACGTTCAGGCTAGTAGCCAATAGCTTTGATGTAGGAATTTGATCTGAGCATGCGTGGCACTTTGTCCGATCGGAATTCTCTACACATGATCGGAGTATGCCCGATCGGAGCATTTTGTCAGAAAATTTTACCAAGTTGGAAAACTTGGTCCGTCGGATACTCCGACGGAAACAGTCCGATGAAGACCACACACAGTCAGAATATCCGACAAAACGGTCCGATCGGACACATTCTATCGGAATCTCCGACCGTGTGTACAAGGGCTTATAAGTCACCGGGTTCTGAACGATCGGATTTTCCGACAACTTTGTGCGACCGTGTGTATGCAAGACAAGTTTAAGCCAAAATGTGTCGGAAAAAATCAGACGAATTTTGTTGTCGGAATGTCCAACTGTCTGTATGGGGCATCGTGAGCTCGTGAGAGCTTACAATCTAATAAGAGTATAAAAGATACGCTTAGCAAAGCCAAGAACAGATATTGTTGCAGCATGTTTAACTTCCTTCCATGTTATTAGAACCATACTTGGCCTACTTTGACCATTTTATTTGGTCTTATATTGAAGACCCTTTATTGTTTGATGAAAGACGTTATCAGAAATTGCAATTTGTTTCCAAGATTTCAGAAATGAGATTTTGCATGGCTTTCTGCTCCATTCATTTCTGTAATTAGAAATTTGGTAGGTGTAAGCTTCACTTTCCCTAAAAGGCACTTCACTATATCTCCTGCAGCTGTTTCAGCACAGATAACCCAGACGCTCTGGCCTTTTAAAAATAGTATCAAGCTGCATGTCATCTGAGCTCTGTGCTGGAGACATGGCCGTGCAATGGCAACCATTCACGTGTTTTCACCCTATCCATGGTACGAATGTTCGCATTGACCCTACAGGAACACAAGCTACAAGAGTTGAAAGCTTTGCTAATGGGATCTGCTTCAGCCGAGACCCACTGGAACCTGGCCAGCTGTTTTTGGTCGAGATTGAGGAAAAAGAATGGGGGTGGTGTGGTCACCTAAGAGTTGGTTTGACGGCTCGAGATCCTCGCAGCCTGGAAGTTGTACCAGAATATTCACTGCCAGATCTTGTCAATCAAGGGGATAGCTGGGTATTCGCCATAACACGGAACCATAATAGAGTAGTGACCGAGGAAGGAGAAAATAGCCCTAGCTCAGCAAAAGGACTTCTATCGGACCCTTACCTAAAAGTGGGCAAGTATAAAATTTCTCGTGACAAGCTGGTAGCACGAAGTAGGCCGGGCCGGTATAGCCACATTTTGGATGACTTGTACAAAACCAATGTGCTGCCACCTACAGCCCGCAGGAGCAGGATTGGGGTATTGTATGAACCACAGTCAGATGGAACCCGTCACATGCACACCATCATTAATGGGGAAGATATGGGTGCCAGCGTACGTGGAATACCAGCCTCACAGCCGCTGTATGCCGTCATTGATGTCTTCGCCTCCACCAAGAGTGTCCGAGTGATCCAGTTAGAGTACGGATGTATGTATCACATTCAACTATTAGCTGAACACATGCCCATGGGGGGAGGGGGGAATTCCCTATAAGGGAGCATGATGACTCTTTGACATTCAGAAGCAGCTCACACAGTATTCATTAATACCCAGATATGGAACCAGTTTAAGAATAGTTGTCCTCAAAGGTATAGGCAGCAGCACAATCAATTTATGAATTGATGGTTGGCCTAAGAGGATTTACAACATTTTGGAAAATCTCTTGTGATCAGTTGTTGATTTTTGCTAATTCTGCCAATCTCCATGCATGCAACACACAAAAGCTTTGACATCGGAGAACATTCGGGCATGCGTCCAACCATCTCCCAATGTCTTTCAGATCAGCTTCTGCACTAAACAGGACAGCTTTGGTTGCCTGTGTATTTCGTGTAGACAATGTACAAGGGGGGACAGTATTGCATTTACCAAGTTGTAGGCTGAGGGCTGTGCTTATAATGGCAAGGTTTGAGGAGGCAGCAAAGTCCTATTATTTACAAATTGTATAAATTTTTCTCTAGTTTTGTCTTTATTTTCTGGACATTTGTGGCCAAATTTAGGAAGGGAATATTAGAGGCAAAGGGGTGCAGGGGGAAGTCAGAAAGGCTTTTTATAGTTCAAGAAAAAATGATCTCTTCTTTCTCTGCTTTGGTGGTCTGGACATGTAAAAAGTAGCTTTATGTATACAGCAGATGCCATATTGCTTCCAATAGCTCTTTCTAGTGAACATTACATCAGGAGCAGTAGTGGCTGGTGGTATTTTTTTTTTTTTTTTGGGGGGGGGAGGCGACAAACAATGCACCCCCCCCCCCCCCTAGTCGGTCATCACCCCCGCACTCACCCCATCTAGGTTGCAGGCAGTACTTCCTCTGGGTGGGGCCTTCTAGTTTAATCAGGAGAAACAAAATACTACATACCGTATACAGAATATTATACCCACAACTGATTCAGAGGAAGGCAGAAAAACCCCTATAAAGCATGGTCCAATTTGCGAACGGGAAAAATTATTTTTATCCCTCGAAGACAATCAAATATGCCCTAGCTTAAAGTGGTTGTAAACCCTTACATATACCCAGTGAAGTGACTGGCCTCAGGTAATAAACAGACATGAAACAAATCCTCCTACATAAGTTGTACCTGTTTATCTGTTTAAAGTTTTCTTCATCAGTTTAAAATCTAGAATATATAAAGCTTGTCTGAACTGTCAAAAAAAGGGATGGGAGCTGAAGTCACACTCTGCAGAGCTCAGTGAGGAGAGCTCTAAAAGCTGATTGGAGGGAATGAACACACACCCCTCCACACAGCACACAGGAATAGAGCTGAGGCTGTCAATTTGCTAGAGGTCCCTACCCTGTCACCATTTTTCTCTTGGTGTCAGAAAAACTTTTCAGAAGTGATTCATGCAGCTAGCAGAGGAACAAAGCAGCAGACAGAAATTACACTTATGCCACGTACACACAATCGGAATTTTGGTCGGAAAAAGCTCTGATGGTTTTCCAGACGGAATTCCGACGGGATTTCGCTCAAGCTTTCTTGCATACACACGGTCACACCAAATTCCGACCATCAAGAACGCGTACGATGGGACTAGAAAAAGGGAGTTCAATACCCAGTAGCCAATAGCTTCCATCACGTAGTTGAATCTGAGCATGCGTGAGTTTTTGCGCATTGGAATTGCATACACACGATCGGAATTTCAAGCGTTTTTCCTGCTCTCAATCTTTTGCTGGCGGAAATTCACCAGCAAAATTCCGATGGAGCATACACACGGTTGCATTTTCTGATGAAGAGCTCTCATCTGTCTTTTGCTGGGAGAAATTCCAATCGTGTGTATGGGGCATTACGCTTTTCAGCCTATGAAGTCTAACATAACCAACTACACAGATATATAGCAAGCCAACCACCCCCCCCCCCCCCAATCCAGCTGGGATCACAATTAATCATTTAACCATTAGGGCCGGTTCACACAGGGGGCGACACGAGGCGACACGACTTGCCGTGCCGCGATCTGACAAGTCGCCCTCGTTTTGTACAATGGAACCGTTCTGAGAGGAGCGACTCGAGTCGCTCCGACTCATAAAAAAGGTTTCTGTACTACTTTTGGGTGACCTCGGGGCGACTTGCATTGACTTCTATACAGAAGTCATTTGCAAGCCGCCGCTGAGGTCGCGGCAGGTCGCGGCGAGGCAAGTCGGTGTCGCCTCGCATCGCTCCCTGTGTGAACCGGCCCTTAAGGTACTCTGCTGGAGAGAAAAGGCAAGCTATCATTCAATGTAGCTCTCACAACAAACAATAAACACAACATATAATAACAACAAATATAGCATCAAAATAAAATAAAGAAATACATATATACTACATTCAGTGGAATCTCAATTAAGTCAGCTAAATAAAAAAACAGCTTCAGGAACCCAACGGGGGGGGGGGGGGTACAGTTGGATGATGTATAGATGGTTATCACACAGTTGATTAACTGCATGGTATCCAACTGTACCACCCCATGAAAATGTTAGGTTCTTGCAGCTGACTTAACTGATATTCCACTATTAATGTAGTATATATGTTTTTCTTTTTTTATGCAATATTTGTTTATATATTTTTTATTTATTGTGGTGACAGATGCATTGAATGATAGCTTGCCTTTTCTCTCCAGCAATGATACTAAAGTCTTGTTTTTTTTAGTTAAAAATAACAAACATGTCATACTTACCTGCCCTATGTAGTGGTTTTGCACAGAGCACTCCCAATTCTCCTTTTCATGGGTCCCTGTTTGGTGCTCCTGGCTCCTCCCTCCTGTTGAGTGCCCCCACAGCATGCAGCTTCCTATGGAGGCACCCGAGCCGCAGATCTGTGTGCCCATTCAGACATGGAGCCGCAACCTGTCTCCACCCCCTCTCTCCTCATTGACAGAAGCGGGAGCCAATGGGCGCTGCTGTCTCAGCCAGTGAGGAGAGGAGTCCCGGGCCAGCCGATCTTGCAACATCTCTGGATCTAGATGGGGCTCGGGTAAGTATTAGGGGGGCTGCTGCACACAGAAGTTTTTTTTATCTTAATACATAAAATGCATTAAGATAGAAAAAAAAAAACTTTTGCCTTTACAACCACTTTAATAGATAAATGATTAATTGTGTTCCCAGCTGGGTGGGGTTATCTTGCTATATGTCTGTCTAGTTTGTTATGTCAGTCTAACTATGATTGATAGGCTGTTGTGTTGGCAATGTTTGAAATATGTGTACTCCTTGGACAAAATAAAGAGATATTTTATTCGTCCTCACCTGGTTGCCGACTTTATCTACATGGAAGGGATAATGCATTCCATGGGTCTGAATTTTTATTTATTCTGCCCATTGGAACACATTACTGCTCAAACAATAGACGCATCTAGCGTTTTTTCTGTTCTTCAGCTTCTCTCCTGAACTCGCCTTTGTTGTTTTTCTCCAGTCTGTAAACCCTCCTCTTCTAATACGCCTTTTCTAGATCTTTGATACAGTATGGCTGATATTTGACGTTTTTTTTATCAGCTTACAAAGACAGAGGGAAGAGTCTTTCAGTGACACATCTTATATTGGCTTCTAAATTTACAAATTCAGCAATTTAGAAATTGTATGAAAGGTTTAGCATTGTGAAATAATTTTGAAAGATAAAAAGTGCATTTTAGATACTATATGGATCAGACCAAAATGAAGGACAAACGATGGGGCAAAGAGGGACAGAGGGACAGAGGGACATTGCTCCAAATCAGGGACAGTCCTATGCTTAAAGTGACACTAAAGGTTCATTTAAAAAAATAAAATAAAAAAAATAACAAACATATCATACTCCTCCACTGTGCAGCTCATTTTGCACAGCGTGGCCCCGTACCTGCTTTTCTAGGGGCCCCCAGCGGCTCTCGCGGATCCTCGCCACATCAGATAACCCCCTATGAGAATTGCTCTCCTGAGGGGTTACCTTGAGAGCGAGCTCCCGAGTCCAGCATTTGGCGTCCATAGAGGGCAAATGCAGGACTTGTACTGGCGTCCGCGTCATTGGATTTGATTGACAGCAGCGGAAGCCAATGGCTGCGCTGCTATCAATCTATCCAATCAAGAGCCGAGAACTCTGAGCAGATAGACAGCGCGTCCCCGGGGGGGGGAGCGGCAGAAGGACCTGACCACAGACCCTCCTCCCCATCGCTCCAGCCCACGCCACGCATCACAACCCCCCCCCCCCCCCCAGTCGCCAGCTTACTCACCCTGTGCTGACAAGTGGAGGCGGCAGCGTTCCCCCCCCCGCCACCAACTCCAGTCACCTCCGTGTCCCAGCTCCGTCGATCAGGCTTCCCATGCGTCTCCTTCCTCCTCATAGGCCAATATGATGACTTCTCCTTTCGGCCAATTGGGAAACAGGTCTCAGGACCCACTTCCTGATTGGCCAGGAGGATAATCAGTGTGATAATAGTGAATATTCAGGCGCTGTCACACAACTGGGTGGACTTGGGGTGCAGTGCTCTGCTCCCTGAGTCCACTCTTTTTTTGAAGCCTATTAAAACCTCTGGCTCTAATCATGTGCTTAAAAAAAAAAACCTCATTGGAATCCATATGTCCGGCGCCCCGCATGTAGATGATTAGGGTGTCGGACGTACGGATGGGTGGGGGCGGCGCCCGTGCGCCCCTAATGTATGGGCTGGCAGTCACACAACACATTTTCCAGTACTCTAAGTACGGTACAGTCCACCTGTTCCCCAATTTCCATTATACAGATGTGCTGTCTCCTTCCTATATGTGTAAAATCTTTGTAGGTGGAGACTGATGTGATTAGCTCACTGTTCTCAGTGTCAGCACTATATAAATGAGTCATAGAAATATATGCTTTGTCTTAAAAGTACCGAAGACTTTCAGCATTTAACACCTAATATGTGGTTTTAAGAGGAAATGACTAGTCTATAGATGTTCCTGCATGCACTGGTGGCTGAGCCTTCTGTAAATCACACTGTGCATGCACATGAAGTAAGCGATTTAAATTACTTTTAAACCATCAGGTCCAATTGCAAAAACAAATGAATGGATCAAGACCATCAACCACAAACATTGATTGTTCCATTGCTTTGATAGAAACTGATGGTGGTAGTTTGTCTTATAATCTGTTCAGTCCTCTCTGCAACTAAAATCAGTTTGAAACGACTATAAAACTTCTGATTCCTCTGTGACTCATGCAACTATTCTTTCCATTAATGGGAGATCTTCGAGCGTACAGGCCACCCATGAACTCGGTGTAGAGCTATTCTAGAACTGTTTGTAAAGGCAGGTTTTTTTCTCTTAATGCATTCTATACATTAAAATAAAAAACCTTCTGTATACATCAGCCCCCCTCAGCCTACCCAACACTTACCCAAGCCCCCTCTCTATCCATAAATGTGCAGAATTGCCTTGGCCATCTGGGACTCTCCCACCTGATTGGCTGAGACACAGCAGTGGCGCCATTGGCTCCCGCTGCTGTGAATCAAAGTAAGTTAGCCAATCAGGAGAGAGAGAGGGGACGGGGCCGAAAACTGCAGCGCTGTGTCTGAATGGACACATGCAGCTGCGGCTCAGCTCGGGTACCCCATAGCAAGCTGCTTGCTGTAGGGGCACTTGACAGGAGGGAGGGGCCAGGAGCACAGAAGAGGGACCTGAGAAGAGGAGGATCTGGGCTGCTCTGGGCAAAAACCACTACACAGAGCAGGTAAGAATAACATGTTTGTTATTTTTTTAAGAAAAAAAATGAGACTTTAGTATCAATTTAAGGTCATCACAGAGGACAAGGGGGCACTCTTTACATCTAGAGGAAAAGAGATTTTATCTCTTAGTAGTACAAAAGGCTTCTTCACAGTCAGAGCTGTGAAAATGTGGAATAGACTCCCTCAAGAGCTGGTTCTGGCAAGTTCAGAAGAAGGCCTGGATTCTTTCCTAAGAGCACTTTCACACTGTGGGGCGTCAGCGGTAAAGCGGCGCTATTCAGCCGCTAGCAGGGTGGTTTTAACCCCCCGCTAGCTGCCAAAAAGGGGTTAAATCCACCCGCACAATGCTGCCTCAGCAGCGTTTTTCCGGCGGTATAGCAGTGCTGCCCCATTGATTTCAATGGGGAGGAGCGGTGGAGGAGCAGTGAGCTGCTGGCAGGACTTTTTCTGATGCCCTGCCAGCGCACCGCTCCAGTGTGAAAGCCCTCAAGCTTTCACACTGGAGTGAATGGAGCAGCTGTTTTAGGGTGGTTTGCAGGCACTATTTTTAATGCTATAACGCCTGCAAAATGTCTGCAGTGTGAAAGGGGTCTAAATGTATATAATATGGGCAATAATAATAACTGGGTAATAATATTTATAGGTAAAGTTGATCCAGGGAATATCAGATTGCCTGTTGGGAGATCAGGAAGGAATATTTTTCCCCCGCTGGAGCAAATTGGATCATGATTTATTGTTTTTTTTTTCTTTGCCTTCCTCTGGATCAACTGTGGGTATAGGGTTGTATATATGGAGGTTTTTAACCAGATTAACTATGTAACCAAGGAAAATGTAGCCAATGAGTCAGGAATGGGCATTAAGCCTCCTTGCGGCTTTGAATCATGCAATTTCATCTGAATTTACATGATTTCAAAGCCACATGTTAGTGGGACTTCGGGTGCAACTTGGAAGACATCTGTGCAGCTTGATGCACAGTTGTCTATTCAAGTCACACCCGAAATCGCCAAAAGTAGTGCATGTACTACTTTTTCAAATCTATACGGTGCTGCAAATTCTTGCACCAATTTGAACCGTGTAATTACTGTTGTCAAATCGCATGACAAGTCACTCCAATGTCAATGGGGGCTTACAAATCTTGATTCTCAACTCACACGTAGTTATAATAGTGCAGCTTTGAGAGGCCCCACTCACATCCATGAGAAAAATAATTCAAGCAATAAAAAATAAATATGTCCCCCCACAGCGCTGCTGGCTTCCCTCCTCTTCTTTCCCGCTGACTGCTGTGGGAGATCTTCAGGAAAAGGGACTGGTAAATATGTCATTTACCAGCCCCTTCCTTTTCTAAATGAACACAGTAAGTGTGTGACTATTTACTCTGCTTTGGTTTATGAATGGAGAAGTGCCTCTGTCCCCTACTCATTCATCTGCAGTGCAGCTGACGCTGCAGACAAAGAGGTTTGGGAATGTGTTTCCAGAGTCCCTTGCTCGCTCTAAAAAGTGATATTTCAGGGGTCTGTTTAGACCCCCGATATCTCCCCAAAAAAGCCAAAAAACTCATCAAAAAAACGTAAATAAAAAAAAAGTTAAATAATAATAAAACTCTTGTAAAAAAATAAAAAAAATAAAACAGGACTAAAATTTGTAATGAGACTAAAAAGCAAATGGCCAATATGTAGCATAATTGAGCCACAATCACTATATGCTATAGGTCACCATCTCCCAAGTAGGGGTGTATTACTTTGCCCATGATGCTATTATGATGGCACTGTACAATGGTGTGTAGGAGAGGAAAGTGGAGCGTATGACAGTGGGTAGTATGTACATTAGAGGGGTGCGCAGTGTATGGTGGGGGGTAGTATTTACATGAGAGGGGTGGGGAGTGTATGGTGGGGGGTAGTATGTACATGAGAGAGGTGCGGAGTGTATGGTGATTGGTAGTATACACATGAGAGGGGTGTGGAGTGTATGGCGGGGGGTAGTATGTACATGAGGAATGTGGAGTGTATGGTTGGGGGTAGTATGTACATGAGAGTGGTGCGGAGTGTATGGTGGGGGGGTACTATGTACATGAGAGGGGTGCGGAGTGTATGGTGAGGGGGTAGTATGTACATGAGAGGGATGCGGAGTGTATGGTGGGGGGTAGTATGTACATGAGAGGGGTGGGGAGTGTATGGTGAGGGGGTGGTATGTACATAAGAGGGGTTGCGCATTGTATGGTGGGGGGTAGTATGTACATGAGAGGGGTGGGGAGTGTATTGTGGGGGGTAGTATGTACATGAGAGGGGTGGGACATGTATGGTGAGGGGGTAGTATGTATATGAGAGGGGTGCGGAGTGTATGGTGAGGGGGTAGTATGTATATGAGAGGGGTGCGGAGTGTATGGTGGGGGGTAGTATGTGCATGAGAGGGGTGCGGAGTGTATGGTGGGGGGGGTAGTATGTACATAAAAGGGGTGCGGAGTGTATGGTGGGGGGGTAGTATGTACATAAGAGGGGTGCGGAGTGTATGGTGGGGGGGTAGTATGTACATAAGAGGGGTGCGCAGTGTATGGTGGGGGGGTAGTATGTACATGAGAGGGGTGGGGAGTGTATTGTGGTGGGTAGTATGTACATTAGAGGGGTGAGGAGTGTATGGTGCACATGGTAGAAAAGTGGTATACGGTGTGAATGAGCCCTGATTTATTGCTACATCACTTCAGAGGCCATCTTGCAGTGGCATGTATAGAGCAACTGAAGTTAGCAGCACAGCACCATAACTAGCCTCCCAGCCTGCTGCAGACACTGCTCTCACCGTCCCCTCCCACATCACAAGTCCCTGCACAAAGCTGCCGGCTCACCTCCCTCATGTGCGTGCATCATGCATACATTGCATCCCCCCCGGGTTTAGCAGCGGCCAGCAGCTTTCCCTTCGGATATTTTCGCATGAACTATCATGACCGGCTCTCAAAAGCTGTGTACTAATGATCAGATTATCAGACGATCACTCTGAAAACTGTATTTTTCATCCTGTTTTCTCATCGTGTGTATTAAGCATAAGGACTGTGACAGGAAGAGAAGCACGGACAGCAGGGGGATTGTGGAAAGGAGATGTTCATTATCAAATGGAGATTGTAGCTGGGAGAGGAGCATTGTCACCTGGATGAGGTGCACTGTCAGCTAAGGATTTTCGGCAGGTAAAGGTGAACTTTCAACTAAGGATTGTAGCATGAAGAGGTGCACTGTTGTGGTAGGGAGATGTGCATTGTCAGATGGATATTGTGGCTTGGAGAGGAGCACTATCACCTGGGGACTGTAGTAGCTAGGAGAGGAGCACACTCAGCTGAGGGATTGTGACAGGGAGATGTGAACTGTCAGGTGGAGATTGTGGCTAGGAGAGAAGCACTGTCACCTGAGGGGTTGTGACTGGGAGAGGGGAGCGGTCAGCTAGGGGTTTGTGGTTGGGAAAAGAGCACAGTTAGCTGGGGGATTGTGGTTGGGAGAGGAGCACTGTCACCTGGGGAATTGTGGCTGTGAGAGGAGCAGTGTCATCTGTAGGGTTGTGGCTGGGAGAGGGGCACTGTCAGCTGGGGTTTTTGTGGTTGGGGGATTGTGGTTGAGAAAAGAGCACTGTCAGCTGGGGGATTGTGGTTGGGAGAGGAGCACTGTCAGCTTGGGGATTGTGGTTGGAGGAGGAGCACTGTCAGCTGGGGGGATTGTGATTGGGAGAGAAGCACGGTCACCTGGGGGATTGTGGCTGTGAGAGGAGCACTGTCATCTGAGCGGTTGTGGCTGGGAGAGGGGGGTGACGGGAGTCACTTTGGGTGGGGGGGGCTTGTGGAACCTAGATTACCTTGGAGAGCTCTTGAAACTCCTTGTCCAGCTCCCCCGCCTATGTGTAAGTTATCCTGTGTCTATTAGGGGCACAGGGTGACTAAGAACCCCAGTCTCATCTGCACTAAGCAGACTCACAGTACAACCACAGTGGACTCAGCATTTCCTTTTACCCTCGTTATACAGGGTTCTATATGTGTGTTTTTTGTTGAAGGAATGAAGGGGCTCTTTCACTTGGGACATTAATATTTCTGAACAATATCCCTCAAGAATACATGAAGATAAAATCAACCTTTCGTCAGAGACCATTGCTAGATGGTTTGAGGTGGGGTGGGGGTTGCTATGTGTTATTTAAGTGCCTGTATCCCATTGTTCTATTGTGTCTGTCTGCCTTGGGAGAAAAATATTCTTGGGATGTATATGTGTATGTGGATTAGCTGTGAGGAGGGAGAGGGGAATTCCTCCAATAGCTCTCCCTACTGATAGGACAGTGTACTGATGAGAAGTTTGAATATACCTGTGTGTCTGTTACTGAATGTTGTTTACCCCACCCTGTGTCATTATGCAAAAAAGGGGGGGATGTCCCCTGAGTGTATATCTCTGTGTGCCTTTGTTCAAATAAACAGTTCTTATTCTGGTGTACTCCAAATTGGGTGTTGCCTTGTACTTGGGGCAACTATAGCCAGACTTGCGGGTCTTGTGTTTCAGAACTTGGGAAGCAGTTTCTTGGTGGAGATACCAAACAGTGTGCCCGGAGTCTGTCACAAGGGGCACTGTCATCTGAGGGGCTGTGGCTGGGAGAGGATCACTGTCAGCTGGGGGTTTGTGGTTCGGAAAAGCGCACTGTCAGCTGGGGGATTGTGGTTGGGAGGGGAGCACTGTCAGCTGGGGGTTGTGGCCGGCGGAGGAGCTCTGTTAGTTGGGGGTTGTGGTTGAGAGAGGAGTACTAGCACCTGGGGGAATATAGGTTTCAAACATGCACTGCCAGATAAGGGTTGTGGTAGAGAGCAGCTTACTGTCAGCTGGAGGCTGAGATAGAAGCACTGTCACATTGGGGTATTGGCAACATCAGGTGCCGTTTGGGGTAGTTGCAATATCAGGTGCCCTTAACAAGGTGGCACCCAGGTTTATGTGCCCACTGAGACTTATGAAGAACTTAAATTCTTACAAATACTCATTGGTTCTTGATGGGGTTAGAAGGAAACCACAAATTGAAGAAACGTGAGAAGGGAATTTAATAAGAATGCCTGTCTGTACATAGATGCGCATACCTACAACTTTTTGAGATGGGAACGAGGGACACCCATTAGCAAAAGTATGTAGGCATAGATCACAAACCCTTAAAGGAGAAATATACAAAAAATATATATTAGTTAAACTTACAAGTGCTTTTTCTACCACTACTATTCCTTTATAGTTGCTTTTGACATTTACAAATGCAACAATATAGAAATTGGATGAACAGTTTAGCACTGGGAAACACTTTTTGAAATCTAAAAAGTGCATTTTATATACAACTATATAGATTAGAGCAAAATGAGGGACAAATGAGAAGCTATGCATGTGCATATGACTGTGAAGGATGCAAAGCAAAGACACGTGCAGAAAATGTGTGAAGAGTATTTAGGGGCTTATCATGCTGAAAAGAATCCAATCAATCTGCTGCCTATGTAAAGGTGTACTTGTAGTCTGTTTCTTCTTTTGTTTTTTTTAGCAGTAAGTTATATACTTTGCATAATGATTTCAGACGTCTTTTTTTTGTTTTCTAGTTCCATCCCTGCAGACATTGTGCCGCCTTATCATCCAGAAACATATGATGCGCAGACTCGACATTGATCAGTTAGACCTGCCACAGTTACTGAAGAACTTCTGCAAATTTGAGTGAAATATGTAGAGATTTTATACTGATTATCAGACATAGAACTACATATGGAAAGAACATGTACTTTGCTTGGAGCTCACATAGGCCATTACTCTGTTTTGTAACCCAATAAACATAATTTGAGGCTATACTGACAGTATTATAATTCTGCAATTGTTTCATCAAGAGATCATTATACTACAATAAGGATCAGGTATATGCTGAAATATTGGCCTTTGCAACACGGAAACAACCCACAGGAACATGCCTACTGCAAACCGCTTACCTGTTTTCACTACAGTAACTAGAGCTATGTCACAGTTAGTTTTCAAGTTCTCCATGAATCACTTTAACTGAACCCGAATCTCGACCATGCAACACACAGCAACAGGGATACAGTAAAACCTTGGATTGCGAGCGTACTTCGTTCCAGAAACATGCTTGTAATCCAAAGCACCTGTATATCAAAGCAAATTTCCCCATCAGAAATAATGGAAACGCAAATGATTTGTTCCACAACCATTTATTTGTAGGTCCTTCAGTTTATAGTCCATATAACAAGATGTGCAACGTGATTTTGCCCTTTTTTAGCGCTGTAGCGCCTGCAAAGCGCCCCAGTGTGAAAGGGGTCTTAGTGTAGCAAGTCTGCAATCGTCACCAGGGAAGACTACCCTGCAGTAGAGCGATTGAACCAATCATGAAGCGCAGAGTGGAAGGGACAACGTCAATGGCGGTGAGGAGGATGGTCTATGTGGACAGCTTTACCCCGGATGCCTGCATACTTAGATGTGCCTGTTTTAATCATCAACCATGTGAGTTTCTAAATGTTGTACCTTCATCAGTTCCCTCAGTTTAGGCCGATATGTATTCTTCATATTTTACTAGTAATGGCAGCGATCTGCAATTTTTTTCTATTGTGACTGCAACATTATGGCGGACACATCGGACAATTTGGCACATTTTTGGAACCATTGGCATTAATACAGCAATCAGTGCGATTAAAAATTCACTGATTACTACAAAAATGTCACTAGCAGTGAAGGGGTTAACACTAAGGGGCAGTGAAGGGGTTAACCGCGTTACCTGGGGGGCGAATCTAACTGAAGGGGGAGGGACTAATTACAGGAAGTGGCAGATCGTGGTTCCTAGCTAACAGGAACACATGATCTGTCACTACTGTCAGAACAAAACAGGGAAGTGTGTGTTTATATACACACACACACACACACACACACACACACACACACACTTGTCCCTGTTCTGTCTCCAGCTCACGATCACTCGTGGCTGGCGGTCATCGCAACCGTCGCCCACGAGCATCGGCACCCCCACCGTGAAGAGTGCGCCTGCTATCCGAACCCAGCGAGCCCATGTACAGTTACGACGTTTCGTGGAGGGGACCCAACCTGTCGCTGTAAAACTGCGTTGGCTAGTCCAGAATCGGTTGAAGCCCCTCCCGATGTCGTCATTTCTGGGCTCCCCTGTTCCAGTGGGAAACCCAGGAGCGATGTATGCAGTCAGGTCAGCTTTCCACAGGGTAGATGGAGAGAAATCCATTCCTGGATCTCCCCTGTGATGAATAAAGCCAGAAGCAATGAGGATTTTGTCACTTCTGGATTCAGAGCCATCTTACCCTGGCTTTACATTACAGATTTGAAAGGCAGGGGAGACATCAAGGGTCTAATAGACAGAAATCTATAGGAAATCCCCCCAAAGAGAGGAAATTGCTGGTTGTCACCATGACTAGTGTCCATATTGGAAGATTTCCCCTCTATTAGTGTTCTGAGGACAACCCAAAATATGGGATTTACAATCACTTTTTGTAATAATGGTAAACATGACAAATAGAGAGGGTGAATCTCCCCAAGGAAGGGCACAGACAGCTGTTCCAATCAATCTCCACTTTATCCAAAACTGAATAAAAGTTTTTAGTTCTACTTTCATTTTGCACTTCAGTAATTGAGAATTTAAAATTGAGAGCACTGCTTTTAGTTGCAGCGAGTAGTAATGGCTTTGCAGAACGGACAAAGGTGCTAACATTTCAGAAGTTGAAGCACTAGAGGTTAGTAGTGTATTATTAGAGGGCAACACAGAAATTGCACAGCTAAATGGAGAAATTCAGGAAAAATGAGGCATTTATTACAACAACATTACTCAATCTGAGATTTGTGTAAGCAAATCGAGATCTGAAAAAAAAAATATTTTAAAATTTCCTTTAGTATGTACATATCTGGAATGTGAGGAGCACAATCATCCAATACATTAAAGTTTCACTTGTTCATAAGGTCCAATCCATGCATCTGCCAACTCCCTCAATGTATTATAGCGCTGCTGAAATGTATCCTCGCTGCACTCTGACAGTAATTCAGAGAGCTGGTTGGTTAGGGATTCCACAGTCAATTCTTTTTCAGGAACATCTGTGCTTCCACCCGTTATGATTTCCAGAATGTCAGATGATACAGGAAGATTAGAATCGGACCCTCCTGTCTGTGCCCGCCAGGGCCTTTGTATCATCTCTGACTGAACCACCTTCTCACTGGCAGTGATAACCGCCAAGATATGGCGGCAGGGAAGCTTTAAGACTTGGTTAAAGCTGCAGGAACAAGTCGCTGGTGTTCCATAACTGACCTCATTGGGGTGCTCTAGAAGCTGAATATTGGTTGTTTCTTCATTTGTTCCTATCACTTGCACTGACTTCTGGGCAACTTCAAGTTCTTTTTGACAAAGGCTTAAGGCTGAAGGGTTGCAAATGTCCTGCAGAGATTGACCCATCAATGAAGCGCCCTCGAGGTCCCTGTTGTCTTCTCCAGCTTCCTCTCCTTTGCAATCAATTATGGCAATTTCCTGATTAGTGCAGGTCCTCTTTTCCACAACATTTGTGTGGAAATTATTTTCCTCGATGTACTTAACCAGAGACTTTGGGATGGCATTCGTATCTCGCGTGTTTCTGAAGATTTCGGTGAAAGCACGGCTCAAAGTTTCAATAGTTTGAAAATACTCAAAGCATTGAGTAGAGCTTTTCCAGCGATGCAAGGCCCAAATCCGATCTTCCAAAAGCCAGTCTGCTTTCAGCTGCATCAACATACTGGGCTTTACAAACTGGTTTAACATCGTATGCATGTTTCTTAAATTCTTCTTAGTGGCGGAACACATTGTGTTCTTCAAAGCGTCAATCAGCAAGTGTTCTGTCTGGCTAGGTAATGATAGCTGATAGATACTTTGCTGGAAGTGTCTGCAGACGTGATAGGCTGAGATAACAACCTCAGCAGCTGGAAATACTTCAAGTATAGCATCGGCTCCTTTAAATTGGTGGTCCACCAGAAATATGCGTATGTCTTGCCAATTGGTGTTGAAATCTTTCAGAACTTGAAACATATCAGTAAGTCCTTCATGGCTCTCATTCTTCGGCACAGCTATATGAAGAATTTTTTCTGTGTGACATGTTGTGGGTAGGTATGGGCCATCTGCCAAAAATGTGTACAGAGTTTTTTTCTGAGCGTCTTGAGAACGAATGATAAAGATAATTTCAGGAAACCTTTTGAACCATTTACACATCACACTGGTCTGGAGGTTGAGAAAATCCAAAACTGAGCCTTTATGGAAATGATATGCAACTTTTGAACCTGGGTCTGTCGCCATGAACATGTCCAAGTAATGGGAAGACATTTTCACTTATTCTCAAAGCGCTCCAAAAGAAAATGCTTGATGTTCTGCTAAAAAAAAAAAAAAAAAAAAAAAAAAAAAAAAAACACATTTAATATAACGAATGTAGCAGTGCCAAATTTCAAACTGGCAAAAAAGTTGTTGTGATATTTCCTATATCAGTTGTATCCTTTTTTTAGTGTAAAGAGGTATATATATATATATATATATATATATATATATATATATAGTGTGATTTTTTTTTTTTTTTAAATCAAAGTCAAACACAGCACCAATCAAGAAACAACGGTGGGCATCTGGGAGAGAAGGGGTTACAGCGTGAGCCTCCTGCACACCCTGACATCATCCCACAGGACTGCCTCCTCTTCAGTTCAAAGGCCACTGTCACCTACCTATGTTCCTCTCCTTGTACAGTAAAGCCTGCCTTGTGGTTCTGTTTCTTTCCCCATACAGCACACACTCCTGAGTCCCTCTGCAGCTTTTTCTCCTTTTTTTTGTGTGCTGTGTAGCTCTTGCCATGCCCCTGCACTAACTTAGCTGGTGCACCTGTGCCAAGGATAAATGCTCTTGGGTTTTGAACCCTCATATCCCAACCCCCCCCCCCTTTATGGGTGCATTGGACTGCCCTCTGTTGTGGCTGTGTGCAGGTGAACAGAACACAACCTAAGCCTAAGCCGAGTTAAGCAAAAAGTTCTTCATCAGGACCTGCTCTCCTTCACACAGCCCGAGTGCTCTATAATTACATGTGCTGGAGCTGTGATAAGGATCTGACACAAGGTCAATGCTGTTACCTTAAAAGCCTTGAGGCTTTGTGCAGGAGAGCACAGCCTCAGGCAATGCAATTTTCCTTCCTGTTGATTCACCCATCAACACAGTCAGTGTTAAAGGGGAATCTCTCCCGCAGCGCTATTGTGCTCTGCCGGCGAGGAGCCTTCATTGCTGGCCAGAACACATTGATTACTGCTGATGGCTACAGCCTCCAGCAGTAACTGCCTGTAAAAAAAAAAAATCCAACAGGCTGGTTGTACTCAATCGATTGACTTCAGTACAGCCAGCCTGCCCATAGGTGGATCGAACCTTGTCCAGTCCTTGCTGAACTGGCCAAGATTCAATCCATCTATGGCCAGCTTCAGCGCTTGTTGTGCAGCACCCTGCCTCAGCTCTCAATAAAATGTGATGTAGCATCCAAGTGAGGAGAAAGAGGGCAACCAGAAAAGATAAGAATCTGACACAACAGAAGTGTTGGATTCTTAATTATTTCCTTGTTTGTTAACTCTGTCATTAAAGCCGGAGTCCGCCGGGACTCCGCGTTTTTTTTTTTTTTTTTTTTTTTAAAGCCAGCAGCTACAAATACTGCAGCTGCTGACTTTTAAAATAGTGACACTTACCTGTCCAGCGCGCCCGCGATGTCGGCACCCAAAGCCAATCTGTAGATCGTTTCTCGGGTGCTGCCGCCGCCATCTTGGGTATGGGAATCAGGAAATGGAGCCTTTTCGGCTTCCTTTCCCGGTTCCCTACTGCGCATGCGCGAGCCGCGCTGCGCAATAAGGACGGTCCCCGCTGCCTCTGGGATCTGTGTGTTTTCCCAGCAGGCAGCGGGGCACTTGCGGAAAGGGGCGGGACTTGCGGAAAGGGGCGTAATATACGCCCCTTTCCGCAGAGAGCTATACCGGAAGTGGGTACAGATACCTGTACTGTACAGGTATCTGTACCCCCCTCCCCCCTGAAAGGTGCGTATTGTGGCACCGGAGGGGGGGAGGGTCCGATGAGCGGAAGGTCCACTTTAGGGTGGACCTCCGCTTTAAAGAATAAAATCACTACCCAAAGGGTGCAAGATTAGTTACACACAAAGCACCATTATATCAATGTAAACAAAAGAATGCTTTGGAGACAGGGCCTCCTTAAAACGGACCTTCAGACATTTTTTCATCTTTCCATCTATGAAATCTTCTGCCCTTGTTGTTTTAACTTTGGATAGTAAAACATTTTTTTTTCTGCCAGTAAATACCTTTTACATCCCACTTCTTTTTTCTTGTCTGGAAAAAAGCCTAGGCTTATGACATCATGCAGTCTCCCTCATGCCCCATACACACTATCAGATTTTCTGCCGATTTTTTTCCCCTTCATGTTTAATAAAACCATCTAGTGAAAGGGCCTGCCTGATTGCATACAATTAGAAATTCCTAAGATTTGTCCTCATATTATATGGTTTTGGTATAACTGCATTGAGGTGAAAAACCTCTTGAAGTGCAGCAGCCCCCCAGTGCCCCCATTTTACTTACCTGATACCTCTTTTTCCTCGCACTGGGGACGAGCACACCAGCTCTAGCCCCTGGTCTCATGTCCTGATTGGCTAGATTGATAGCAGCGGAGCCATTGGCTCCCGCTGCTGTCAATCAAATCCAAATGGCGCAGGTGCCGGTGTCTTGTCTAATAACGTCCTCCATCGGATAGTGTCCGCTGTGTACTGCGCATGCGCAGTACACAGCAACACAGATTCCGAAAATTGCCGAGGATGAACGGCGCCTGCGCCGTGAGTCCAGGTTCTATCCCCACTATCCAAGTGGACATAGAGTAGGAATAAAAAAGAGCCGAGCGCAGCGTGGCCGAGCCCGAAGCGTGGCGAGCGAAGCTCGCCCGCGAGGGGTCCTTTAATACTCACAACCCTATGTCCGCTTGGATGGTGGGGCTACCACCTCCACTCACGGCGCAGGCGCCGTTCAGCTTCGGACATTTTCCGAAGCTTCGTCTGCTCCGTACTGCGCATGCGCAGTACGGGGCGGACGCTATATGATGGCCGGACACTATACGGCAGAACACCGGGGCCCAAGTCATACACACGGCAGCTTTGCTTGCCGAATTCTGGACTTGGGAGCAAGCTCACAAGGAAACCCCCTCGGGAAAACGCTTCTCTTAGGGGGTTATCTGATGTAGGGGTGGGGGAGGAGATGCGAGAGCTTCCGGGGGACCCCAGAAGAGCAGGTTCGGGGCCACTCTGTGCAAATGAGCTGCGCAGTGGAGGCAAGTATGAATTGTTTGTAATAAAAAAAAAATAATAAAAACCCTTACAATCACCAAGTACACGCATGCTTTGTAATTTTCTAAGTGTACCACTTACAGGTATGTATCATCTTTCACAGAGATCACAGTAATCCTCCTGATAAAGCCTTCATCTGCTGTCCTCCCAGAAGAACAGCATCATCTTTGTTCAGGCATTACTCATTGCTACTTCCTGGAAGGAGATGCTGGGTTTGAGATAACACAATCAACTAACTCTGAATGTCTTTGTAGATCATGGCCTTGTTCACAAATGTCTGACACAGAAAACAGCCCCTGCTGCATACGGAGCGACTACCTGTGGTTAGGGACAGAGGATGGTCCACAAGGGATGAAACACTAGCAGTCTTTGTAATAATCTCAGTGCAATGCAAGAAAAGAAAATCTTTCTTCAGCCTGGGTTCACATTGTAGCGATGCAGGAACCAGCATGATTCCAGTGCCGGTTCCCACATCACATCTCTCCCGCAGGCAGTTCACACTGCCCTCTGTGAACCGCTGTGGGTGTCAATACAATGTTACACACACACACACACACACACACATTGATATTGTTTGGGTACACGACCGCACAATCATCGGTTAAAGCAATGCCGTGCCAAATCACAAAAAGTGCTCTGGTCAGGAAGGGGGTAAATCCTTCCAGGGCTGAAGTGGTTAATGTCATCATTTTTTTTATTTATTTTTTTCCCCCCACTTCATTAGCTCCAGAAGAATTTACCCCCTTAATGACCAGGCATTTTTTGCAATGAGGCACTGTTACTTTTAACTGACAGTTGTGCGGTCGTGCGTCGCTGTACCCAAATAAAATGTATTTCTTTTTTTTCCTCACAGATAGAGCTTTCTTTTGGTGGCATTTGAACACCTCTGCATTTTTTTTTCATTTATATAAACAAAAAAATAAAGGCAGACCATTTTGAAAATAAACAAACTATCCAAAAAAAAATAAATCTAAATTTCTTCATCAATTTAGGCCTATATGTATTCTGCTACATATTTTTATTTAAAAAAAAAAAAAAAATAATCCCTCTAACCGTATATTGATTGGTTATATATATATATATATATATATATATATATATATATATATACACATATACACATACACACACACACACACACACACACACCATTTTGGGAAGAAAAAAAAAAAAAAATTTGTACAAAAACAAAAATGTTTGTTAAATAAAGATTTATATAAAAAAAAATAAAAAATTTATTTCAGAGTTTAGGCCAATATATATTGTTCTACATATTTCTGGTAAAAAAGAAAAATTGCAATAAGCGTATATCGATTGGTTTGCGCAAAAGTTATTGTGTCTACAAATAGGGGTTAGATTTATGGCATTTTTAATAAATCATTTTATTTTTATTAGTAATGGCGGCGATTTGCAACTTTTATCGTGACTGACATTGCATCGGACACTTTTGACACCATTTTGGGACCATTGGCTATAAAAAAATAAAAATAACACACTGATTACTGTGTAAATGTCACTTGCAGGGAAGGGGTTAAATACTAGGGGGGGGGGGGCAATCAAGGGCTTAAGTGTGTTCCCTCAGTTTGTTCTAACTGTAGAGGGGTAGGTGGGCTCACTAGAACATGACAGAGATCACTGCTTCCGATGACAGGGAGGGGTAGATCCCTGTCATGTTGCTAAGCAGAACAGAGAAACACCTTGTTTACATAGGCATCTCCCCATTCTGTCTCTCTGTGCCATGATCGGGGGGCCGCGGCGGACATCGAGTCCATGGGACCTGTGCGCCTGCTAGCCGCGGAAGATGCCGTGATGTATGGGTACGTTGTTTTGCGCACCTGTGCCATTTTGCCGACGGCATGAGCCGGTCGGCAAGTAGTTGAAGTGGTTCTAAAGGCAGAAGGTTTTTTTTTACTTAACTTACTGCATTCTATTCTCTGGCAGAGAGCGCGGACTGCAGTCTTCTGGCAGGGGGAGGGGCGTTCCCCTGTCAGAACACGATAGCACAGCAGGGGGGAGATTGCTGTACTAATGATGGATAGTTAGTAGAGCAGCTCCGACCAGAGCTGTCAGTATATTTTTTTGTTCAGCCCGCTGGTTGAATGAAAAAAAACATAAACATAAATTGTGAACAGTGTGTACCCAATTAGATTTCCAGGTAAATGTCGGCTTTAATGTGTCCCCTCACCCCCCCATGCCAGTGATGGGGTCCTGGCACAGAACATATGGCGGGTGCTTTGCTCTGTACCTGGCGGGGGGATTGCACAGGGATGGTGTCAGCAATGGAGCCGCTCATCTCTAGTACTCACCCTTTACTTTGAATGGCCGATGATGATGACAGGTTCTCTTTACAGCCCAATCCTCCTCTCAGATCTCCTATAGGGGGGCCCGGAGCCCACACACTGGACAGATCCAACCTGCAGAGAGATAGAAGATCGGCAATGAGACATCTCACCAATACATACAGAGAACTGAGGGGAGGACAGCCTGACACATCCCCCACCCAGCACAGTGAGGACATCATCATACAGCATGGGGTACCCCGGAAGTGATGTCCTCAGCACTGTACATAGTGATGGTGTAGTGAACACTGAACATTGAAGCATGTAGCTCAGGATAGGCACTACAAGTCCCAGCAATGCAAAACCTAACACCGCACGTAGCTCAGCATGGTTGGTAAATAATGATACTAGGTAACAAGGGGAGTATTAGTGTTGTAACGCACGGCCCAGTGTTTGTGTTGTGTTTAACATCACTTCCGTAACATTATGTGATGGTTTCGCTGAACTGTATTGCCGAAACTATGTTGGAACGCACGGCGTGAGTGTTTGGAACGCATCACGCATGCGCAGTACGCAATTTCTGGCGGCAACGTCACTTCCGCAGCATCCTGTGATAGGCAGCAAAATATGACACTACAATGGCACAATAACAGACATCAGGACTACGCACACACTAACCTCCTCAGAAAGCTGTTGACATGCTGGGACCTGTAGTCCCTCCTGTGAATGTCTCAGAGACCTCACCATCCAATCAGCGCTCAGCCTCCTCTCACCTCACATTCACCTGCAGCGTTCCTCCTCTGTATACCAACAGAAACTGCTCCAGTCCAATAGGAAATGCCGGAAATGACGTAGGGAGGGGGCGGAGCTTAGATACAAGTGCTAGAGGGGAGGGGCTGCTGTGCTCTGTGTAGGGGAGGAATGAGGGAGTGTGTTGTGCGGGATGTGAGAGGGAGGGGCAGAAGAAGCACGGTGTGAGCTGTGCTGGGTGCTCCATGTCATGGAGTGCAGGGTGAGCAGGATGTAGAAGGAGTGCAGGGTGGGATGTAGTAACAGAGCTCATCAGTAGTATCCAATTCAGGGGTCTTTAGTATCCAATTCAGGGATCAGTAATATCCGATTCAGGGATCAGTAGTATCCAATTCAGGGATCTTTAGTATCCAATTCAGGGATCAGTAGTATCCAATTCAGGGATCTTTAGTATCCAATTCAGGGATCAGTAGTATCCAATTCAGGGATCTTTAGTATCCAATTCAGGGATCAGTAGTATCCAATTCAGGGATCAGTAGTATCTAATTCAGGGATCAGTAGTATCCAATTCAGGGATCAGTAGTATCCGATTCAGGGATCTTTAGTATCCGATTCAGGGATCAGTAGTATCCGATTCAGGGATCAGTAGTATCTAATTCAGGGATCAGTAGTATCCAATTCAGGGATCAGTAGTATCCGATTCAGGGATCTTTAGTATCCGATTCAGGGATCAGTAGTATCCGATTCAGGGATCAGTAGTATCTAATTCAGGGATCAGTAGTATCTAATTCAGGGATCAATAGTATCCGATTCAGGGATCAGTAGTATCCGATTCAGGGATCTGTAGTATCTAATTCAGGGATCTGTAGTATATAATTCAGGGATCAGTAGTGTCTAATTCAGGGATCAGTAGTATCCAATTCAGGGATCAGTAGTATCCAATTCAGGGATCTTTAGTATCCAATTCAGGGATCAGTAGTATCCAATTCAGGGATCAGTAGTATCCGATTCAGGGATCAGTAGTATCCGATTCAGGGATCTTTAGTATCCGATTCAGGGATCAGTAGTATCCGATTCAGGGATCTGTAGTATCTAATTCAGAGTTCTGTAGTATCTAATTCAGGGATCTGTAGTATCTAATTCAGGGATCTGTAGTA
This sequence comes from Lithobates pipiens, assembly GCF_037356315.1. NCBI lineage: Eukaryota > Metazoa > Chordata > Amphibia > Anura > Ranidae > Lithobates > Lithobates pipiens. The sequence continues at coordinate 51,993,577 of NW_027507789.1, read as the reverse complement.
TCTAATTCAGAGATCAGAAGTATCTAATTCAGGGATCTGTAGTATCTAATTCAGAGATCTGTAGTATCTAATTCAGAGATCTGTAGTATCTAATTCAGGGTTCAAAAGTCAGTAGTAAGTTAAGCACAATTCAGTAATCTGTAGTATTTAATTTGGGGTTCAGAAGTCAGTAACACCAAGCATCAGCAGTATCTAATTCAGGAATCAGTAGTGAGTTATGTAGGGTTCAAGGATCAGCTTTAACAGTTGTACTACGGCAACATGGCTCGGCTGCACAAAATCACCATTATGTGACGTTGCTTCTTTTTTTGGCCACTAGGGGCACGCCCCAGAGCCAACGCGAGTGCCGCATCACGATCGCGGGAATCCAGCGGTCATTACGATCGCTCGTGACACAGCGAGAACCGGGATCTCTGAGGGGAGAAGAGACAGGTCATGTGTTCATACAAAGTAAACCATCTCTCTCTTCCCTGAGCAAATCCCATCCCCCCTTCAGTTAGAACACAGAGAGGGAACGCAGTTAACCCCTTGATTGCCCCCTAGTGTTAACTCCTTGACTGCCAGTGACATTTTTACAGTAATCAATGCATTTTTATTGCACCGATCGCTGTATAAATGCCAGGGGACCCAAAAATGTATCCGATGTGTCTGCCATAATGTCGCAGTCCCGATAATAATCGCAGATCGCCGCCATTACTAGTAAAAAAAAAATAATAAAAATGCTATAAATCTATCCCCTATTTTGTAGACACTATAACTTTTGCACAAGCCAATCAATAAACACTTATTGCGATTTTTATTACCAAAAATATGTAGAAGAATACGTATCGGCCTAAACTGAGGAAAATATTGTTTTTTAAAAAGAAAAATTGGGGATATTTATTATAGCAAAAAGTACAAAATATTGTGTTTTTCTCAAAATTGGCACTCTTTTTAATTGTTTATAGCGCAAAAAATAAAAATGCAGAGATGATCAAATACAACCAAAAGAAAGCTCAATTTATGGTAAAAAAAAGGACATCAATTTTGTTTGGGTGCAATGTCGCATGACCGCGCAATTGTTAGTTAAAGTGACGCAGTGCCGAATCGCAAAAAAATGGCCTGGTCATTCAGCTGAAGTGGTTAAGCAACACAGAGCTTAGGGATCAGTAGTAAGTTGCACAGAGCTTAGGGATCAGTATTAAGTTGCACAGCGTTTAGGAATCAGTAGTAAGTTGCACAGAGTTTAGGGATCAGTAGTAAGTTGCACAGAGTTTAGGGATCAGTAGTAAGTTGCACAGAGTTTAGGGATCAGTAGTAAGTTGCACAGAGCTTAGGGATAACTAGTAAGTTGCACAGAGTTTAGGGACCAGTAGTAAGTTGCACAGAGCTTAGGCATAAGTAGTAAGTTGCACAGAGCTTAGGGATCAGTAGTAAGTTTCACAGCGTTTAGGGATCAGTAATAAGTTGCACAGAGTTTAGGGATCAATAGTAAGTTGCACAGAGTTTAGGGATCAGTGGTAAGTTGCACAGAGTTTAGGGATCAGTAGTAAGTTGCAGAGAGCTTAGGGATCAGTAGTAAGTTACACAGAGCTTAGGGAATAGGTAGTAAGTTGCACAGAGTTTAGGGATCAGTAGCAACACTAGGTTTACCCATATGCGTTTTAGTGCGTTTTGCAGAAACGCACTACAGTCCATTTAACATGGTTTCTTATGGTACATGTTCACATCTATGTGTTTTTCAGCTGGTGCGCTTTTGGAAAGGGTCTGGGACCTTTTTTCCCCGCAGTGGATTGCATTTTGCTGTAATAGACTTCAATGGAACCGCACCAAAAATACAAGTGTTGCATTTTGCAAGGGTTTTTTCTCTATAACAAACTGTGAGTACACTAGTTGTTAAAGCGGAGTTACACCCAAAAATGGAACTTCCAAATTAAAGTCCTGGTGACCCCCTGACATGCCACATTTGCCATGTAATTTTTTGGGGGGAGGAGCGGGTACCCTGTTTTTACAGGCACCCAGCTCCCACTTCCTCCCCTGGTGCCGGAAGGAAGATGACCTCTCCCCCCCCCCCTGCAATCTTCTGGGACACGTCCCAGGCCATTCACAGCGCGGCTCGCGTGAAGCTACAGCCGGGCGTCCACAGTTAGAATGCCAGCACCATGGAGAGGATCAAGGCTTCGTTCGCCCGCATCACTGGCCCGTAGGACAGGTGAGTATTAAAAGTCATCTGCTACACTTTTTGTAGCTGCTGACTTTTAAATGGGTGGAACTCCACTTTAAGGAGCAGGCTGGGAAGCTGGTCGCCGTGTTCTTGACAACCAGTGAGTCCGCTGACAAATGAATTTAAAGCGGACTTTCAGGGCCAGTTCACATAGAAATGCAGCCTGGATGCATTCCAGATGTATGCACGTTTTTGATGCATTCCAGTGTTGCTTCTGTGAACAGATGGCTTTTATACAGGCAACAAACTGAGATGAGGAGCACTCCCTTTAAGGGAGTGCTCCTCCTCTCAGCTCATTACCTGTATAGAAGAAACCTGGCAGACAGAAATCTTGCTCATTGATAGGAGATCAAATACTTATTTCACTCAATAAAATGCAAATCATTTTATAACTTTTTTGAAATGCGTTTTTCTGGATCTTCTTTGTTGTTATTCTATCTCTCACTGTTAAAATAAACTTACCATTAAAATTATAGACTGATAATTTCTTTGTCAGTGGGCAAATGTACAAAATCAGCAGGGGATCAAATACTTTTTTTCCCCTAACTGTACAGGCCAAATGTCATCCGGTTTCTATTGAACCAGCTGATAGCACCCAATATATTCAGCCCGTGTGTAGGGGGGCTTAAGAGTGGGTTATACTGCTGTTGACTCACCGGCAGTCCCATTCACTTTAATGGGACTGCTGGTGATGTGGCAGTGATACAACAAGGTGAGTGATGTGGCGGCAGCAGGCGAGTGGATGCCCACTAATAGGCACTGCCATGATGGACCTGAAATGACAGGTGCTCTTTAAATGTATGAACTTATTCTTGCTGGTAGTATGAATCTTTAATATTTGCAAACAAAATTATGGTTTCATATTTTGAATAATAAGCTATCAGGTTAGTAAAACAGTGATATCAGAGCCGATTCAATCATACAGTTTGTAGTGTACATAGCTTTGTAAAACAATGGGATAAAGGAATATTCCTGGAAAAAAAAAAAGTGTGGGTTATAATCCCTGTCATTATTTTTCTTTGCCATCTGTGTCCCCTTGGGGAGATTTCCTATCACTTCCTGTCCCATAGCCAAAACAGAAAATATCATTGGAATTATTGTCCCCACTGGAAGATTTCCCTCTACTCCTGTTCTGATGTCAACCCAAATTTTGGGATGTTCTTTTACTTTCACTCATGATAACGGTAAACCAGACAAATAGAGAGGGGGAATCTCCCTAAAAGGGTACAGGCAGCAGTATAAACCTCTGTAGGTAGTAGGTGTAGGGGAGTACCACGATCCACACACAGATCAGTGATGTAAATACTCTCTGCACAGCCTGCCATTTACCGGCCCCAGCTGTGTTTACATCACTGAGCTAAGTGTGGATCTTGGTTCTCCTCTACTCTTACACCTGCGACCTTCTGTGAGCTGGTGATCCGGTCCCTTTACCAGGCTGGATGCTGCTGTCTTTACATGTAAGTGGATGCTGTGCTGTTTTTATCCTCAATAAAGTGGATTGTTATTCTCGCATCCCTACACTCTGCCGTTTGCCTTTCCTGTCCCGAGGCTGGTTCTTCTCAAGATGGCTTTGCGCATGCGTGGCTGAAGTGTGGCTGATCCCTGTTGCAGGCATCATCATCATCATCATCCTCTCACCCCATGTGTCTTCATTCTAGAACATGAGGTCTTTTGCCCTTGGACTTATCCATGACTTTCCACCATTGACTGTTTGAATCCTTTTTCACTAAAGTCCCTTTGAAACTGCTGCAACTTGAAAGTCGCTCAATTTTGATGCGATTTCAGGGAATGCTTGTGTAAACTTGAGGCCTGCGAACCCCAACTCAAAGTCAGACCAAAGTAGTACAGACTACCTTGAAGTCACACAGATATGTTTATCATTCGGAATCATGGGGTACGACTTGTCATGCGACTCTGATGTCCAAAGTCGCAGGAAAAGTTGCACAAGTGCGAAAGGGGCCTAAGCCATCAGTCCACAAGTTAGCTTTACATTTTACTATATCTATTTTCATACAGTCCTCTCGGAATGTGGCAACATGGTCAAGACTTAACCACCTCAGGCCCAGAAGGATTTACCCCCCTTAATGACTAGGCCGATTTTTGCGATACGACACGGCGTTACTTTAACCAATTAAGGACCAGAAGGATTTACCCCCTTAACCGCTAGTCTACCGGATTGTGTACTTAAACGTTGGCAGAATGGCACGGCTGGGCAAAGTAACGTACCCGTATGTTACTTTGAATTGCCCGCCATGCGTGCGAACCTGCCGCGGGCTCCGTGACCGCGCCCGCGATGGTGTCACAGAGTTGAAGAACGCTGAGATACCGATGTAAACACAGCATCTCCCCATTCTGCCTAGTGAAAGGACACTGATCCCCCTGCTCCCTGTCTTCGGGAGCAGCGATCAGTGTCCTGTCACTGCTAGCCCATCCCCCTCGCAGTTAGACTCACTCCCCAGGACACACTTTACCCCTCCCCCGCCCCCTAGTGGTCAATCCCTTCACTGTCAGTGACATTTTTACAGTAATCAATGCAATTTTATAGCATTGATTGCTGTATTAATGCCAATGGTCCCAAAAATATGTCAAAATTGTCCGATGTGTTTGCCATAATGTCGCAGTCACGATAAAAATTGCTGATCGCCGCCATTACTAGTGTAAAAAAAAAAATTATTAATAAAAATGCCATAAATCTATCCCCTATTTTGTAGAGATTTTTTTTTGGTGGTATTTAGTCACCACTTTATTTTTTGCTAAATAAATGAATAAAGACCAAAAAAAAACAAAAAAATAAGTTTGTTATGAAATTTGGCAAACAGGTAATTTTTCTCCTTTACTGATATGCGCCGATGAGACTGCACTGATGGGCATGGATAGGTTGCACTGATGAGGAGGTACTAATTGGCAGCACTGAGGGGCAATTATTGGCCTGGCCCAGCCCCCTTTCTCTCCTCATTGGCTCACTGACTTTGACAGCAACGAGAGCCAATGGCGTGACACTGCTGTCTCAGCCCACGAGGAGGGGAGTCACGGCCAGCCGAGGCCCTCGTGCAACATTGCTGGATCAAGATGGGGCTTAGGTAAGTATTGGGAGGGCTGCTGCACAGAATGCATCAAGATAAAAAAACCTTCTGCCTTTACAACCACTTTAAATCTCTTGGCTGTTAAGATATTTAATTAGCATCACATTGATGAGTTACTGCCACCAGTTAGGCCTTATTTACACTTCCACTGCCCTCTGAAGAGCGATTTGCATTTAGATGGCTCTTTAGAGGGCATTTGATGAGGGGGGCTGAGCCTTGAACCCCTGAAACCTCACACACGCATGCTGAAACTGTGTGCAATGTATTACTTTTTATTGGACGTGCTCAGGGGGCAGTATTGCCCATTCAACGCAGCAGCAAGGTTCATTTTTGTCCCACTTCATATGTACACCTCCAATCCCTTTGCAACTTAAGGGGGAGGTAAAAATGTAGCTCAACCATGTGTTTTTACTGTCCCCCAACCATAAATGTAAGTGAGGCCCTAAAGTTAAACTATCCCACGCTGCAAGGGTTAAACCCTTGTTTAGGTCTAGGGGACAAAAAAAATAAGTTTTACTTGCTTGATTCTCTGCTCCCTCTGTGGTTGGCACTCTCTGCTTCTCCCCTATGCTCCGGCAGTGTACTGTTCCTTGGCGCCCATTGTATGGCTAGGGCCCCTGCATTGGTCTTGACTTCAGAGGACCTGCAACCAACGGAAGGGGCCATCCCCAAACTGTTCCCACAAAGTTGGGAGCATGAAATTGTCCAAAATGTCTTGGAATGCTGATGCCGTAGGACAGTGATGGTGAACCTTGGCACCCCAGATGTTTTGGAACTACATTTGCCATGATGCTCACCTACACTGCAGAGTGCATGAGCATCCTGGGAAATGTAGTTCCAAAACATCTGGGGTGCCAAGGTTCACCATCACTGCCTTAGGAGTTCCTTTCACTGGAACTAAGGGGCCAAGCCCAACCCATGAAAAACAACCCCACACCATAATCCCCCCTCCACCAAATGATTTGGACCAGTGCACAAAGCAAGGTCCATAAAGACATGGATGAGCGAGTTTGGGGTGGAGGAACTTGATTGGCCTGCACAGAGTCCTGACCTCAACCCGATAGAACACCTTTGGGATGAATTAGAGTGGAGACTGCGAGCCAAGCCTTCCCTTCTAACATCAGTGCCTGACCTCACAAATGCCCTTCTGGAAGAATGGTCAAACATTCCCATAGACACACTCCTAAATCTTGTGGACGGCCTTCCCAGAAGAGTTGAAGCTGTTATAGCTGCAAAAAGTAGGTCAACTCAATGTTGAACCTTACGGACTAAGACAGTGATGCCATTATAGTTCATGTGCGTGTAAAGGCAGGCGTCCCCATACTTTTGATAATATAGTGTATGGTTACCCCTTGTGATCTAGGTATACCTTGCAGTGCCGCTCTAAGCTGAGACAAAGATCTCCCCGCCAGTTGCAGTAAGGGCAGCAGGCTCCTATGCACCATTCAGGGGTGTAGAAGCATCAACACAGAAAGGAAGCAACACCGCCCACCGACCCAGTGCATGAATATGTGCGTGTGGCCTGCGGCCAGTGCTGCTCCAGCCACGGTCCCCGTGACATGTTTCGCCCAGTACACTGGAGCTAGATCGCAGCCCCGGTGTGCGGGGCAAAACATGTCAGGGGGGCGTGGCTGGAGCAGCACTGGCCGCAGGCCACACGCACATATTCATGCACTGGGTCGGTGAGCGGTGCTCCTTCCTTTTCCTGTATATGTTTACCCCATACTGCAGGTAGTACATTTCCCAAACTACATCTAACATGTCGGCAGTACGGCACACCAATGGGCAATGCTCCTCCCAGAAAGTCATTGGTGACACATCAGACTGCTGGACGAATCCAACCTCTCTCTTAGAAACCAGCAATACTTGCATGCAGCATCAAGCACTGGCCATGGAATAATGCTGGCCAATCAAAGCTTGTACAGCAATGTTAGGAGCCCGTTTTCAGTTTGGCTTTAACCATTTCAGCCCCGGAATATTTAGCTGCTGAATGACCAGGCAATTTTTTGCGATTCGGCACTGCGTTGCTTTAACTGACAATTGCATAGTCGCGCGGCACCCAAACAAAATTGATGTCCTTTTTCCCCACAAATAAAGTTTTCTTTTGGTGGTATTTGATCATCTCTGCGGTTTTTATTTTTTGCGCTATAAACAAAAAAAAGTCTTGAAAAACGAAAAAAAAAAAAAAAAAACACATTTTGTACTTTTTGCTATAATAAATATGCCCATTTTTTTTCTCAGTTTAGGCTGATATGTATTCTTCTACATATTTTTGATAATAAAAATCACAATAAGATATTTATATTGGTGTGCGCAAAAGCGTCTACAAAATAGGGGATAGATTTATAGCATTTTTTTTTTTTAACTAGTAATGGCGGTAATCTGTGATTTTTATTGGGACTGCCACATTATGGCGGACACATCAGACACTTTTGACACATTTTTTGGGACCATTGGCATTTATACAGCGATCAGTGCTATAAAAAAAAATGCACTGATTACTGTAAAAATGTCACTGGCAGGGAAAGGGTTAACACTAGGGGCGATCAAGGGGTTAATTGTGTTCCCTGTGTGTGTTTCTAAAGCCTTATACACACGATCGGACTTTGTACAAACTTTCCCGTGGATTTTTGTACAAAGGGCGTTGGCCGCGAACTTCTATTGCATACACACGGCAGGACTTTTTCAGCCAACGTTCACCAAATCACGTGGTTTTTCTGCTCTTTACCGCCACCTTTGGTCAACTTCTGTATTGTTGTCTGATCTTTTGCATTTTTTTATGAGCATGCGTGTTTGTACTTTGTACAAAAGTCCTATGGTTTTCTGTACACACGATCAGACTCTATTGGACTTTTGTTGCCGGAAAGTTTATCCGCTTGCACAGCCAACAAAAGTCAGATGAAAACCGAAAAAGCTTGTCCGATGGAGCGTACACACGGCCGGATGTTGCTCCAAAACAGCTAATTTGCATGTTTGTTATCAAAAAGTCCGATCGCGTGTATAGGCCTTTACTGTAGGGGGGGGAGGGGACTGACCTAGAGGAAATGACAGATTGTGATTCCTAGCTATTAGGAACTCACGATCTGTCTCTCCTCACAGAACACATCAGGGATCTGTGTGACCGTGACCATTGGCGACGAGCATCGGCGCCCCCGCAGTGCAGCCCCCCCCCCCCCCCCCCAGCAGCGCCTGCTATCCCACTTAAAAGGAGCCAACGTATAGCTACGACAGCTCATGGGATCATGCCGACCTGCCACAGTATAATGAGGGCGGCTGGTCGGCAAGCGTTTAATTATGGTATTCGGCAGGTGAATGGGGAAATTGTTTGCCATACACTGCAGGCATCAGACTGATTAGGCTGACACAGTACTCTCACTGTGCTTTTGCTAGCATGTAAAGGGTAACTCCCTACTTTTGTGGGGATAAAGAATAGCAAATAAAGAAAAAATAATATAGCGTATACAATTGCAACACAAGTCATATTGTAACCAGTTGTTATTAAAAATTACCTTTCCTTTTTAATCTGCAGCCGCTGTAATTTTCTGAAAATGCAATAGAATATGGCTACCTGGAGGTATTCTGTAAACAGAATGTGTACTGACCACTCCCCAGATACGTCATTTCCTGCTTGTGTGATTGGCTCATCGATTTTCCCAGAAGTCTGCACTAAGATACAAGTCAGATTTTAGGCATCCCCTGGAACAAAAGTTTAATTTTTGGTAAGATACTCCCAATAAGAAATCACGTCTAAAGGGATGCAGGCCCAGCAGATTTCCTCATTAGTGCTCTGCAGGTGTACAGCTGATTGATAATTATGAAACCACTCCCATTAGATTCACTTTCCCACATAAGCACACAGGGATTTCTTCAGAATAGCAAAAGGTAGGAATCTGCAACAAAGTTTGTTAAAATCCCTGTAATGTACATCGATCACCCCTGATGTTTTTTCTCAACAAAAGTGGAGTTACGCTTTAAAACATCACATCTTTGCATTGAGCTAATGTGCATTATAGCATGCATTTATTTAATACACAAACTCAATGCACATCTGTATGTTGGGCAGTACACTGAAAATAAAGTTACATGTGCTTTGTGGTTTGTTAACTGGTCTTAAAAAAAATTAATGCACCAATGTTGTGTGAAGCGGCCTTGAAGCCCTATCAAGCATTCCATTTGAATCAGCTAAATATATTCCCGGAGAAGCAAAACATCAGACAACCAATGTCTTTTAGCTTATTTTCTTTCTAAAGCAACTCAGCCTGAGTAGAAAAGCCAACATGACCCTTCCACAGAAGTCGATTGAACAATTGACCCCTCATGAGCATTAGAGACCACACTCTGATCAAAGCAGGGACTGACAATTTTGAGCCAGTTGGGCAGTTTAATTACTTGGCGACTGTGCTATAGCCGAATGAATAGTTTTGGGAGGGTGTCATATGACGACCGCTGCTGCAGAATACAACCTTTTGATTTGCCCTTTGTAATGCAGTGAAACTTTCACTGGCTTCTTAAAATCTCCAAATTCCCATGTAGCAGAATTTCCTGTGTGAACCTAAGATACAGGGGGCCATCTTCGGTTTATAGGTCACAAGTGTCTGCTGCCACCTGGCATCCTCAGTTAATAGGATGATGCCCAGAGTACTCAGTTGCCGGGATGCAGGCGGCCCCTTGAAGCCCAGCATCCTCGGTTGCCGGGATGCAGGCGGCCCCTTGAAGCCCAGCATCCTCGGTTGCCGGGATGCAGGCGGCCCCTTGAAGCCCAGCATCCTCGGTTGCCGGGATGCAGGCGGCCCCTTGAAGCCCAGCATCCTCGGTTGCCGGGATGCAGGCGGCCCCTGAAGCCCAGCATCCTCGGTTACCGGGATGCAGGCTGCCCCTGAAGCCCAGCATCCTCGGTTATTAGAATGCAGACAGTCCCCGATATCCAGCGGCCTCAGTCCTTTACATACATATAGGCTAAACATTGTATACTTGCAAATATTAGAATGTTTACAAGCATACATGGTTAAACCCAGTCCATATGCACGACCATGGATGCAGATTTTACTTTTGCACAGCTGACTGAAGCTCCAAGCTGTGCACACAGGTGCGTAACATACAGCTGTGTTCCGATCGGTGATAAAAAATAAAAATAATTCTGCATTATGGATTTGAATGCAGCGTACTTTATACTCATGAGCTCTAAAGTAGTGTAATGCAATTTAAAGGAGAAATAGGGCTAAAGCGCTTTTGGCCCCACTTGTCCTGGCAGTCACAAGAGTGCACTCCACTTCTGCGACCCGTTGATAACAGGCTAAAGTCTTCTGTTGGCTGACATCACAGACAGTCCAAGCTCTAGAGAGATCCGATTTTAAAATTGGGATCCACCCAGATGCCTAGACTGGCAGTGTGATCAGCCTCTCAGCCAGTGACTGAGAGCCTGAGACAGCCGCTCCCGCCCCCTCCACAGTCCAGCACTCCAGTGACCACTGGAAGGGCAGAGCAAAAGAGCCAGTGATTGACAGTCACGGCTTACTGAAAACGGAGGGGTCAATGATGCCGATTGGGATTTTTTTTTTTAAAACAAAAAACATGTAGCAGAATACATATTGACCTAAATTTATGAAACAAATTAGATTTTTTTACATTGGATATGTTGTTTTATAGCAGAAAGTAAAAAATATTTTTTTAGTTTATAGCACAAAAAAAATAAAATTAATTAATAGGCAGAGGCGATCAATTATCACCAAAATAAAGCTCTATTTGCAAGAAAAAAAAAAAATACATACATTTTACTTGGGCACAGTGTTGCACAGCCACGCAATAGTCAGTTACAGTAATGCAAGGGCCGTATCGCAAAAAATATAGCCTGGTCATGAAGAGCAGGGGGGGGGGGGGGGGGGGGTTGGGGGGTAAATCTTCGGAGGTCAAGTGGCTAAATAATAAATACAGTTTTCATAAGTATTTACCTTTTTGCCTGAAAAAAAACTATTTCTATACAGTCAGTATATTACACTTACACTTGTTGTCAGGCAAGTGAAACATTTATTCAGTAGCACGTTAACAAAGTCATCTTTCATAAGCCATTTTTAAGCATGGCTCCTAGTAGAGTTCAGAGTTGCAATTTAAGACAATGAAAAGCGATCCGAAACTCTGGTATAGAAATAAAATGATTCAAATATGTATTCCAACTTAAAAATGACAGTCTATTGCTCACAACCTCCTCCAAATCGCCAAATTCATTTTGCTGCTATGATCTGACTACCTGTTAGAGGGTGGCTACGTTCTTTCTCTGTGGTCACACTGTATGTGTCACACTGTAGCCACGCTCGCTCCTGAGCTGAAGGGACTAGGGACTATGGGCCAAATGATTTGCAGTTTGCATTGAGCAGTGCTAATCACAGCAATTAACGTGTGCTGCTCATTCTAAACAAAATGGAAATAAGCGGGAAAAGGAAAGGTTCAGGAGCATACGGAGGATGTTACAAAGACAGAAAAACACAGTAAAAAAAAAAAGAAAAAAAATTTCATGAAAAATAAATGACAAGGCCATTAAAGCGGTAGTAAACCCGCACATTTTTATTTATTTTTTTTAAACCTGCAAAGCAAAAGGCATAATGAGCTAGTATGCACCGCATACTAGCTCATTATGAAATACTTACCTTAGAACGAGGCCCCGACATCTGGCCCGATCCACGCCGAGGGAGCTGACATGCTCCCTCGGCGTTTCTTCCGGGTATCGCGGCTCCGGCGCTGTGAGTGGCCGGAGCCGCGATATCGTCACTCCCGCGCGTGCGCGCGGGAGATTTCAGTCCGGCCGGATTTTGACGGCCAGAACCCCCTTGTGCGCATGCGCCGCTGCAGTCAGCGGCGCATACCGAGGGGAATATCTCCTAAACCGTACAGGTTTAGGAGATATTTTTTTTACCTACAGGTAAGCCTTATTATAGGCTTTCCTGTAGGTAAAAGTTAAAAATGTGGGTATACAACCACTTTAAGTAGTAGTTGTGTTTGGCTTATGTTTGTAGAAAAACGGATATCTTTTAGTGTCACTTTAAGCCAGCTATCCCAAACATCAGGCTTGCACGTCCAATCATGTTTTGGGCTTGCTTTCTGTGTCCCCACTAAGGGGATTTCCTCTTCTTTCCTGTATAGGGGACAGCAGAAAATGAGGGGAAATACCATGTTAGTTGTCCCCAGACTAAAAAAATAAATAAAAAATAAAAAGAAGTACCCTTCGCTTTCTTTTCTGGTGGCAGCTATAACATTTTCCAATTCCGTGTTCTAGTGACAATGGTCTCCAGGCTAAATGGAGATTCTGAGTGAATTTTCCAGGTGGAGCCAAAGACAGCAATAAAAACCTAACAGGTGTTTAACACTCCTACAGTCTATCCAAAACTTAAAGCAGCGTTCCACCCAAAAGTGTAACTTTCGCGTTAAGCACCTCTCGGCCCCTTATAAGCCACATTTGGCATGGCATTTTTTTTGGGGGGGGGGGGGGGAGTGGGTACCTAGTTTTGAGAGGTACCCTGTTCCTACTTCCGTCGCCTTGCTGCTTGCCAACCAGCCGCCACAGTTGTACTGCGGCAACATGGCAAGGCTGCTTGCGCAAATCGCCGTCATGTTACATCGCTTCTTATTGCTCGCCCTCGGAGCCAATGCGAGTGCCCAGCAGTCACAATGACCACTGGGCTACCGCGATTGCTTGTGACAGTTCTCTGAGAGGAGAAGAGACTGATCATGTGTTCATACAAAGTATGAACATCGATCTATCTCTTCCCCTAACAAGTCTCAACCCCCTTCAATTAGAACACGTAGCAGGGAACACAATTAACCCCTTCATCAACCCCTAGTGTTAACCCCTTCACTGCCAGTGACATTTTATAGCATTGATCACTGTATAAATGCCAATGGTCCCAAAAATTTGTCAAAATTGTACGATGTGTCACAGTGTCGCAGATTGTCGCCATTACAAGTAAAAAAAAAAAATTATATATATATATATATATTTTTTTTTAATGCTATAAAATCTCTCCCCTATTTTGTAGACACTATAACTTTTGCGCAAACCAAGCAATTATACGCTTATTGCGATTTTTATTACCAAAAATATGTAGAAGAATACATATCGTCCTAAACTGAGAAAAAAATATTTGCTTTTTAAAATAAATAAATGGGGATATTTATTATAGCAAAAAGTACAAAATATAGTGTTTTTTTTTTTCCAAAATTGTCGTCTTTTTTTGTTTATAGCGCAAAAAATTAAAACCGCAGAGATGATCAAATACCACTAAAAGAAAGATCCATTTGTGGTTAAAAAAAAAAAAAAAAAAAGGGACGTCAATTTTGTTTGGGTACAGCGTCACACAACTGTACAATTGTCAGTTAAAGTGACGCAGTGCCGAATCACAAAAAAGTGGCCTGGTCATTGAGCAGCCAAATCTTCCGGGGCTGGAACACCGCTTTAAATGTTTTGGCCTCAGATAAAACTTTTATGGCACTCTAAATTGACACCTTTTGGTAGGAGTGTCCTTCAGATACTTGCCCCCACTCAGTGCTGCAGATCCAGTCTAATACCTACCTTGGCCCCCATCCTGCTCCACCTGGAGCCACGCAGACCTTCCACGAAAATTGTCCCCGCTAGGCCCTCTTCTTACTGCGCATGTGAGCTGTGGCTCCATTTATTCCTATAGGGAGTTGTACACATGCTGGCCTACAGCAGTCCTGCAGGAGTATAGCCCCCCCCCAGGAGGAATTAACAGAGCCGTGGTCCACATGCGCAAGTAGAAAGCAGCACTTTTGGGAAGAAGTCTGAGTTTCTGGGCAGAGCTGCACTACAAAGATTGCTGGACGGGAGGACAAGTTACATGTTAGACCTACATCCAAATAGCAGCTTTCCTTAATTGACACAACAGTCATAGCCTCCTGTATGCATTATGGCTTACATCATTGTGCCTACATTTGCACTGATGAGGGAAAATGCTAGCAATGGACAGGAATTAAAAACACAACCAACATACTCTTTATGCAGCAGAGGTATGTGCCTGCAGTGGCGACTGCCACTCTGGAGAGGCCTGTCATCTAAACCTAAAAAAAAAATTGCAATATTTCTAATTATCTATAAGTAAATTAAGGGATGACTCTACTCATAGTACATTTATCCTTTTAAACCCTTCCCAAATCTTGCACTTACCTGTCCCTACTATGAGATTTCTACCATGGGGCCTGCTGGGAGCCCTTCAGGCTGGGCTTTTCTTCTGCACATCTATTTCCTATGAAAAGGCCATCAACCTACAGGGACAGCTTTCCCCCCCCCTCTTATAGGAATGGTCACTATTGTTCACATGGGCACTTTGACCCATACACCATTATTCAGCTTGAGGTGTTGTTTGCTGACCGTTAGTCTACACGGGACGCAGCGGCTGTACAGATACAGCTGCTCATTCTTATTTGACAGTAGAGCTGCACGATAGCTTCTGGCCAAAAATAAGAATCGCAATTTTTTTTTTGCTTAGAATAAAAAAAAAAAGATTACGATTCTCAGGACGTAAACTCTCACATTATACAAAAAAAAAAAAAAAAAAAAAAAGAAATTGGGCTAACTTTACTGGTTAGTTTTTTTGTTTTTTAATTAAAGTAATTTTTTCCAAAAAAAAAAAAAATTGCATTTGAAAGACCGCTGCGCAAATACAGTGTGACAAAATATTGCAACCACCATTTTATTCCCTAGGGTCTACTAAAAAATATATATATTTATTTATATTATGTTTGGGGATTCTAAGTTATTTTCTAGCAAAGAAAAAAAAAATGGATTTTAACTTCAAGCCAACAAATGTCAGAAAAAGGTTTAGTGTTTAAGTGGTTACACTTTTCTCACTTACACACAGGTCTATTCCATTGAAAAATTCTGTTTAGATTTAAGTTCCGCTGCTAAAGAATTTTGTGATTCTTGGCAGACTGCCTGGATTTTTTTTTCCTCTCTTTTGAGGGCTGTGGCTTCAGAGGGAATTCTTTGCAAAGACAGAATCGTGAAACACTTTTTTTGAAGATCGCAACGGAATATATATATATATATATATATATATATATATATATATATATATATATAATTGCGATAAAGATTCTTGATGATTAATCATGCAGCTCTATTTGACAGGCATGCGGGTGAGTACCCCTCAAATGCAAACAGTGTGCATTGGGGGGGGGGGGGGGGGCTTCTCACCCACTCACCTGCCAAATTAGGACAAGTGGCTGTGTCAATATAACCACTGCTTCCCCATAGGCTTACATGGTTCATGCAGCACCTAGGGCCTTCAGCCACATAAATAGCCAATTCAGTGTACGGGTCTCAGCAATCATGTGAATAAGCCCTATAGCTTGGTCAGGAGACTAAATAGCAGCAGGCCCCACAGCAAAGCTCTCAGAGGAGCAAATGCAGATATTTAGAGGGGTTTTTTTTTGTTCCCCCATGATGTATGAAACAGTTACAGAGTCTGTTAGAGGTTTTATTTGGTCTGCTAATAAATATTGAACTTCTGGTTGGATCAAGTGTCCATTATGTACAGTTCAGAAGAGTCAGGATTTACTTCCCCATCGGGTTCCTTCTTCGCCCATCTGTAAGGCAGGCTGTTAGAGTCACTCTCAGCAAGGTGCTCGTTCTTAGTATTCGACTCCTTGTGCCACATATCCACTATCATCTGTAGGGTAGTAGCTCTAACGTGCATTTCCTTCTCATCCTGCAGGAGTAGATTAGCGAATTCCATGACCAGACTGCTGATCATGTCTACCCTTCTGTTAGCTTCTGCTTCAGATTTAGTATTGCAAAGTACCGTTTCCAATATCTTGTCATGTGCTATTGGTTTTATGGACCTCTTCTGCCACCTGACATCGATCAGGTCTCTGTCAACCAGCTTTTTGTTTTTAAGTAGCATGGCTAAGATATGTCTACAAGGCAGCTTATAAAGAATATTGAAATAGCACGTGCAGGACATACCACCCTTAGAGACTTGATGGGATTCTTCTAGAAACCGGACATGAATGCAAGTGGTCTGCACACTTATAAGCTGGCTAGACTTCTGAGCCACTTCCCACTCTTTACTGCACAGTTGAAAGCCAAGGTCATTGCAGTTCTTCTTCAAGGAAAGTAGCATTTTGTCTGAAGTTTTCTGTAGTTTGGAAGGCAGTACCTTAGGTTTGTGGCTGTCCATAACCTTTGACAAACTAGCATTCTTTTTCAAACCAGGCCGGGCTGGCTGTGGTGAAGGATCACTAGATTTTGCCCTTGCTCTTCTCTTTTTTGGAACTTTGACGATATTCTTGGAAAAATCCAAACAACCATCCCTTTTGTTTTCCAACCCCTTGCTATTGAAATGGTCTGCAGATTCAACAAACTGCTGAATTTTTTCTTCCATAGATAAATCTTTTTCAAGTAGGCTGGAGATGGTATCATTCACCAAGCCTAAGCTGTCCATATACATGGTACTAGAAAGCAAGCCTTTCTTCATATGCATGTACCACAGCAATTCACAAGAGAACCAATTTGTGTAAAGGTTTTCATAAACCTCTTTGTCCAATTTATATTGTATTTGCTCCGCTAAGAATTTCAGTTTCTCTGGGGTCGTGTGATGGATGGCATCATCGATCCATTTACGGAGCCATTCCTTGAAGCAAGACGATCCTTTAATCTGCCTTTCAATGAAACGCACAGTATGGAACACAGATAGTAGAGTCTTGGCTGAAGGAAATGCCTCACTCAAGGTATCCCGGTGTCTGAAATAGATATCCGTATAGATAATCTTTACCTTTTGCCATTCTGGGTTAAAATTTTTAAAGGTTTCCAACATTTTGGAGACCTCCCTTGCATTATCATCTCTAACGAAAGAGAAATTAATGATCTTTGCTCTGCGCTCTGTGTTTTCCACTAGAAAAGCATACAATGCGTATCCACGTTTATTGACCACCTTGTGGATCAGAAGGCCCTCAGGGAACTTTACAAACAAGCCACACATTTTACTCGTTTGAAAGCTTATCTGCTCCAACTGTTGCTCACTTCCAATGCTTAACAAGGCTTTGGAACCAATATCTTTGGTTTGAAATTTCTTCATCAACTCGCCTAAACGTGAAATAGCGTCAAAGGACAACACCTCCTGAACACAGTCTATGGTGGCATTGGGAGAATCAACTTCACTACTATCATTTCCCTCCAACGGCAAGGTCTCTTCATCTTCACATGGCACATGTAGTTGAAGATTTTCATTATATTCTGTATCTAGAGTTAAAGATATTGTTTCACCACATCTCTTTTTAGATGGGGATTCCAGATTCCCACATTCAGAAGGTATCATTTTCTGTGGACGCGTAGGGGGAGACGCTTTCAGACTTGTCTGCTTGTCGTGGACATGGGTGGAGCACTCTTCTTTAACTACCAGTCGATCTAGTGTGGTATCATACTGCAGAAAAAAGTAAGCCGGGCAGGTGAATTCTTGAGACTTTCTTTTACCATTGTGTCCTTGCAGCTTGGAACAGCGAAACTTCACCTGAGTATATCTGGGGCGAGAGAAAAAAATAATTTAAAATAATTGATATCCCCATATACCACTAAAGAGGCTGCAGAAACAAAAACAGTATATTACCAGAGTACTTCCTTTGCACATGGGCCAGTCTAGCTGCTGTACATAACTCCATGCATTTTAGTGTGAACGACAGGTACAGGTGCAGGAGCCAACCCCATCGCCTGTAGCTTGTCAAAGTCTATGGCAGGCTGTGCCATATCACTGTACCAAGTGGTACTTGCATTAAAGTTCCTTATGCCTTCAGGGATGAATGCCCACAACACAGGTCTTTTGCATTCTGGGCATTCATCCCTGAACACAAAGGGTTCTAAACAGGAGTCCCACTCAGTACAATGTTCAACCTCCCTCTAGCCACAGCCTGTAGGCAGGGTACACTAAAATGATGGAAGGGGCGCACAGCAGCTAAGACAGCCCTGTGTGCAAGGGGCCCTAGCTGCAGAGAATTTGAATCTTGGGTTACCTAATCTCATCAAAACATGTATGAAACGTTAAGCAAAATAATTCAATTATGATGTTTTGCATTTTCACCAGTTAACATTTCCCAATATGTGTTAAATTTATAAGAAAAAAAAGTAGATTTTCCCTCTGTACTCAAATGATAACCTCCCCAGCTTATTTCCCTCTTCATCACAATATTCCACCTAAAACAAACATACAAAAACTCAGTAATAATACATGCTGCACACTCATGTATCCCTGTCCTGTGAAAGTCTGCTTTGCCTCCATTAATTCAACAATGGCTCTACTGGGTGACATGTCAAAATTAGTGGAAGACCTGACCAGCTTTCTCAAAAGACACAAAGCGGTTTATTTACTAAAGCTGGAGAGTGCAAGGTCAGGCTCACTTCTGCAGAAAAACCAATCAGCTTCCAGGTTTTACTGCCAAAGTTTACGTGAACAAGCTGAGATCAGAAGCTGATTGGCTACCATGCACACCTGCACCAGATATCTGAGTGCACCAGCCTTAGTTAATGTACCCCAAAGTTCCAAGTCACATGGTTCTATGAGATCAGCGGTCTCCAAACTATTGCCTGCAGGCCAGATGCAGCCATTTGCTTGCACAGTGGGACACTATTCCTCCCACCGGCACCAACAGTGGGACACTATTCCTCCCACCGGCACCAACAATTGGCCAACTAACAACAATGATGACTCACTATTCCTCCTCCTACTGACCACAGGCATTAGGTAATTTTTTTTTACTCTTGCTGACCACCCAGTTGGGCCCTTCTAAGGGTTTAAAAAGGACAGTAAACTGGCCCCTTGTTTAGAACGTTTGGAGACCCCTGTATTAGACAGATTTCTCTTTCACAGAAGAATACAAACAGATCCTCATCAGTCATAGGCCCCTTTCACACTGGCGGACTGATCCGTCCACCTGTCAGTTTCAGGCAGACCCCATCAGACCACCCATTGCTCTCTATGGAGCCACTAATGTTAGCCGACATGTGTCTGCTGGTACACGATCAAAAACAGAGGAATCGTTGATTGGATCGGATGACAGGTGGTTTGTTTCCATTTGACAGATGCATAGAGAACAGCGGGGCTGTGTCTTCTCTACATAGCGGAGCAGACACAGACCTGTCATCCGTATATGTATATCTTTAAGGGATTGCGCCTCCCACTCACTATTTATACTCCCCCCTCTCAATAGAATATGCTTAATACTTATATTCACTAAATAATCACCGTGCTCCCATATTATTCAAAATATATACACATAAAATATAGTGTCCTTATTGTGCGATATTTTAATTCGATTGCTCCAATTGTGCCGTCTTAACCACTTGCCGACCGCCGCACGACGATGTACGTCGACAGAATGGCACGGGCAGGCATAAGGGCTTACATGTACGTCCTTGCCTGCCCGCCGGTCGGGGGCACGATCGGGCCCCCGCCCGGTGCCTGCGGCGGTCGGTATTCGTTCGGGAGCGATCCCGGACGAGGGGACGGCCATTCATTCATGGCCACCCCTTCGCGATCGCTCCCGACGAATGAAAATGTCCCGTGACATCACTTCCTCTCCTGTAATGTAAACACAGGAGAGGAAGTGATGTATTCTCTCCTCCGTGTCGGTATTTTTCGTTCCGGCACCGAGGAGAGAGCATCGGTGAGTTGCACCAACACACCACACATACAGTAGAACATGCCAGGCACACTCACACCCCCCCTTTACCCCCCAATTACCCCTGCCCCCCCAGTCACAGTGACACCAATTGCTTTTTTTTTTTTTTGCTTGCATTGGTGTCATTTGTGACTGTAATAACTGTTAGGTCAGTTAGGGTTAGCCCCCTTTAGTTCTAATGTGCCCCCCTAACCCCCCCAATAAAGGTTTAACCCCGTGATCACCCCCCGTCGCCAGTGTCACTAAGGCTGGGTTCACATTGCAGCGGTTTATGAGAACGAATGTGATTCGCACCGCACTGCAGTGCAAATCACATCCGATCTCTGTGCGATTCGAGTTCAGCCATACAGATAGTGTCTACTTTCCAAAATGGGGTCATTTGGGGGGGGGGTTTGTGCCATCTTGGCATTTTATGGCCTTCAAAACTGTAACGCCCTTAGAAAGCCTGAAGGCGGTGCTTGGTTTTCAGGGCCCCGTACGCGGCTAGGCTCCCAAAAAGTCCCACATATGTGGTATCCCCGTACTCAGGAGAAGCAGCAGAATTTATTTTGGGGTGTCATTTCACATATGCCCATGGCATGCGTGAGCAATATATCATTTAGTGACAACTTTGTGAAAAAAAAAAAAAAAGTTTGTAATTTTCCCGCAACTTGTGGCAAAATATAAAATATTCCATGGACTCAACATGCCTCTCAGCAAATAGCTTGGGGTGTCTACTTTCTAAAATGGGGTCATTTGTGGGGGTTTTGTGCCATCTTGGCATTTTATGGCCTTCAAACTGTAATAGGTAGCGAGGAGTGAAGTCAAATATTTACGCCCTTAGAAAATCTGAAGGCGGTTCTTGGTTTTCGGGGCCCCGTACGCGGCTAGGCTCCCAAAAAGTCCCACATATGTGGGTATCCCCGTACTAGGAGAAGCAGCAGAATTTATTTTGGGGTGTCATTTCACATATGCCCATAGCATGTGTGAGAAATATATCATTTAGTGACAACTTTGTGTAAAAAAAAAAAATTTTTTTTGTCATTATTCAATCGCTTGAGGCAAAAAAATAAAATATTCAATGGGCTCAACATGCCACTTATCAATTTCCTTAGGGTGTCGACTTTCCAAAATGGGGTCATTTGGGGGGGTTTTGTACTGCCCTGCCATTTTAGCACCTCAAGAAATGAGATAGGCAGTCGTAAACTAAAAGCTGCGTAAATTCCAGAAAACGTACCTTAGTTTGTAGATGTGACAACTTTTGCGCAAACCAATAAATATACAATTATTGACTTTTTTTTTACCAAAGACATGTGGCTGAATACATTTTGGCCTAAATGTATGACTAAATTTGGATTTTTCTAATAACAAAAAGTAGAAAATATCATTTTTTTTTCAAAATTTGCGGTCTTTTTACGTTTATATCGCAAAAAATAAAAATCGCAGAGGCAATCAAATACCATCAAAAGAAAGCTCTATTTGTGGAGAAGAAAAGGACGCAAAATTTGTTTGGGTACAACATTGCATGACCGCGCAATTACCAGTTAAAGCAGCGCCAAATTGTAAAAAGACCTCTGGTCATTTACCAGCAAAATGGTCCGGTCTGAAAGTGGTTAATCACCGATCATCTTCTAAATCAAAAGTCCACTTGTGTCAACTAAAATAACCAAAACTGTGCCACCGTCACCAAGCAGAATGGCCACTCACCAGATGTCCCCAATCAGTAAGCCTTCGGTTCATTCAACGGATAACCATCCACCTGCTCAGCAGACAAGTTCCCTTCTGGGCAGGTGGATCCACTGGCAGACTTCCCCAGTGTGAAAGGGGCCTAATGCAATCCAGCCCTCTGTGGCCTTCTCCGCCACACCACTAGCTTACCCCCACCTGATCTATCATGTAGTTTAATACTCCCCTGCTCTTTCCCACCCCAATTCCCCATAATTAGCTTATTTTTTTACTTCCCTTAAAAAGTGACACTAAGCTCCTGTTATCAAAAAAAAAAAAAAAAAAAGTATGGTCAAAGCTTGTTTGGCTGTACTTCTCCTGTGAATCACAGTAGTATAGTTTGTTCTCCACTCCTGTGACCCATT
This sequence comes from Lithobates pipiens, assembly GCF_037356315.1. Taxonomy (NCBI): domain Eukaryota; kingdom Metazoa; phylum Chordata; class Amphibia; order Anura; family Ranidae; genus Lithobates; species Lithobates pipiens. The sequence continues at coordinate 51,971,546 of NW_027507789.1, read as the reverse complement.
TTCAGTAGACAGTGGGCTGAAGCCCGATGTTTGGCTGACGTCACAGAGCTGGTCCAGGCTCGGGCAAGATCGAGACAATGAACCGCCCACATGCCTGGACTGGCACCCAGCTCAGCCTCTCAGCGAGCCACTGAAAGCCAGAGCCGGTCGCTTTTGCACTGCAGCACTGTGGTTTCTCAGACATTCTACCATTCCCTGCACTGTTGGCAAAATTTCTGACAAAGCATTAAAGAGGAAGTATACCCTGATGAGTTTACTTCCTCTTTCATTCCCTGAAAAGGCAAAGCATAATGGACTACTATGGCATCGCATAGTAGCCCATTATG